>NW_004524697.1:2214374-2234750 GCF_000260255.1 Octodon degus | reverse complement strand
ATATATATATTTAATTTTGACTTCTAAAGAGACAGATTCCCACCCCCACCTCTTTCTCCTCTCTACTGTGTATTCTAATATATATCTATGTATAAATTTATGTTTGCATATATATTGCGGAAACTATGTTTGATTATATAAATAGAAATTTATAGTTAAGATAATCAAGTAAGGGCAAATGGGTCATGCAAAGTTATCTGACAATGACAAAATCTGAGGGAGACTTTAAGTGATATGTGGTAAAAGAAAAATTAATATTTCTAAATAACACACAATCCGGATCACCAGCTATGCAGACCAGCTCACGGAAGGGATTGCCAACTGGGCCATACAGCAGGATCATCTGGGAACCACTATTTAAATATATTTTATCACAGAAATCTTCTTAAACTGAACTGTTTGTATATAATTTCCCAAGTCAAATCTGTGGCTCTGATATATTTAAATTTACTCATACATCTTATATTAGAAGCCTTCTGTCAAAATGTGCATGAACCAATACACTATACATTATATGATCTTTCTAAATATTTAGCCATTATACTTGAACATAGTGTTTATGGTTCTGTTTAATTTAAAAATTTCAAAGGGTATCACTATCAAAATGAAATAATTCATTTCCTATAAATAGCTTCAACATATTTAAACATTAATAATGTCTTCTAAAGATACATACACAGCACAAATTTTTCATTCTTATTTTTAGGTCACTTGGATTTTGATTTTAAAATTTATTGTATACATAATGCAGCGACTAATTTTTAAAATAAAATTGTCCAGGTATATACTGCTTCTTCTGAGGAAATTATGGCAAGATACACATGACATTTCTCTTGAAAATAAATATTTAATCATGTGGACCATTCAAATACTTCTATTAACAAAATAAAGGATATTGAAATAGCCTACTAATAAATGAAGACAAGAACAGAGTTCTTAGCAAAGAGAATCTCATTCTTAGCTGAAAGGAATGATATTTTCTGGGCTTTGCATAGAAAGGGGCTGCGTTTCCCCACCAAACACTGCCTACGTGCAGGACGTGCTGTCTGCTTTCTACTGATGGTCACATTCCTGTATGTAGAGTTAAGAAAGTCAATTTACCGTGTCTGAGAAACGGTAAAACTTCTCCAATGCAAAAGCTTCTGTCTGCGGGAAGGTAAAGTGAACCAAGAGGGATTGAAACACCAGAGTCAAGTCAGATATTCTTAAATATAATTACACAGTTGATCTAATCACGTACAACATTTTAAAGTACCAAAGTGTCAATTAATAAACTCTCATATATGCAAGATATGAATAGAACTTAAAAAAAAAACTGAATCGTTTTCCTCTGTATCAAAATCTTATTACAGGGGCCAGGGAGATGGCTCAGTGGAATAAGTGTTTCACTGGCAAGCACAAGAGCCTGAGTTCAATCCACAGTTCCAAAAAAAAAAAGAAAAAAAAAAAAAAAACAACAACACCTTATTACATTATTTACATTTGCTTTGTGAATTTTTCTAATAGCAATTAGAAAGTAAGATACTACAATTTTTGCATTTCTACATTTTAACAGTACCAGTCACTGTGAAAAATCTATCTTTCTTAGCTTTCTCAAAGCTAAACAGTAAAGAACATCAGATACTCTTATCTCACTCTTACATGTGATGAGGTGAATAAACAATCATTTTGATAGGGATAATTGTTTTTTAGATTTGCTTATTTATTTGGTACTGGGTGTCAGTACACAGCTCACACTCATAGTGATCCTTCTGTCTCAGCCTCCCCAGTGCTGGGAGTAGAGGCCTGTGCCACCATGCCCTGTTGCAGTGGGTGGCACAGTGTGGAGCTGGCCTGGCATATAGTACTGGGGATGGAACCCAGGTCCTTGTGCTTGCCAGATGGGTGCTTGCACTACTGAGCTATCTCCCTGGTCCCAAGAAGAATAATTTTGCAAAACAGAAGAACTGCAACTGAGCATCTATTACTTTCCCTAGGAGACCCAGTGACTGATGGCCATGGAATGTGCTTGAACTCACAGACTGTCCCCATCTTGTCTGTCCCCTGAAGTACCATACTTCTCATTTCTAGGATTTGTGTCACACGACCAATACATTATAAGATGAATAAAAGGAGAAAAAAGACAATGAAGTGACATTATTTTGTCGTTCTAAAATTTCACTTGTGCCTAAAATGTCAATTGGCATATTAACTTTAGAAGACAAAAATTGGCTGGAGATCTGTTTTCAAGACAAACTCTTACTTTACAGAAAAGTGAAGGGAGTGGTCAAAACCCTGAGGCTATAAAAGATGCCATGACAGGACTTAACTGAAGGATGCAACCCCACTCCACACCTACAATTCTTCACATTTCCTAAAGATCTAAATAAATTTTCTTTTATTAGATCATAGTAAGGCCTGTGCTAGTATTAAATTGTGTATTTGTGAAAATATGCACGAGACCACCTATTTTTGCATGAACTTAAAAATCACGATATTAATAAGTAATATTATATGGAAACAAAGGAAGTAGTTCAGGAAGAACAATATTAATAATTATAGCTCTGACAGATCAGGTAAAACCATTAAAAATACTAGCATTGCAAGTTAAGAAATGGTCTACTTCATTCATCAATGTCAAAATATGTCTTCTAGAAGTACATGAGAGAGGCTGATAAAGCTTCCATCCTACCAGATACCCTGCTAAAGTAAAGGCAGCTGGCAAAATTTTTTCCTTGATGCTTTGGTCTTTAAAGTTTTTTTTTGTTGTTTTGTTTTTGAACCGGGGGTTGAACTCAGGCCCTTGCACTTGCCAGGGAAGTGCTTATTCCACTGAGCCATCTCCCCGGCCCCTGGTACTTAAAGTTTTAATTGGACAGAAACAATCAGCAACACCAATTTCTTTCCTTTTCATCTCCATTAAGAACAAAAACCATCACTTTCCAGCCAAAAATGTTATTCTGCCCAGCTCAGTTCACTTAGTCATTTACCTTATTCTTTCTCTTTCGTCGAAATCGTAGCAGTTCTTTGTGTTGTCTTGATACGAAGTTTACAGCTGCATACTCCAGAAGTGCTGAAAACACGAACAGGAGGCACACTGCCATCCAGATGTCAATGGCCTTGACATAGGAAACCTAGCCAAGAAAGGAAAAGTCCCATGTTGGTTTGTATTGTTGCTTTCTTTGAGAACAATACTGCAACTTTCTGGGTTTTAGTATCATTTATGCATCAACTTTAAAATGAAAGAGAACATCAACAATTTTTAAAGTTTTTTTCAGATAGTTTTTACAACTTGCATGTACTAAGTTTACATTTAAAACATGTACGTATTTTGTTATTTTCTTCAAATGGATCTTTAGCCCAAATGTAAGATGGAAAAAAGATGAAATATAAATTATCTTTAGGGTAGTATAATGCTTGGAGTATAAAGTAACACTGAAATGTATATAATACTGATGATTTTTTAGTTTTATTTTTAATGAATTTTTAAAATTTGAATACTTTAAAACTTATACTCTTATTTATTGACTTTGCTAAGATGTAGTAACCATACTCATAAGTGAAATAAATCAGACCCATATGTGTGAACATCATATTGTGACCCTGTAAGAACCTGAAAGAGAAAAGAAAAATCCAAAAAGCACAATAAAAATAAGATACTATTCAATGTATTTATTAATCAACTAGATGGCTATTTGCTATCCAATTTGACATGTTTTTACCAGTATGTAAGAGGAATAGTAAAGAAAATTTTGAACTTTCTGAGTTGTTAATATTTGAATATTAAACCATACTGTATGATTCGTAGTATGCACATGTTGCTCCCCTACTGACTCACTTACCATCTGCCGACAGCACTACATACTCAACAGAATCAAGAACTTGGCTTTGATTCAACACTGCCATCTAATTCTAACCCTGTTTCCATTTTAGCACTGTCCCAGTACTAAGCATTTTATTTTATTTTCTTCCATCTATCTCAGGATTTAATCTAGGATCATATATTGCACTTTATTTTCATGTTTCTTTAGCCTCAGTTGTGGAGCATTTGCTCAGTATTTCCTTGAAGTCTTGTAATATTCATATTTTTGAGTAAGACCAACTATTTTGCATGGTGTCTCACTTAAAGTTTGCTCTTTTTTTTTCTTTCTGCATTTATGACAGGGTCTACAGGGTCTCACTATGTAGATTGGACTCATAGTGATTCTCCTGTTTTCAGTCTCCAAAGCGCTGGGATTACACGCTTGCGCCACCACGCCAAGTCTCAATCACCATCTCAGCGCGCCCGTGGGCGGAGCTGGTATGGAACTCTGGGAATGGAATCCCCCTCTCTGCACTCTGCCTAAATAGGAACTTTAGTCCACTGGGCTATCAGGCAGACCCTGAAGTTTGCTTTTTAAAACAGGGATTCCTCTCCTGTAAAGCCCTGTTCTGTATCCAGTCATGAGGTTCAAAATTTTGCTCACTTGGTTATTACAGGGTCTGCTAGGTTTATGTATTATAGTTTTAATATTTTTCCAAGTGTGAAATGATTTTAAACTGTGCAAATTTTGGGCAATGGATGTGGTTCAGCAGTAAAATGCCAAGTTGAGTACCTGGTACAAAAGGAATAAGAATATTCTATCAACCTATCGTCTGTTTTGTAAAGTATAGATTTAAATCATATAAGTTCGATAACTGCCAGAAACTTCCAGGAGTCTTTGAATACATGGGGTGTCATGAGACATGACACATAATGTTTTCAAAATCATTACCTTCAGCCATAATGTTTTCAAAATCATTACCTTCATCATTCTTGGAAATATGACTTAACGTAAGTGCATATCTGTCAACAACCTGGATCCTCTCTGTGCTCTCCCTGTCTCCTCTCATTGTCTTTATCTTCTTCCCATGACACGGCCTCTCCTATTTGCTCACAACTCCAAAATCTATGTCTTCTAATTCGATCTAAGGACTTCATTTAACAGTCCCCTCCAGATAACACACACACCTCAAGCTTGACTAAACAGGAATTCTGTATCTTTACCAGACTCCTCCAAATGAACAGCAAACAAGCACAACTGCCTCTTTCTCTTCATTAAAAGGCTCCATTTTATTTGCAGTTATCTATCCTCTAACACAGGAGTCCTCTCATTGTCATATCAAAGATCCAGTCCTGTGAAAAATTATATCTTCTTGGTGTTTTTCATGTTGTCATAACATTGATCTAAGCCGTAGTGATGTTTTCCAGTCCTTCAGATCTAACTTTGACACAACAGCGATTATTTTTAAAGGCAAGGCAGATCATATTGCCCTTGACTTAAAACTTTATTTTTATCTCATTATTTTAAAGCCTCAAATCTATTTTATGCTGTATAAAGCTCTTCACAATTAGGTCCCAAGTTACTTTTCTTACCACATTCACTTAATTATTCACTAGTTCATTCAGTGTTTTCACTTTTTTCATTAAATAGTCATTGAATACTAATAGCAAACCCAATTTCTACTCTTGGTACAGCATGTACAGAGATGAGTATGACAGCCAAGATTCATTATTAATAGAACTTACATTTAAGCAAGGAATATATAAAAAAGTCAGACACATAAATGAGATCACTGTCATAAAAAGTAGTTGGAAGTGTAATGCGATAAAGAGAATAGGACTGGGCAAAGGAGGGCTAAATCAGATTGGGGGTCGTCTGGGAAGACATCTGTGAAGGTACACAGTGCTACTTGTCAGTTTGTGTCACTTTCTTATTTCCTTATTGTTTCTAGTTAAAATTTCCTTCTTTTAATTTTTGGACCTGAAAGTAATTAGCAACCTCCACATCACCTAGACGGCTTTGCTATAGCCATTACTTCCATCTAGAACACTCCTTTCAGGTAGCTGGGTGTCCTCAGTTCTCAGCTTCAAAGGGCTGAGTTTGGTCAGTCTACCGCTTGATAAGAAGTATTCCAGGCTAGCAACATACATGTCACTTTTTTCAAAATTCCCCAGTCAGCAGTACGCACAACTACTTTGACTCCAAGGGCACTGGGAAAGGCAGCCTTACCACATACTTCATTGAGAAAGAAAGGCAGAAAGCTTTGCCAAGCACTGTGCCTGCCTTAGGGGGCAGGGAAGGAAGTGTTTACATTGTGCTTTGGCAAAAGCCCTGAATCCGCATACGTTCTGGGCTGAGGAAAAGCAAGAATCATGATTTTGTCACTATTTGTGCTATCCTGAGTAGAAAAACACAGTCTCTTTATAGAGCAAAATGTACTTCTTCATAGAAAAATAAAACTGTAATTAAGAAAAATAAAATTTATTGATTTTTCAGCCAAAAGTCATAGTGTCAGGTACAAATTTGGTAAAATTCTATTGTAAGAAGGTACAGAAACTAGAGTCCATGACTGAAGACATAGTTCATTGGGAAGGCCCTGGAGTTAATACCTGGCACTGAAAAAAAAAAAGTCCAGAGTCCAATTAGCACTGTAAAACATGAACTCAATCTAAGATTAAAAAGAGGAAAGACCATTAAGGTGTTTCATGTACATTCACCAAGTTCCCAAGAGGCATGTAACTGTTATATATTGCAAATATGCACTAATAGAAAAAAAAAAACAGGAAAAAAGAACCAAAAATTGTAGGTTAAATTTAAAAATGGGAAAACATTAAACCAGAATGTACACATTAGAACCTTAAAAAAATCTTATCTAAAATTAGGTATAGGTACTCCATAAGGCCAATCTTTAGGAACAATTTAGAAGTAAATATTATGGCAGTTTTTCTCATTCCAAATTCACTTTTTATTTGAGAAAGATTTGTTATAAGAATCAGAGTGAATCCTTTCATTTACCTAAACAGTCTTTTGAACAGGCAATCTATTCTTTCTCTAATGAGAATCCTCCTGAATTCTTCATTTCTGGGTAAAGTAAAGGATAATGTGTAATCCTGGCTGTGGAAGGTCAGGTGATTCAGGCATACAGGTAAACGCTTAGCTTCTTGTGTCAGACCTTGTTCTCTAAGGTCTTTATTTCAGCTCTCTGTGACTTTTCACTTCACCTTGCATTGCTTAAATACAAATTGTATTTACCTCTGTAGATCTCCTTGGTAGAAAAGTTTAAATTTTTTAATGTTTATGTAAAACTAATATTAATCTGTGGATGAGATGGGATGGGGGATAAAAATGAGTCCAGATACAGTGTTCCCTAAGACAAATGTTAACTTCATGCATTGCAAACATGTAGTAGTAAAATTTTAAAAACTAATCCCCAAATATTTCAGATATTACATAATATCTAAAGCCAGAGAAAGTGGTATTTAGAACAGAGCAAATGAATAAACAGTGTTTCTAAAAGATAGGTTAAAAGGGAATGAAGGCAGAGGAGAGCTCTAGGCACTAGGACAGGATATTGTCATCTTTGACATTCGGACATTCATCATCAATGTTGGAGGGTGACTCGCAACATTCATTTTTAGAGCTGGAATTTCTGCCCTGATACCTGAAAGTGCTAATGTATGTCACATCTACTGTCACGCTCTATGTCACATCTACGTCACTCTGCTGTGGCTGCTACCAACCTTGCCAGACTGCCATCTACTGTAGACTACGACAACTTCTCTGGTAATCACCCTGTCTCCAGTTCTGCTCCTTCCTGCTGATCCTCATACAGAAAGCAGAGTGATAATTCCTCTTTTGAGATTTTTAGTTGCCAACACTACACTCAAAATAATCCTAATCATTAGCAAGGGCTAGAAAACCTTCCATGACATGGCCCTCAAATCATTGCCAAAAATTCAGGGTAAGAAAATCCTCAGAAAGTTACGTAACCTTGAGAATTTGTTGGCAATATGTTGCATATGAGACCCTCTGCAGACCACTCAATGCAAGCACTGCAGAAACATAAAACTGTTCCCCATTTCCAAAAATGAGTCTGATGAGTCTTTCTGTTTTGGGTTGACATGTTTGATTCATAATGATACTATGGGGACCAATGCAGTACACAATATCTAGAAGAATTTTAACTATGTAACTCTTAAGAAGTTGGCTACAATATGGTTTTAGAGATTTTCTACTCTGGATCTTATTTGACTCAACACTTTCTTTTTTTTGTGGTACTGGGGATTGAACTCAGAACCCTGCGCTTGCCAGGAAAGCACTTATTCTACTGAGCTATCTCCCCAGCCCCACAACTCTTTCTTATCCAGGAAAATATGTAAACACAATTTCAATCACTAAGAAGTTGACATAAATTTCTGATTATTTTATTTCTCTTATGTTTGATAATTTATTTCTCTAACTTTAATTTACTACACTTAGTAGAATTTTCCAGTAGGCTAATGGTGGGCATTTTATAGGCAAGGCTTTCAGGTATTCGAGGGATCTTTTGTGGAGTGAGAATAGCAAGTGTTAAGGTGCCAGTTTCAGGTATCTGTTCCTAAAGGCAAAAGTAAACTTTTATCTATTGCTTTTCTAGCCTGCTAAAAAAATTGTAAAATTGTATTTTTAAAGGGATTTTCTACACTCTTTTGCCTGAATCACCTCAGGCAGAAGATTAATTCTGCTTTAGCCCAGGTCTTTAGAGTCTGCCTTCCTGAATTCTAATGTAGGAAACCAACCATGCTTAACCTATCAATACTTAACTAGCAGAAAATTGGAAAGAATGTGGACACCTTGCTATTACTTGGTCAGTCAGGTGATTTTGTGTGAGAGCAAAGCTGTCATCTTTCTAGTGTTCACTGTGTCTATGGATAGTAGATAGGATTTGTGTATACCCATATATATGCTTGATTCATGATTTAAAACTTATCCCTTCTTTGAAATCCCAGTGAAATAAATTTCTTCAAAAATTTTTTCCTGGGCCAGCAAGATAGCTCAGTGGACTAAGTGCCTGCTTAGGTAAGCACCGGGACTGGGATTCAATTTTCTGCACCTCAGCCACATTGGCCCCACCCCTAAGTGCTCTGAACCAGCCACCTAGACCAGTCTTGGTTGCCCACACTTGTAATCTCAGCACTGAGGAGGTGGAAAACAGGAGGATTACTACAAGTCAGAGCTGTGTAGTGAGACCCTCTACCAAAAACATTTAAAAAGAATCCTATTTTTTGAGAAAAGTATGAATTTGTCCCAAATAATCCTTTGCATTTTTAAATGTGTGTCCTTGTTCTGTCTTTTTAATTTGTTGCTTTATTTATGGTTTTTCTACTCAAACTTCCAAACTTAATTTCCATACATAATCCCTTTCTGCTGCACTTTATGGATGCGATAAGTTCCTGAAGCCCAGAGTTTTGCTCTTCTTTCTGGTTGACAACTTACAGAGCAAGTGAGTTTTCATTTCTGTTCAATTCATGAGGGAGATCAGTGAGTAAATTTCCTTTACAAATTCACTATGGAATTTCCACTATCATTTAAGCCCTTGAGACTTTTATACACATATAAATTAGCACTGAAAGCTTGATCTTACTATCTAATAAATATTTGTATTTTTCACATTGACAATATTTTGAAAAGTATGAATTGAAGTAGACTGCTTTGAAAGTATAACTACTAATAAAAACATAAACTATTTTGAAAGACAATCATTAAATCTTAGTGAGGTATAGTGAAAACTATACAATAGCATGTTCTTCCCAAATTATGCAACATTTCAGTGATAAGGTATCCTGTGACCAACTGTTATTTATTTAGGTGTTTTAATGTACATATATGAATCATATAATACAATTAATAGAAGGGATTCTGGAATAGTAAATTTATTACTTACTTAAAAAGTAGACAGCATGAAGTGCACAAGGATATTTAATACAATTTTACTGCATGGAAGTATATAATTTCAATGAAAATTACAATGATATCTGCATTTGATGATTTACTAGAATATTAGATTTAGAAAAAATAAATTTTCAGGAGTTATAAGAAATAAATAACTTCTTTTTTCTCCTGCGGCTAAATGGTTGAAAAGAACTTCTTTTAGCTCAGCAAAACTTATGAAGGAAAATAGATCTTTTGCAAACATCACAGAGGGGACAGCTTGATATTTTTAACAGCCTATCATGTTGCCTTCCATTATATTTATTGTTTTATTTTAAGAGAACAAAAATAATAAAAAAATTAGAAATGAGGCAGAATTTCGAAAAACAAGACTATAGGAATTCCACAATTGTTTACTGCATACTGTTATGTTCAAAGTAGATGTTCAGAGTATCAAATATAAGCATGTAAAATTGGCCATAAAAAAGAAGCAGCTTGATTTTGATTCTGGAGTCTTAGCAAGAACTAAAATCATGGAGTTTGATAAAATTTCCTTTCAAATGATACACGGATAATCGAAAGCCAGAGGGAGAAAATTTTGTAAAATCATAAGCACTATATTTGGTTAGAATGCAGCACTCAAGCTCTGATATACATACTTATAGGAGAGCAATCGCCTTATTTTCCTGGAGATAAATTTGGCCACACATATCAATTTCTGAAGGCAGAAATTCTAGTTCTAAATATGAATGCTAAGAATATAATATGAAATGTGTGTAAAGCTATTACGTGTGTGTATAAATGTGTGTTAATACATATAGCTATGCATATTGTATTCAGTATGTGTTTCCTACAGTGTTAGAAGAATGAGGAAATTATGGCACATATACTGTGGCTACTATGTCAACTCTTAAAGTACCATGTAAATTCTAATTAAATAAATATTTGACATAGTTCTACGTTAAAATCTATGTAAAATTATAGATATATTTACATATATTCTATATTTCTATAAAGTTTATCTATGCGTTTCTATGTGTGGACTTAAATATAATCTACATTTCTGTTCTATATGGATTTAAAAATTCAAAATTTTTCATACTGTGTAAATTATTTTTTAAAAGTGTTTTGGATATGCTTTCTCAATGCTGTTTTGGATGGTCTTGAACTCGCTCTGCGGTTCAGGCTGGCTTCAAATTTCTGGCACTCCTCCTGCCTCAGTTTCCTAAGTGCTGGGATTACACGAATGTTCTGCAAAGCCCTTTAGACTATTACTGATGATTAAATATTTGGGGAACATCACACAAAGAATGGATAGCAGATATCACTGGTTTATGAAATATGTGTCCTCTCCTCTTTTTATGTTTTCCAATTTTTCTTTTTGGTAACATATTATTTTTTAAACTCTGTGATGAGATACACATACTATTGAAAAAGGTCTGACTATGATGTCTTTATAGGTGTTTGTGTAAATATGTGCACTTTTTCTTAGTGAACTTACCTTTGGTAGGGAGGCTCGGGACCCTGAACTCTGTGTGGTCATGGTCAGCACAGTAGTTATTCCCAAGGCAACCCTGGCTGGGGCCGCATCCATGTTGATCCAGAATGAAACCCAGGACAGAATCACAATCAAGAGACTGGGGATGTACATCTGGATGAGATAGTATCCCATTTGGCGCTCCAGGTGGAATCTCACTTCTATGCAAGTAAACTTCCCTAATTAGTCATAAAATAAACACATTGATTAGTTATAAAATAAACACATTGATTAGTAAAAATGATTTTTTCTTATGGCACCACATATCCCAATTTAATTTTCAGAATGATTTTGTCCTAAAAAGTCTCACCATAATGAAGAAACCACAAAACCATATAATCAGATTTTATTTCTGATTTTTTTTTCTGTTAGTGTCTAGAAGCTATATAAAGAGTGAGATCTTTTAGGAAACAGTATGGAATCTTATTATGTCATCACTGGACAGTACTTAAGCTTGTGAAATTACCGAAAGACTGTGTTTTCATTTGATTAGAGTAACTGTTTGTAAGATAGACAATGAAATATGCATTTATTATATACTGATTTTCTTTACTCATTGACTCTGTTGTTTTTGAATGTTTATTTACACCCAGAAGCTATTGTTTCAAAGATTTTTGTATGTATTTCAAGTCACTGTTCAAGGATAAGCACCAGTAAAGATGAATAGTTCCTTCTATAATAATAAAACAAGAAGATGCCTGTAATTTTAGTAACTTCATGCATAATTTTCAAGCACACAAAAATGAACAATTTACACTTACTTTGCATACTTATGCTTCAATGTCTCTGTTATTTACCTCTGTTGTGGTAATAGAGGAGTAAATTATACTTTAAACATTAAATTGATATTTCTGCTTCTCCTGTGGTTGCACTCCCTTTTCTGTTATCTCTACTACTGCTACTTTACACTTTTTTCTTCTGAATCATCTATTCTTGTATTTTTTAATGTTTATTTTAAGAAAGGTGAGTCAGACACTTAATGATCTTCTCATTAAATAATATTCTTTGGCCCAACTGTGAAAGAACAGTAGCAAAGGCTCATATCCAGGAAGAGTGCTCGTGTCCTGCTAGGGGTTTACCCCTAAAAGATAACACAAGTGATACAAGACATGGCGGAAGATGTGATCCTAGAATTTAATTCTTAACAGAAATTTAGAAGTGCTGAGAAAATTGGATCCTACTTTCTAATGTCTAGTAATTAGAAACATGTCCAAATCTCATAAGTTCCCCTCATCTGTTTACCAAATGCATGCAGAAGGCTTAAAGATTCCTGAGACATATAAAAAATATAGAGAGCTTTAAAGTCCATTTAACATGAAAATTTTAAATTTTCATTGATAACAAAGGAAATAAGCCCAAAATAACTGAAATGTTTTTATGACATCAATGTGAAATAGCCTACTAGGTAATCTCACTACATAATTAGAGCAATTATACTGACCACTTAGGTATTCTGTAGGATTTATCTAAATTTAATTTAATTCTCAAAAAATAACTATTGCTATATTTTTAAAACTTTTTAAAAAAATCCTCAGAAGTAAAGAAGTACACACATGTGCACATACCATTGCTTGTAAGAATAATATATATATTATTATCAAGGTGTTCCCACCACACCTTGATTTCAGATATATATATATATCTTCTGTGGGTTTGCATATACTCATACATGTTCTGCGTGTGATTCTAAGGAGAAAAACAAACAATTTCTACAAAAGAAATCTATAATCTATGCATCATAGCAATCAATTGTTAAGCAAGGAGAAGGGGTTAGAAGGTTTTGACAAGATTAGAAGGAAATAGGCTGTAGGACTTTCATGTAGCTAACTTAAGATATACTTTTGAGCCATGAAGAAAATGAACCTAAACAAAGCATTTGAGTTGGTGCAATCATTTCTTTATACATTTTTCACTTCAATGTATTTCTTTTGGAAAATGAATTGCTAAATGCTTTTCATAAAACCTGGAGTTTTCTTTGCTGATTTCTTTTCATTTGGGTAAATAATGAAAGGGTAATATCTCTGGCTGCCACTGGACAGTAATGACAAATGGTACCTGTGCATTGTAAGAATCATAAAAGGGGAGCTTAGGGTCTGAGCCAAATTAATGGCATACCTGATAGAACAACTTGCCAGGTACATTTACTCTCTCATAATTTTGGAAATCCTATGGTATTCCAATATCCATGACTAGAAAGTTATGAAATTTCTATGATATCACCTAAGAAAACACTTGCTCAGTTCTGCGTTTAGTGTAGACCTTCTTAGTGTATGTCTGTTCCCATAAGTCACAATAACTTGAGGCACATCTCCAGATAGTGTACAGATTTGCTCTTTGTTAAGGAAGAACCTTAGATGTAAATCATAAAAATTCATCCCGAGGCAATCTTACAGCTTCAACTCCTGTTGTGAGTTAAATGTATACTTCCCTAACATTTAGGTGGATCTGGAAGCTGTGAGTGTGACTTTACCTAGACACAAGATATGTGCAGACGTACTCAAGTTAAAATGAAGTTATTCTGGATTAAGGGAGCCCTGGTACAATATACTTGGTGCCTGATAAGAAGAGCCAAATTTGGACAAAGAGACACAGACATAAAAGGAGAATATTATATAACTCTGAAAACAGATAAGAGTGTGTATTCCTTGTGACCCAAGGAATACAAAGGATTAATAGAATTAGGGGATTATAAAGGGCAGGGAGAAGTTGTTCCCTAGAGCCTTCTGGGAAAGTGTGGTTCCCACCACACCTTGATTTCAGACTCCTAACCTCTAGAACTGTGGGAAAATAAATTTCTTTGGTTTTAAGCTACCAAGTTTGCAAGTTCTTTGCGGTAGCCTTAAAAAACTACTACAATCCCCTATCTCAACTCTAGAGACTTTTGCATTTTCCTACAAAGAGTGCATCAGCACAACTACCCTAAGAGAGCCAGCAAGCCAAGGGCTAGCCTGCTGTTCATCTGCAAGTTAAAATGTTCACTGTGAGCCTCACAATAAGCTCACATCTGTCACCTTCATCTTTGAGTTAAAATGGCAGGAGCTTTATGAATGGATATTGTGCATTTGCTTAAAACATAAGAAAGATTAGGGATTTTATATAGCAAAAGGTCAGATCATAGTTCTGGAACATGCTGAGGCCAAAATAAATCATAGTTTTCTGTAATAGAATGATAAGAGCACATCCAGATGCTGATGAAGGACACGCATTCACCAAACTAGAGAGGTGCATTGTGGGAAGTTCGATAGTATTCAGTTATATACAGCTAGGTTAGGTATTTGGAAAGAACCCATATCATTTAAGAAAAATAAATCATTTTATGAAAAATAAAAAATAAAAGTACAAATCATACTGAACCTCTCCATTGTGATTTTTTTTTTTTTTTTTTTTTTTTTAGCGGTACCGGGGATTGAACTCAGGCCCTTGCACTTGCCAGGGAAGTGCTTATTCCACTGAGCCATCTCCCAGGCCCTGAACCTCTCCATTGTTAGAGTTGGTAACTACATCTGATATTTACTCTGAGATATGCCAAGTTCCTGTGTTGGCCCAAGTTGTAGGTGCTTAGATAAAAATGCCTTGTAAACCATGAAAATATGGCCAAAGAGAAAGCTTATGCAAATAAAACCTTTTGCAAAACAGAAATTCCTTTTTTCAAAATAATAATAACATTTTAAGATTAATTTCTCTGTGAATACAGGCTTTTCATACAAGTGACTTACATGTAGTGAGACACCAAGCATTTGTTTGATTTCAGGGGAGCCAATCATATAACAATGTACAGTAAATTAACACAACTGTGTGTTTCAAATGTGTCTTTCTGCTGTGCCCCGTGGAAAACACTGAGCTATATAAAGTTCAAATAGTTAAACTAACATTGCAATTAGTGAACCCTCTGTGCTATCATGAAGTCACGAATCATAATTATAAACAAGAAAAATTAGCCCCCTACCTGTATTATAATGTTTAGTACAATATCGTAAATCTTTTTCTTCTTTCAACAGAAACTGGGGCAACGTGAGTCCTTCTGCCACTTGTACAGGTGCCTCATCTTGCCATTCAAAAATTAGATCATTCATTGTGTACCCAACTAAGCAAAACATAACAAATATTATTGGCTGAAATGGATTTTTAAAGAAAAGGAAAAAGAAAAACAACACTTTCGCAGTCATACAGGCTAACAAGAATAACAGCGTTATCTCACCTTTGTCAGATGAACTATGCATTATCTGATTCCATTTCAAAAACACAGTACACTATCCAAATAATGCAAGAAACTGAAATATCTAAGAAAAAGTATAACATGAAATACTGTGAAGTGTAATGTGACAGTAGAAACACAAGGAAGATACATAGACATTTTCTTGGAAGGGGCAGTTATTTCATTCTTTCAGCAATTTAAATTTTGGTTTTATTCAATTTATTTTTTTCCCTTACCTTGTCTCACATTATTCCAGACTATTTTAACAAAACCAAAACTTTCACTAAATAGAAAATGACTTCAACTAGTACAACGACTCTGTGTGTGTGTGTGTGTGTGTGTGTGTGTGTGTGCCTAACTACTGCTTGATACCTCTCTTGATTTAATTATCTTAGTTTATAGCTGTCGCAGTTAGCTTTTCCTCATTGCTGGGACAAAATCCTGACACCCAAAATTAAGGAAGGAAGGGTTTATTTAGCTCACAGCTTATAGAGGTTTTAGTCCATACTCAGCTGGTTTCAAGGCAGAGTGGTACATGGCAAAGGGCAACCTTTCATGGTGATGGAAGACAGCAAAGAGTAAAGTTTGTAGCACCGGCTATTGGCTATTGCTGCTAGCAAGCCTCCCTCCCTCCCTTACATTTGTATGCAGATTTTCTCCCCAGGGTGGGTGTGGCAATCACACGCATAAACCCAGCAGTGGATCATGAATTAATCACAAACTCTAGAAGCGCCCCCACCACTGCATGAGGCTTTGGGTGGATAACTAGACACAAATCATAACAACAACATCCACTTCTGTGATCCAAGTCCCAATATGGACAAAATTATGTTTTAAATAAAAATATCTTCTTTTTCATACAAAGGAAATCCATCTGAATTGTAGTTTGTGGAGGAAAAAATCTTACATATGCTACCAGTGAATTCAGGATACAATTAAATAACAGATTTGTGGTAGGTCAGCAATGTTTGGTAAACTGTTTTGTCATATTTCATATGAGTTATTGCTAAAACAGGCTACCAAGGGGAGTTGGGGCAAGATGGTCATCACTCTCTCAGGGAGTCCCTTGATGTACAACTACTGCAGAGGTGACAAAGGACTGGCTGTAGTGTGCTTTCTAAACTGAGTCGAGTGGTCAGACAAAGGAAAAAAAATTCCATTACTGTGAAGATACATGCAAGGAACCTGTACCAACTTGTCCTGAAAAAAAGCTTGTATTTTAGGCAAAGAGAACAGGAGTTACTATAAATACCTAATGTGGAGTGGGTAAGGAAGGAAACTAATCGCTCTTCATTCTCCCCAATATCTGTAAGACAACCTCCCAGAGGAAGCTGAATCTAAGAGGCGATAGTGGTCCTGACTGTATTCCTCTCATTGTCTTTCAGGCATGTCTAGCGTGTGCCCACCTACCCTGGGGATGAGAATGGCAAGAGTACTAGCGATCAGACCTCCTTAAATTTCATAGAATTCTTTTGCTACTGTTTATAGCAATGGTAACATCAGTCTCATGGCTTATTACAGAGCAAGCATTTTTTGCTCGAGTTTGTACAATCATGCAGACTCAAGATCTGTATGATTGTTGGTTCTAGAACACATATGGGGACCCCCCCAGTGCTATCCTTTAAATTGTTGCATTAACAGAGGAATAATTTAGTATGACTTGCTTTAAATCAGAATGTATTTCAGCACCTTAATAATTTTTACTGTTAATAATCATGAGTCCTTTAATATGTTCTTTAGAAGCACCACTTTACCTACGTAGAAAATAAGTGTACATTTCTAAGTGATCTAAAAATAATAAAAAAGGCACCAATTTTTAACTGGTACCAAATGAGATGTGTAACCTTTTCTTTAGTGCATACAATAACTGAATACAAAATACTGAGATCTTGTCCCAACTTAGATTAATTGGAAAGGGAGTTGAAAGCTCATTTTAATATTCTACTTTTTTCTCAAGATGTTCTATGGAAGCAAAATAGTTATTGGGAAGTCCCTCCAAAACAAGTTCTACATAGTCTTCAATCCAATTTATAGAAATATATTGATTTTATTCTCATGTTAAATAATAATATCCATTAAATTTTTTAGGAATGACTATTTTATAATCTTAGTGTTTTACCTCTTTATAGTCTATACAATATTTAAATTTGAAATCAGAAAGAAAATAATGAGATGGACAGGTTCAGAGGAAATTCATTAATTTTTCATGACTTACTGAATGCTTAAGGAAAATACCAGGTGATGTAGTTGGGTCAAGAAACTTTTTTCAAAAAAATAAAAGAGCCAATTTTTATCCTGCACAGTTCAAAGTGTTTTAACATCCTTAGATTTAGTTCTATTAGTTGACATATCTCTATAGAAGTCTAAGAATATCAAAGAGAAGCAAATGGCTACTAAATCACAGCAGTGAGTTGAATCACCTTACACTAAAATGAACTTAAAGAAAAATAATTTATTCAGACATTAATTTCAGACAACAATCTCATGATATCTATGGTGGAAACCTGTGAATGAATGATTCAATAGTTTTTTTTTTTTTTCATGAAGTATTTACTGGTCACCAACTGTATGTAAAGTATCTCACCATGCTTGAATTAGACCTTGAAAATCAGGTGGGACTTATTTGTTTTTGAAGAATGTGAGGGAAGGTAAAGCACTTCAGGTGAAAGAATGAGCAAATTCATTGGAAGAAACTGAAAATTACTAACTGATAATAAGAAATAGTAATAGCTTTATTCATCTACAACAGATCCAATTTTCATAAATATTGCATGAAATGAACAGAAAAGATAATATAAGATTGTGTGATGTTTACATTCCAGGTTGAAAAATTTGATGTCTTGAAATGCCTTGTGGGGAATTGCTATGGCTTGTGTCTAGACATCTCCATACCCCTAAATCTTCTGGCAGTCATAGGTGGGGCTTTTTCAGAGGTGACTGGATCTAGAGAGTGTGATAGTGGGATTAATTCATAGCACAATTCTAGGCTCCAGTACACTAGGACTAAAGTTGTGAGTGCTACCTGCCCTAAGTAGCCCAGATAAGATATAGGGGAAGAAAGAGCTCCTTCACTGTTTTGCAACCATCTACTCCCTCTGAACTGTGTCTGTGATCCCTGTCTGCCATACCACCCTTCCTTGGAGCCAGCTGCATGTGGACAAAAACCTCTACAAACCATGAGCTAAATAAACTTTTTGCTCTTTGACTCTGAGTGTCAGGTATTAGGTCTCAACAATGAAAGAAATGTAACTAAGATGGAATTGGATACCAGAGAAACGAAGTCATTCTGTGACTATACCTGGCATGTAGCTCAAGAGCCTTTGGACCTGGCTTGTGGAAATTGGAAGAGTTAGGAAAGGTATAAAGATGTCAGCTGAAAAAGTAGAGCTTGAATACCGTAGGCTGTGTCTTATGGGAGAATCTGCTTAGAGCTCAGAAGATCAAATATTTACGGACAGGTTGCTAGGAAAAACCAGGCTCAGGAGGTTTCTTCTGGGATGGAGAATGGCACTGACTGGTAGATCCCAGATGAAGTGTCTTATAATTTGGCTGAAAGTTTGTCTGCAGTTTACTCATGCTCACATATTTTTTATTAGACTCAGATTAAGGGTGGTGGACTAATCTTACAGAAGAAATGTCAAAGCAGTCTAAGATTGAGGCAATGGCATGGCTACTGTTGGGGGCCTTTAGCCAGATTTATGTTGAGAATCAAGAGAAAAAAGCCAGAGTGATTTAAAAATGTGTCAGTTTGGTCAGAAAGGAAGTGACAATAAATCTGTTTACTACAATGATATAGCCAAGGAGATATTGATTGCTGAGAATGAACAGAATGGAAAAGATGGCCTGAGGACATCCCAAGAATCAGTAGGACTTCTATCTTTGAGGCAAAAGAATGCTTTAAGAAAAAAGCCCCAGAGCACCATGCTCCAGAATGGCAGCGTATCAGAGAATTTGTTCCTCAGAAATAAAGTCAGACTGATCAGTAATCCAGACACTTAAGCCTGACAGCAAAAAGAGGAGAAGACCGGATAATGCTCCATCTAGTAGCAAACCTTGAAATCATTGGTGTGGTGATCGTCCTAGCTGCATAAAGAATTGAAGAGTTGTGAGGTCAAGAAAACTTCCCTCTAGATTTCACAAGAAGGTCTGGGAGGCCAGTATGGCCCTGAGAGGGCAGTGTGTGGGGCTAGGAAAGTGAAGACAAAGGGGCAGCAGAGATCCCAGAAATTTGGAGAACCCAGCAACATGGACCATCTGAGGAAAACTGCAAGGAGGGAGCAGAATGGGCCCGAGAGATAGCAGTGCCATGGAGGTGGAGTGACCAAAATCCTTTAGAGTTCACATCTTGGCACAGATTATCTGAGGTGCTTCATTTGTATCTAGAGGGCTTAAAGTTTGCTATGCTGGGTTTTAGACTTTGGTCTCTTTCTCTGTATTCTCCTGTTTGTATTGTTTAAAATGGAATTGTCTACCTTGTGCCACTGAATGTTGGCAGTGTTTAACTTTCCTTTCATTTGTATAGGAGTTCACAGATGAGTCTGCCTTAAATCTCAGAGGAGACTTTTGACTTAGAATTTTCAACAATGCTGAAACTATTAAGACACTGGCAATTCACAGAGATGGACTAAATCCCTTTTTTATAAAAGAATGTGCATGAGTATTTGGGGAACCAGGGATTGAATGTTATGGCTTATGCCTAGATATCCACCCAAAGCCTCATGCAGTCATACATGGTACTTTTGCAGATGTGGCTGAATCTAGAGGGTGGGAGACAAGGATCGATTCATGGTGTAATGCTAGGCTCAAGGGCACTAGGATTAAGAGAGTGACTGCTACCTGTCCTAAGTAACTTGGACAGCATAAGAGGCCACTAGAATCCTTTCAGCAAGAGAATGACATTGCCACAATCATTCTTAAGACCTACCCCTGTAGCATAATCATTTTGTAGGATA
>NW_004524697.1:2198081-2199841 GCF_000260255.1 Octodon degus | reverse complement strand
TTGACTCCTTCTTTCTCATTGATGCCTATTAGTCTCACATTGTTCATCTTTGCATCATCTTGTAGGTGATGGATTATTCTTTGTTGCATCCTCTTTGTTTTTAAGAGATCCTTTCTTACCTTTTCACTAGCTGCACCATCATCTTCAAGATCTGATACTCTGTCTTCATTTTCACTTAAACAGTTTTGCAAACTTGTCATTCAGCTTTTAATTTCCTCTATATCTCTTTGACTCTGCTTCATGCAATCTATTTCCTTCCTGTATTGCTCATTCAATGAATCCGTCATTTTTCTAATCTACTCTATTTTTGTTATCAATGTCTTCCTTAGAAGCAGTTTTAAATCCTTTTAGTGCAGTGTTTTTTTTCAGATTGGATTTTCTCCCTATGTTTCTGTAGTTGCTTCTTTACTTCAGATGCTATGAGTTCTGAGAATTCTTTTTTATTTCAGAAAAGAATTGCACTCTGAGTTCCTCTATAACTTTTTGCTGTTGCTTATTTATTTACTATTGATGCTATTAATTCATGCATTTGAGCAGAGCTATTGTCCTCTGCACTTGTTCTGGGTGGGCATTGGATTTCCTCCATATGTTTCTGCATTTGATTATTTAGTGCAGATGTTATTAATTCAGGGATTTCTTTTTTTATTTGCAATCTGAGTTCCTCTATACCTTTCTGCAGTTGTTTCTTTATTTCAGAAGCCATTGATTGATTGCTTTCAGCTGTGTGATTCCCAACGTGTTCTGTGTTTGTGTCCTCTGCACTTGTTATGCCTGGGCTTGGTTTCTGAGGTTGCATTCTGTTTATTCTCATCATTTTGTGTAGCACTGTCTTCTGACCTTTGTTGTAGATCTTTGTTGCAGTTATAACCTTAGCATATACTGAAGTTCATGTGCAGATCTACAAAGTTTGGATTTATCCAGCTGTGCCTGGCTTTGGTCTGGCTGCTGTGCCCGGGGTGGGACTAGTTGTAGGTCCTGCTGGCGCAGGTTAACCAGAAGCTCTCCCACACACTCACTGGACTGGGCTAGGATTGGGTCTCTGTAAAAATGTCTTAAACTTAATGTATTTTTGCTTGAGGTGTTTTATGTTTGTAATCACATACACTGCATGTACATAAGCACACATGCATAGATATGCATATATGTTTACTTGCACATAAATGTCATAGAAGAAAGAAAGGGAATGACAGTCATTTGGTCCTGAGGCAAAGAAAAATAGGCAATACTAGTGAGTAGTATCATGAGTTGAGGATAGTGCGTATATCACTATCTTTCAGTTTCTCTTCTTCAACTCTTCTACTTTAAACAGTAGAAACAATTTTCAAAGGAGAGAAAGGGGAAGTAGGAGGAATGAAATGTGCTATGTATCCTCTTCAGAGCAATAAATCAGACCCACACATGCAAACATAGCATTGTCTCCTTCATATGAGAACCTGAAAGAGAAACTAAAATCTGAAAGGTACTGTAGATACTGGGATAAGGGAATGAACCTGCTCAAAAGGAAAGAGTTACTGAATTGAGGAGAAGGACAGGAGAGGGAATGGGGGAAAGAGATATATTTCTGTATGCAAGCAGCATGGTTTGGACAACTGTACTGCAGATTTCTGAATGTCTATGGAAAGGAGTAGTTAATGTTTTATTGGTTTTGTCTCCTTTTTAAAAATTCTTTTTATTTTTTTCTCCTCTTAATTTCTTATATTGTTTGTTTCTTCATCCAAACTTGAATGGATATGTCTGATAATACAAATAACTGATTTGAA
>NW_004524697.1:2138791-2197051 GCF_000260255.1 Octodon degus | reverse complement strand
TGTGGGCTGAGAATATATCTAAGCTCAAAATGAGTATGGAGATTTATAAATAAGTTATAAATGTGTGTTTAGTTTTAAAAGTAAAATGGAATTATATTTGTCTCAGCAACCTCAAAAATTATCCAAAGACAGAGATTTCTAGTGTGACCTAGTTTGCAAATTCTTATGTTCTTAATATGCAGGAGGAATTTCAAAAAAAGAAAAAAATGACTCACTCTTGGCACATGCTGACCATTGCTAGGAGAAATATTACTCAAGTAAATGTTATTGACCTGACAAGGAACAACTGCCATGTCAAAATACATTTAACTAAACCTTTTTTATTTATAATTTGGGCATTTAATTTGAATTCTTTTTCCATAACTCGTGCTGTTACATGTGGCTTCATTTAAGTTTTATGTCTACTGAATTAAATAATTTCATGTCCTCTTAATAATTATTCTGTCTCTTAAGCTTCTGGTAAACTGACCTGTGGCCGGCCATTATCTTACATTACTTGGCTTAAATTTCTTTTTGAAGATCTGAGACACCAATATATAATGCAGATTTAAATTTTCCATCTTTCTCTAGTGTTAAAGGTGAAAATACAGCTGATAACTCCTACATTTTCTTTTTGATAATCACCCAACAACTTTGTTCACATCTCTCAAGCCTTCCTGTGGTTGACAAAGGTTAAGTAACAGTTACAAAAATTCTTGTGAGAAATCTCAGTTAAGATCAGAAAACAACCTGATTGTGAGCCCATTTTAATGAGGAAAATATATTTCAGTTGGTTATATTTCTGCATTTGGAGAGATTATAAATAGATTCTGCCTATCACTTTATAATAAACTTCAGGTTGTGGGAAAATGTCTTCTACCCACTGCCAGCCCTCAAGGCTGAAGATTAAGACCTGCTCAAGCTTGTGAACTAATGAAGTCATTCTTTATAGGTCCCAAATGCTGACAAAGGCTCCAAAAGCCAGATCAATTTGCCAGTATCTAAAAGTGGATACAGGCGAACAGAGAGACATTCTTCTTGGGCTTCTGAGGTCTGATATTTCAACATTACTTACATACAAAATGAAAAGCCTAGAAAATCCTAGAGAAACCCTACATGCTAAGAAGAAGTCCCAGTGAGGATTCTGGATTTGGAAGCATGTGAAGAAATAGGATTAAAGTACTATTTTAAATACATTAATACATAATAATTATTAAATAGTATTAATAATGCTATTAAAGTTAAACTTGAACATGATTTGTTAGCTTATATATAAAGAAATGAAATCATACAATTTTGGTGCAATTACTTTTAAAGGTGAGATGTCCTTTATCATTGCAATGTATCTATTCAAGATTCAAAAGAAGATCATCAGCATGTTAATGGGTAGGTTTTAAACACCAAAATTCATATTTAGAATGATTTTTTTTTTCTGGATGGTTCAGGCTACCTTAAGAGCGGGTCTGGTAATGCAGGTGAATGTGGGAATCAAATCGTGGCATCCTGTGCCTCCGCAGCATCCTGCACCTGACTGCATTTGCATGAGCAGGCACTTAAACACTTGAGCTAATGGACAGACCCCATGAAACTATTTTTTTTTGTATTTATGACAGGGTATACAGGGTCTCACTGCATCTATTGGACTCATAGTGATCCTCCTGTTTACAGCCTCCCAAGCGCTGGGATTACAGGTGTGCACCACCATGCCCAGTATCAATCGCTGTCTCAGAGTGTGTCAGGGGTGGGGCCAGTACGGCAGGCCCAGGGATCAAACTCTTGGCCCCTGCATCTGCCTAAGCAGGTGCTTTAAATCACTGAGCTATTTGTCTGACCCAAAATTCATATTTAATATCATATATAGTGAAAGATAAAATGATTTGAGTTAGCAGTGACAGAAATCCAGAGGTTACCATTAATTATTATTGTATAGTTTATCATACAAATCAAACCACATTGCTTATTTTGTATGTACTAACACAGTCTGTATCTTTTTGCTTATTGGTATAACTTAACCAAAGCAGACTATTTCTGGAGGAAAGATAGCTAATAACTCACTTGGAGCCAAAAGTAAGTATAATATGTATAACTAAAATGTCAATGGTATTTGAATAAAAAGCTATCTAAATATTTAGACTCTGGATAATTCCATTTCATCTCCTCAAATAAGTTAAATTGCAAAATTGGTGATGTCTCTTTAAAATAGTTTTATAGGAGGCTTAAAATGTTATTGTAATAATTTAAGTTATTTAAGCTGGAATGGTTTTGAGTATCATATCTTTTAGATGGAAACACCACATTAAGAAAGCTCACTATTTGAAAGTCTAAAATTGTTCAACACAGATGAAGAAAAAGTTCAAAACTGCGCTCCATTTATTTATTTATTTATTATTTTTTCTATATTTTAGGGAAGGATCTGCAAGGTGTTCAGGGTCTCACTGCGTAGAACAGACTAGTAGTGATCTGTCTATTTACAACCTCCCAAGAGCTGGATTACAGGCACACTCCACCAGGCCCAGTCTCAATTGCTGTCTCAGCATGCCCTGGGAGTGGGGCCAGCAAGGCAGGCCCAGGGATGGAAGCCCAGCCCCTTTGCTTACTTGTAGGTACTTTAATCCTCTGAGCTATTTGACCAGCCTTCTATTTAAATTATGCTTCTATCCTGTTACACCTGTTAAAATGTAACATAGGTGCTGGGGAGATGGCTGGTGCTGAGGAGATGGCTCAGTAGAATAAGCACTTCCCTGGCAAGTGCAAGGACCTGAGTTCAATCCCCAGTTCCACAAAAAAAAGTAACATAATTTTATTAAATCATCAGTTGTATTGTATTTACATTTCCAGAATATTTTTATGTGTTCTAACTCATAAATTGATAATTATATGCTGATGTCACATAAATATGAAAACCCAATTCTGAACCAGGAGAGATTTTGCAACTGACAGATATATCATAAACATTTTTCATGGTGATTATGGAAGCAGTGAATGTAATTAGATTGAGAGTAGAAATGTAATCACAATTGACTATGTTGAATACATCCAAGGAAATTTATTTTCCCATTTTCAGTGTCCTAACTTCTCACTAATGTTCCATCATTTCCCAAATAGCTATAGTGTGAACATTTGTGAGGTCATTTATTTGACTTAGAAAAAACCATCATCGTTAGAAAATATTGTAAATTGTACTTATGTTTGTATAATACTTATGCATAAAAGCATTGCCAAAAGTCTCTCATATTTACGACTCACAAATTATGTTGTTTTAAGTCAACAATTCTTTGGTGTATATACACAATGGAGTACTACTCAGTTATAGAGGATGAATTTGAGTCATTTTTAGGAAAATGGATACACATTGAGACCATATGCTAAATGAAATATATCAGACACAGTTAAATATCTCATGAGAAAGCAAAAGTATTAATTATTTAAAGTGCAAAATGGAAGACATATGACATGAAATGGAAGAAATGGAAGGGATCTAGGGACACAGAGAGGTGGGGTGGGAGAAAAAGATACAAGGAATAAAATGAAGTATGTATACTACCAACTCCCATGATGAACGTATTTGTTATGAATTACAAGCATATATCCATCATTTTTTTAAAATACAATTTTACCAGGCCTGCATATGAATATTTCTGCCAAGTGCAGTCCCTAGATCTGCACCCAAGACTCAGAGAAATCAACAAATTTCTAGGGATTGGTCCTGAGAAGAAACAGGCCTCTTGGGTCTTGTTTTAGTTACTTTTTACACTTTGCTGGACAAATACCTGACACTCAAAATGAAGGAAGGAAAGGTTGATTTAGCTCACAGATACTGGAGGGATCAGTCCATATTCTGCTGGCTCCAAGGCAAACCACAGCAGTTCATGCAGCAGAAAACAATGAAGAGCAGAGGAGGAGCAGCAGCTGCAGCAGCGTCCATCAAGCCTCTCTCTTCCTTCTGCACTGACTGTGAAGACCAGTGCTCCACAGTGAAAATCGGAGCTCCTCCACAGTGGCGCCGGTCACAAAGATCAAGCTCCAAAAACTGAAACTTCTCCACAGAAGCAGGGCGTGGCAGCAGGAACTCCAGCAGGGTGGCAGGAAGCTTTTCTCTATTCCTGGGCCCTGCCCACCTGCAGGGCTAGACCCCCAAGCTGAGATCTGCCGAGCTGATTCAGCCAAGTTGACACAATGCATCAACTAACAGGCCTTCTGAGAAGAAATAGGCTCTAGGGACTGTTGAGATCTCATCAATCTGACAAGGCGTTCTTTCAATGTTGTAGAGACTTGCATATCTTTGAGGATGCAAGAGGGATGCTTGCCACACAGCAGTAGGGGTCAGTTGTAGGGGTCTGGAACATGCCTTCCTCACAAGAATTGGCAAAGGGTAAGCGGTCCAAGCCTTTGTCATTGTGATTTGCCTTTCCTGGTGCTGACTTCTTCAAAGACTTCTCAAGTGTACCTTACTTATGTATTACTACAACTCTTCCACCACACTCTGTGCCTTTTACTTTAAAAATAATTATCCCCAAACTTTTATTCATATAGTTTTATTCTTTTCATTTTCTATTTTAAGTGGCTTTACTTTTTATCATTATTATAGATAATTAATATTGTTTTCTTTACTGATTTGAGTTTCTTTTCCTCTAGATCCTCACTGTGGATCTTCCATGACTTCTAAAGGCCATCTTATTAATTTAACACGTCAGACCTTGGATCTGGTGTATTTAAATAATTTTTGGATTCTTAGAGTTGAGGTGACCTTTGCTTACATCTAATGTAGCTCACTTGTTTTACAAAAGAGACAGCTTATACAAGGAAAGCCAACATTTTGGCCCTAATCTTCTAAGGTCAGTTAAGACTCAGGACATATGAGAACTTGTACTGTAATGTCATGTACCTCGGTAGTGTACCAAATTTTCTGATCAAGAAGATTATGGGGCCAAAGAGGAAAGTGATCGATGACATAGAGTGTGCCTAACGAGAGTCACATGGGGAGAAGACACTCTCTCAGGCTTTCAGAGAGCACATTGGCCAAGCAATGGCTCATCCACATGGCTGCACTGACAAAGGTTCTACAATCTGAGGTACAGGATCTCAGGATAAATCCTGAGGGGATTTCACTGACCTTCTCAGACCCAAAAGCTACAACTCTTGTTGCACAGGTCCTGCTTTACCTTGGTCTTAACCATCCAGTAGAAAAGTATGAAGATGAAATATAGGAAGTAAAGCCATGCTGTTATATTGAGTTGTGGGGGACTCAGGTCAATAATTTCTGTCATTACCAGTTAAGCAGAAGACTCAATGCTATTATGGGCTACTGGACTCTTTTAGAATATTTTGCTGAGTTTACACACCTATAATATTCAGTAACGGAACTTAGAAAAAATGGGGTATACAGATGAATGTCCATTTTGTATCTGTGTATTCAAAGTGGTTAGGATAGATATATAGTTGCATTCTCTTAATGAATAGAATGATTTGTTCTAATGGTGTTTGTAAATAGGATCTCAAGTCCTCATCTTGTACAGCAATTAACCACTAAGAAGAATATATGCAGTGTGTTATTTGTTGAAACTGTACTTCCGATTTGATTTGAAACTGTCTCATTGCTATCAGTTTATCAATAAAATTTTGAAAAAAAAAAGAGACAGCTTAGCCTCTGAAAAGCAAACAGATTTACATAAATTATGTAGCTTCTTATGGAATGACTGGTGACATTTTGCTAAATTCTTTCTTTAATATAGTAGCTGTCAACACATGGCAATGTTTAAGGGTCTACAGTGATTTCACACTCGTGTATCACACAGAGCTGAAAGTAGAGCTATGGGGTGTACACAGGCTTGCAATGGGTATCTTCCCAGCTACTCTAGCAAACAGGGGTTTCCAGGCAGCCTCACCGATGGATCTTCAGATTACTCTGTAATGAATCTTCAGATTAATTATGATCAAAATGAGATCACATAAACTTCATTGTAAAAGACATGCCCATGATATTTACTGTATTGAACAAGGGAAAATCGAAAGGACTATCCTAATGTTCACAAGCTTTCCTAGTGAGAGTTAAGTGATACGCAAGAGAGAAAATGTAGTGAGTGTGATGTGACTGGCAAACCGAAAACATAAACTGCCACTTCAGAGAGTAATACGCACTGTGAAGGAAACGGCATGGGATGGAATGGGAGCAACATCGGTGCAGGGAACTGTGAAAAGACGGCCAGAAGTGGCCCAATGAAGGACGCGAGGGGTCTATGGACACATAGATCTGTAGGAGGCTCATTTTAGGCAGAGAGAAGAGCATAACTTTGTCTCTCTTTAGGATTACACTGGCCTTATTAGTGATAACAAAGTGTACTGTTGAGATAGACAAACATTATTTGCTGCTAAATAAGCCAAATAGAGCATCCAAAACAATTAAGAAATATTTTCTTAATGCATTGAGGCTCTGCCTTTCATTTTACTCACATTAAAATTGAAGATGCAAACAAGAAAAGGTCCATGGATTCTAGAAGTAAAAGAAAATAATAGCAACACTGGAGACAAGAAGAAAAATATTAACTCTCAATCTCCATTGTCTCTCTGAAGAAAAATAAAATTATAGGACATGAAGATATTTTGCATATTAGACTGGTAAAGCAATACAGAATCTTAGCTGGGTGATAAAGAACTGCAAAGTTATTAAAGGATTACCTGAGAATACATTCAATCACTAACAGGTAGATTTAGTGAGTTAGAAACAATGCTAAGCAATAAACACACACAGTTCTAGAATAAATTTGATCTGTGAGCAAGTAAAGCAGGAGGAGGCAGTGACCCCACTAGGATCACAAAGGAAAAGTCATGCCATGTGCCATACACCAGCGTAATAATATGTCATGATCTTGTTAGCATCTCTGCCAGAATAGGAAATACCAGCACAAGTAGTGCTTTCAGCAAGTACTTGATTAGTTCTACTGCTCTACTTAAGAGGAAGATTTCAAGATGATGGATGATCAACAATCACTGATGACTGTGTCAGTGATGACCTGCACATGAGAGATACAGCAACTGGGTTTTTTTTTTCAGTATTATAAAACAAGAATATCTGTAGTGCTTTATGGCTGAGTCTCCTAAAGGCTGCCCTTTGGGGAATGAGTAGCTGTATGCCGTCCAACTCCCTGGGTGAGTAATCAGGAGGAAGATGCATCATCAAAGTAGAATTATGGAATAAAACTATCAGGATGATATAGTACTTGGGAAAGAAATGAAGTACTTGAATTAAAATAAATAAATAATACAATAAAATTAAAATATTTTATTCAAGGGAACCAATTGGGCAACTATGGCAGGGGGCACAGAACTTGGATGAAGCACTGACCTGACTATATGTAGCCTGGGTAATGAATATTTTCCAACTGCCTATAAACTCTGACCACAATAGCTACAGGATGATAGGTACTGCCACTAAGAGCGGACAGGCCTCGCTTACTGATCTTAGTTTGGGCCAATTTTAATATACATAAAGGGTTGGGAAACAGGCAAGAAAGTAACTCTAGTCTTCCCATAAGAGAAAGCAGTTCAAAGTGCTGGACATGCTTAACTTGTAGACTAATTTTAAAATACCAGAGTTACTATATATATAATTTTAGAATTTGTCAGATAAGTTTAACGATGACTGACGCTTGTGCAATAAGTTTGCACGCTATTAAATCACAACTCCCTCTGTCCACTTTAGAGCTGCGCAATCTTGGAAATGTTTAATCTCTAAGCCTTATTTGGTGATTGGGAATAGAAACAAAACCTATTCCATTACATTGTGGGTAGGACTAAATCAAGTAATATGGCTAATAAATATAAATCTATTGGGGTATCCTTTATACAATTGGCAACTCTATCATATATTTATTATATTGTCATACAGTTAAAATATCTGATAATTAGAAAAAATAAACCTACAAAGATGCAGACAGATTAGAACATAGTGAGCATTGGTTTTATGTAGGATGAAATATTCACATATTTTACGTGAATTTATAAGTACCTAATTCAGCAGAGAATAGTTTTGTGATGACAACTGCTTTTTTCCTACCGAAACTGCAGTGACAGGGATTTAAGTAACAAATACTTAGAAAATGATAACCATCTGTATCTCAGGCGAAGCAACGAAAAGCACAGCATTATTTTGAACAATACCAAAACATTTAAGTTATGAAAGAGTTTGGATAACAGAAGAGAATATTAGGAAATAAGTGTGAAAACTCATCACCAAGCCTGTCTTTTGCCTTAGTTAGGCTTAGCATAAATTTCAGAGTATCTGCTCTGTGTAATGTCAAGCCTGATTTTGAAACACAGTTGGAAAAGTAAATAATAAAAATTTTCCATTACCTTTACTATTTATTTTCCAAAAGCCCCACAAAAATATCTTCTGTCTTTAACTATTTCTATGCAAATTCATGAAACTATATTTCAAATTTTTTTAAAAGACTTATTGTTATTTTGTGTGTGTGTGTGTGTGTGTGTGTGTGTGTGTGTGTGTAACTGGGGATTAAAATCAGGCCCTTGCTCTTGCCAGGCAAGTGCTTATTCTACTGAGCTATCTCCCAGGCCCTCCTTATTGGTATTTTTTGAAAGATTATCCTATAAAGTCTTTCAGCCCACATTTGGGGGATAATTTTAGGGATTTAAGACATGGGTTATGGAAGATAGTGTAATAGTATTTATTTACTGAGTTGAAGTTTTTCTTTTAAATCTAAAATAATCAAACTTTCTCTAAATTTTACATATTGGTGATATTTTCATTTTATTATGCATCTATCTATTATCTATCGTCTTTTGATGTGAACTACAGAAGTATATCCTTTATGGAGTGATCATAATTTATGTGTCCCGTGTTACATTTGACTCAATCTTATGCCTGTAGAAGATTATCTAACAAAAAATGTTCCAGCTTAAGAAAGTCCACATGTCTACTGCAATGAAGAAAAAATTGTTAATTTAGAAATATTCTTTAAGCTGTAAAAGTAAAGCTGAAAATTGAATACTGAATTTTTTTCTCATCTCTCTTGCTGTGTATAGGTTTGTAAATTCCTCTGGGGGCATCATGTAGGTGGCAATGTAGGTGTGTTTTGTTCACTTATATCATAGTTATTTCTTCTTTGTCAACGTACATGATTTATGAATGCATCTACAAATAAAACCTGGGAAGTAATGCAAGTTTGTCTTTTGGAATAAACCTTATATTCTATTTCATAAAGTTAAAAAGCATCATGCAGCAGAATCTGAAGTTCAGTAAACTGATATAGCCATCTTGAATAGAAACTTTAGTAATTGTGTAATGGTTTACTGTTAATTACAAATGTCATTCTCTCATTATCATTTATCCCAAGCAACAGCTATACACCAAAATTGGGGTTCAAATGTAAAACATTTAGTGAAAAACAAGGCTTCATAATTTCACAGGAATTTCCTGAATCTTCCTTTGAGGTTTATGACACAATTAATGGTTGTCAACATTCCCATAAGGTAACAGCCGTTCAGTCTGTGAGTGCCTTTAGAATCCATTTATATTAACCTTTTTGTAATTTCTACTTTCCATATTATTCCGCTTTGTCTCTGCTTCTATTCTTTTTTCTAGAGTATTACAAAAGCTTCTTGAATAACCATAATTTATTGTTAATCAAGAGCCACAGCAATGACCAATTCTGACGTGCCTTATCTCTTGAACAGTTCATCTTGGCCTCCTGAATGGCGCTCAGCTGACTGGCTCCGTAATTAGCACACACCAGTAGACTACTTTGGGTGCTTTTCGTTTTGGTTTTGATTTTCTCTACAGACTAGTATTGCTGCCAAAATACCCAACCACCCTATCCTCAAACTGCCTTTCTTCATGGTACAAACTCTGTACTGGTGGGGATCTTTCCTTTCTTTCCCCCTTTATTGTTACATAGCTCTTCCAGTTTTACTTTCCTCTCATTTACTTAACTACTTTATTCATGTCTCTATTGAATATTTAAGAGATACCTATAAAGACGAAGCCTCTGCATTTTACAAGCTGGGATTATGTCAGAGAAATAGCTGTTTCTAGTCCTTCAGGAAAACCCTAGCGGATGGGGATGGTGGAGCGGGTCCTGCTCCCCCACGAGGCAGGCCCGCCATCTAGCGACAGCTCCCCGCACTGCAGAGTTGTCTCAGCCCTGGTGACCACCTCTTCAGATTTACTCACAAAGATGTTGAACAGATTTTTAAATATTTCTTATACAGTGCTCCAGAAAGACCTATTTTATATCTGCCGCATTTTCATGGAATTAAACAACAACTCATTAGTTCAGGGTTGATTTTATGTTTATGTTTTGGAGAAATTAATGCATCTGAAAGTTTCATTTGCAAGAAAAAAAATCAGTGATATGTATGGATTTATTCTCTAAGGCATGTAGAGGAGCGCTGGAAGGACTGGGTAGCTCTCTTAGGAAGTGTGAAAGATGTGTGTTCGGGATGACATAGTGTCCTCAGCAGAGTGATAGTGAAAATCATAAAAATTAGCGAGTGGCAGAATCATACCAGGAGTCGGAGGATATCTCATCATCAGCTCTATGGCTTGGACCACATCAAGCCATTCTGCTTGGCCATTCTCACACCTCACTATGAATGTAAGAAAGTAGACATAAAGGCCAGGCTGTTGTGACTTGGGGGAAGAGCCGGACGCTGCGCTGTGTCAGAGCCAATGAACAGGGGGCGAAGGCTCCGGGGGCTGTGACGCCCTTGTCTGTGCCCGGGGCGTCGCTCAGCAGCAGCAGTCACGGGGTTTCTGATCACCCATTGCAAAGACACAAGGGAGGATTTCCAGAAGAGCTCCATAATGGCGAGCGGTAGGGAGCGTTGGACGCTACGGGGAGAATTTTTAGAGGACTGAAAAGCTATGTATCTTTTACTGTAGTATTCCTTAAAATTTAAGCATTCACTATATATTTTTATTGCCTAGTATACAGTTGCTTGACCTAGAGCAGGGACTCAAGAAATAAATGGTAGTTTTCATAAATTATCACTGTCCTTTAAGTCTTGATGATGTGCATAGAGAAATATATTTCATTTCACATTTAAAAACTATTATTTCTAGTTTCTCAACATTTTTACAGTACATGTGTTGATATCACTACCTTAAGAACTCATTAAAAGAGTACATGCCTATTTAATAAATGTGAGCCAAAAATGTAAAATAAAGTCATAAATTCTTTTATTTATTATACCTTAAAGAATTTAGAAAAAGTAAGTGCATACTTACAACTTTCTAATTGCATTATACAAGTTTGTACATCCATTGGAAAATTCTTAAGATCCATTGGGCAGGAAAGTGTTAGCGTTAATCTGAAAGAATTCAGAATAAATACTTTATAAAGAAAATTTATAACATCATATTAATGCTCAATATTTAAAGAAAACAATGTTTCTTTGGTAGTAACTAAAATCTATTCAGATGAAATTTTTCTTTGATGTATATATGATTAAGCAGGGACCAAGGAGATAGCTCAGTGGCACAAGTGACTGGCTAGAAAGTACAAGGTCCTGAGTTCAATTCCCTGTACCAAAAAAAAAAAAAAAAGCAAAGCAAAGAAAAAGATACGATTAAATAACTACACCATTATACATATATTTAGGGGTATTTTTGGGAGGGGTAGATAGAGACCACTGTTTATTTATACGTCTGATTACTTAATTTAATTTTAAGTTTCATTAGATGGGACTGTGGAAGTCAAAGAAGAGTTCAGTTTAAGAAAAGTGAAAAAGACTTTTAGGGTAGTTTCTATAAAATTAACAACAAATATGAAGAGATGCATTTTCTTCTAAGTCACATAAACAGAATGTTTAAGAGGAAGGTGTGGAAGAGGAATTAGATTTCTAAATATAGGACAGCAGGGTGCAGAGAAGCAATCCTATATGACGACTTTCAGTCATTTTTCTAAATGACTGAAGAGGTTGTTAGTGAATACCCAGCAGTGTTTACTGGAGCGAACATGGAGAACCTGAAAATTTAGTCAACAGAGCCCAGTTCTCTGCTATAAGGGCAGGAATTTCACTAGGTCTCATCAGGGTATGGAAATAAACCCTCTAGTGTCCGTGATATAATTGCATACTAATCAAACACACCTCTGAATTTGCTCATATGCAATATTGGATTTGTACACTGTGGACCAACTGAGGAAAGGTCAGACAAGGCTTGGCGGAGAAGCTGTGTAACAGAATAACATACATCTCTCTGAAGGGCAACTGGAGCCTGTGTGGCATTGGCTGTGGTGTTTGAGAGATGCTGGGCTACTTCATATTAGCCAGGATTACAAGTGCAGCATCATCCACCATCAGGACAGCTGTGAGGGGTCTATGAGCCGTTTCTACTTCTAACTTTGGGAAACTGATGCTTTCCCCAGGCCATCTTAATAGTACAGCCTCAACCACACATCAGATGAACAGGAGAGCTGGCACAACCTCCAACTAAACACTTCTGTAGCCTAGACAGTGACATAGTAACACTGGAAAACTTTAAAACTGCAGCCCTCTCTGGATTGACTGCAGGGTATCTGCGCTCTTCTTTAAATGCCCCTCTTCCTCAAGTGTCAGAGTTATCTTTATTACAGCGGAGATCCCATTTTGTCCCAGGGCACAAGGGATACTAAGGAAGACATCATTCTTTATTACATACAGCCCCTTAATCATGGTAGAAATTGTATGCACCCTACTAAAGTTCTTCATTATATTTTCTACCAAATCTGGCACCAACAGTCCAGCTTGTGAACCTCTTTCCAATGCTGCTTGTTCCCATCAGATCCTAACTCAGGATGGAGCTTCTTCATGGCAATGCCAGCCACATTCACACCATTCCACACAGGGGCACCAGAATCTCCACTTCCCTGAGGATCCAGCCATGGCAGCTCAGTGGGTGCACGCCTAGCCTCCTCTATCAGGTAGTGGAAGCAGGCTGAATCCAGGTTGCAACTACTTCCAAAATACAGTTCTTGGGAAAGCCGCTTATCTTCCAAACCATTAGGCCAAGATGTCCACTGGGGTGGACTCAACAAGCAACTTGTAGTTGGGACTGTACTTTATAACATTAAGAATGATGAACTTGAAGATGTTCACGTTATGCTGCACCAAATTAAGATGGCTCTCTCCCTCTTTACTGTTGTGCCCCAGGGGTTGTAATAACCAGCTTAGATTTTGTGGTTATATTATAATCTTTGCCAGATACAACTTTTGATATTCTAAGATGCAGGTTGCTGTGTTGCAGATCCACCATCTCTGCCTTTAACTTGTCTTCCATGACGTCAACAAGAACAAGTTCATCTGCCAAGTCCTTCATTAAGATACTGGTGACACAGGCCATGCCAAAGCACCAACAACTGTGATTTTATTCTTTGGCACTTGTTCCTCCTTAAGGAGATTCACAATCAGCTGATCCTTGAGAATGGCTGTCTTGGACTTAAAACCAAAGGAACCGAGAGTGTACATGGGGTGGGCATCGGGACGTGCGCTTCTCAGGTCCAGACTCGGAGGCAGAAGCTCCGGCACTAGAGATACTTAGAAATGTGTATGAAGTGTTTTACTAAAATGTGTTGAGTAGAGTGGAGAAAAGAGGCAAAATGAGAGAGAGAGAGAGAGAGAGAGAGAGAGAGAGAGAGAGAGGCAGAGGGAGAAGCAGAGCGAGAGGGGGAGAAAGAGAGGGAGAGACACTAGATCCAACATTCTCTAACTGAATTTCTTTTCTGAGAAGCCTTTAATACTTTCATTGAAAGCACTCACACTTAATTCAGTGTATTAGTAAGTACCCTGGACAGATTAGTTTTCCTAAAGTTTGTGATCTCAGGCATGGTAATCCCTATCTGTAAAATTACGTTAATAACGGTACTCCCTGCAGAGTTGCTAGAAGTAATGCATGCACTGATATATGTTAGATAAACGCTTGACACACTGGAAACACTTAATCAATATTAGTTACTAATGATTAGTAGTGTATTCAGAAGCTCCTAGACTGACTCCATTTCCTTTCTCCCAAATTCTAAAGTTTTGGCAAAAGAAGAATGAATTACATCATAACTAAGAGCCTTTTAAGCTTTAAGAAAAAATAACCACCACTTCTACTAAATATAACTGCATTCTTCAAAATGGCATTTTTATGTTAAGCATAGACATAAAGTTATAGTGGTGTGCATTCTACAGTAACTATCTTGGTGACTTAGGTCTCATTGACATAGTTAGAGAGACATAAACAGGCAGATATAAAGAGCTGTTGAATTTTAAGGAGTCCTTGGAGGATCATTTGGTAACTCATTTGAGTCAGAGTCTGTGACACAAATATTTCATAGAGTTCCATGTTTAAATTCTGTTTTCTGCCTGGCTCACCCAGGTTAAGTCATCCTTTTCAGCAACTGTGTCTATTTACAAAGTTCTATTAAAAAAGTAACAGTAAGATTAGGTGGACACTATGTTCTCTGCCTCACAAAGGATTTATTAGAGGAATATGTACACAGGTATTATGAAATGTTCTCACAGTTTTCCAAATAGTCAAGGCTTTCAGCCAGTCAGTTTTAAACACTGGCTCCTCTGACCTTTTGTATGAAAGCAAATAGAATTCTCAGAATCTTTTCCACATTCTCACCATGCATGTGATGTCAAATTCATACCCTGGCTAAGTTTCTGGCATAAAATGAGAACCATTATGTAATTCTTAAAAAAATAGCACTTGAAAGGAATTATTTGACAAAGAATAACAAGGTCTGTAGACTCTTGTCATAAATTGTATCTGGAAAAATACTCTTATTTATTGACTTTTCTTTTTTGAAGACATCATACAATTGCTTCTTTAATAGAATATGAGTTGAAATACATGTCAACTTTGTGAGCATGATAATTAATTTCTTCATAAAACATTGTATATAATTAAAGATGTGCTTTGACTACATCAAAATCTAAATCAAGAGACAATTACTCATACCCTACTGTTCTGGAAGCGCATGTTTTCTTGTGAAAGAAGGACACTAAGTTCTTCTGAGATAAGACACATAAGCAGGACGTGGCGCTTATTTTCCCCTGAGAAGTCTTGGATGAATGAAGTAGTGATGTTTAAAAAGCTGAGTATCATCTAGAGTGACAGTTGACATAATTAAAATTTCATTATTGCATCAAAAAAGCATTGCTCATGTTCTGATGTGTATCTCAAACAATAACTGAATTTAAAAAATATGAGCCAACTTCGTTGTAGACTTCAAGAAATAAAAAGTCATCATTCTAAATGAGAACATTTTCAGTGTTTCTAAATATGGTATCATAAAGAAAAGGGTATGTTAACCAGTATCTAATCAAATTTGACATATTTCTGTATTATCATAGTAACACTTTACGGTGCTTACTTGGTGATAATAGCTCTATTTAAAATACTTTATATGTGATGATAACTCATTTATTCTGTATTATAAAGTTACAGGACAGATAAACAATATTACCTTATTTTATAGAAGAAAAATGTTAAAAGTTAAATAAGCCCCTCCTGTTTTAGAGAAGAAATTAGTAGAGAAGAATTTGCAAACCAGGGGGTAGATTTCTAGGCTGTGTGTTCTTAATCTTTAAATATAGCACCTCTCAAAACATTGGAATATTTTTCAGAAAAACATTTTCTGCAATTAATGACATTTTAAATTTTGTATTTGTGTGTCTTTCCATAGTACAAGGAATAGAATAATGTATCTAGCATTAGTTATTAAATTTGAATGAAATCATATGCAAAAATTTCTAAAAAGATTTTGAGAAATTTAATTAAAATACAGGAAATATAAAATTTGCCCTATGGTTTTATATATTTGAGTCATTTGGTATTTATTGTGGATTATTTTATAGTTAATAAATACCTTTCAGAAAATAGATTATTAGAGAACTAGAAGGGAGATTACAATTGATCTCTATGGACTCATTCTTGAGGTTTGTTGTCACATGAGTTTGGAGACAAATATAAATATTATCAACCCAAACATATTGCTGAAGCAATCCTGAATTTCCTTAGGAAGCTAAAATGAGTGAGTTATGGCCCTTCTTAAAGCCTACCATGACTTACCTGCCACATTTGCCTTATAACAACTATTTATAACAATGCAAATAGAGTTCCATTAACTGAACAGAATATTTTTTTTATTTAGATAAGGTTGTACAGGGTGTTCAGGGTCTCACCGTATAGACTGGACTCATATTGATTCTTCTGTTTACAGCCTCCCAAGTGCTGGGATTAGAGGCTCAGACTCCACGTCCAGTCTCAGTTGTCATCCGGGGCACCCTGGGGGTGGGGCTGGCATGGCAGGCCTGGGGATCAAACTCCCAGTCTCTGTTCTGCCTAAACAAGTGCTTTAATCTGCTAAGCTATTTGGCCAGCCACTGAACAGAATTTTTGAAAATTGTCTTGTGAAATGATTTGATTTTCTGTGTTAAATATTAATGTCCATCAATGTTCAAAAATTGAAGTACATTGCACAAATAAACTTTAAGTTTTGTAAATTCAAATTTCAAAAAGATTATATTTATATTAAATAAAATTAGAATTATACCACAATCTTTGACAAGTCACTATACACAGTATCTTTAACACAGTTAAAGCAATAAAGCTTCTGTGTTAGAAGTTGTATTAGTAACATCAGTTGAGTAAGGAATGTATAATATGCAGCTGCCTATAATGTACTTCTGAGATGTATGATGATTTTATTTTCATCTCCATTTTAGAAGTGAGGCTTCTGAAATATGAGGTGCAAGTAGAGACTTGGAAGAGTCCATGTAGTGCTGATTTATGGAAACCACTAGAATGTATATGGTTTTGTTTTCTTTTTTGGAAAAACAGAAATATTAGCATAGGGTGTTCTGCATGCCGGGCACAGTGTCAAGTGTTATGCATTCACTGTATCAGGTGTAAGGCAATTAGAGCTGTCAATTATACATATTGGAAAAATCAGCCTTTCAGAAGTAGGCTTCCCAGGTCACAGCGGTAGCTAGCAGAGCCTGCTCTGGGATGAGAGATACAGGCTCATATGAGCTTCATGTCCTTCTCGGTCTCTTGCTAGGTATCCTGCAAAGCCCATATAGTAGTTCTACCTGAGCCATTTTCCAATGAGTTTGGAGTGCATAACAATTACATTTGTCCTGGAAAGTTGATACTTGTACAAAGCCCATCTATTTTTCATTCCTTTTCCCCTTGCCTTCCCTCCCTTCTTTCCTGAGGCATTTCTTCAGGTGGTTTATTCAGGTGCAAATTTCTATGATGAGACCATATTGTGCACATGAACGAAGAGAAGGCTGATTTAAAGAGCTGCATTATACTTTCTGGGTGATTTATTCACTTTATCTTGCTAAAATTCTGCAGTTTTTAAATCACTATTTGTTCTTACTGTACAGTACCATGAAAGTATCTAGTTTTTCCTAAAAGTACTGTATTTTGTGCATGCAATTCAACTGTCTCAACAGTACAGAGGTGTTTTAATAGCTTTTTTCTCTGAGTCCTATATTTTCTTGAGTCATGTTTTATTGCTTTTACAATTTTTTTTTCTTTTTGATTGTTGTTCTGAACTTTGCTTTACAAGAATGATAGAGTTTCTTCAAATGTCAGTTTATAAGAATGAGGCATTAAACACTGTTTGGATCTCACTTTGCCGTGGATATTTATTGAATAATGGCCTTAACTACAGGATGAAATGATAATAAATCTTCCTCGGTTGTCAGCATCTTGCTTCTTGGGGAAGTTAGATTCTTTCTCCAGAGATAGTGTTCTGTCTGCTGCTCAAGAGAAGTGTTGAATTTCCTCACTTTCAAGTTATTGAGCTCTGTTACCATTCGGGGTCGAGCCTTCCTGTCATCTTCATTTTCTTCCTCTAATGTCCCATGACAGGCACCAATTGTGCCTAGAGTCCTGGCTCCTGAAGTTCTTGGAGGAACCTTTTAACGTTTTCTGCCCCAGTCAGAAGGCAGAAAGGCAGCTGTTCACTTGAAGGGCTTGGGCAAGGAGATCTGGAACTAAGGTTCACTGTTCTTATAAAATTTAAATCAATTATTTTCTTTCTCCTTAAAGATTTTCCCTAGTTCTCACTTTCAAAAGTCTTAGCTGCCTGAAATATCTGAAAGTTTGGAGTCATTATTATTATTCTTTTTTTTTTTTACCTCTGGGGTTAGGCAACTTTTGCTTGGGTTTCTGATATACGTGTTAGGTCAGCTTTCAAAAACAAATTCATTTCCAAGCTTCCTAAACTTGTCTGTCTGTTGTCAATTTCTTTTCCATGATATTCGTCTTCCCCTGTATTAATACCATTTTTATCCCTTATTCAGTTCATTTCATTGTTTTAATGGGATTAAAGAGGAAATACAGTTGAACTCTTAAGTTCAACCGGTCACACTTGCTAGGACATTCTGCTTCTTTCTTTATAAACAAGCAAGAAAGCCAGAGCTCACATGAAACAGCACAGATGCTCCATTTGTAGACTGAACAAGACTTTTTTCAAACACACTTTTTGTTAACAAAAAACTGAAGATTTGATGCATTTGGAAATTTCAAAGCCCTGTGAGATTTCCAAAAACAACTTACAAAAATGAATTTTTTCTTTGATCAAGTGAGCCAGGATATAGCAAAGTTTAGGAGTTGAGAGACCATCTGTTTTATCTGAATTTATACTAAAAAACAAAGATGTATTTTTAAATTATTCTGTAGCTTCCCAAAAAATATTAGAAGAAAAATGAGCTATTCATAATGGATGACATCACTTATAAAAGGCATAAATTGAATTTTATTCCTATTTCAAAGCAGAAAATACTTGAACATTTCCAAAGAACTCAGTAACAAGATTTCACTAATCATGGTGAAATGAATTTAACCTTTCAGCATCAAAATACATTTTAGTAATCATCAATATAATGCATATGCAATTAGAACAATTGCATGGGAGCAATTCACTTCAGTACAGTGGCGATCTTGATATTGTACAACTTCCTTAATTAAAAGACTCATTTTACTTGACAAATCTTTAGGGAGGCCTGAGTCAACTGCTTTGAGCTTTGAAGAAATATTAACTTGAAGCTCCACATAAAAAGTCCTTTAGCTTTTGTATTCTATTATATATAACAATGAGAAAAAATTAAAATATTAGTGGTAGTTTTTTTTTACATGGAAATTTGTTTATTAAATTAAAAAGTTGTCTGGAAGACACTCTAAGGTTCTGGAATAGGGTTAATTCAATACTGCAAGTATTAAAATGCAAGAGAAACTGCATTACCTAGTGGTAGTTTTACATTGACATATTTCAACACCAAAAATGCGTATAAGCAAACACCCACTATCCAACACACATCTATACCACACACACACACACACACACACACACACACACACTCAAGAGTGCACTCACATACACCTAGATAATGTGATCTACTACACAGCTGCTACACATAATTCTATGTGCTATGCTTTTATATACTTGTTAGTGCAGTAGGTTTTATTTACACCATTTCCACAACTACACGAGTAGCGTCTTTTTCTATGGTCTTATCATAACTACCATGTCACTAGGCAAGAAACATTTGCTTTGATTATTTTATGAGATCATTATTGTAAATGTGGTCTATCATTGATGAAAATGTCATTATGCAGTGCATGACTGCACGTGAATTTTTATGTACAGTTAGGCTAACATATATAGAAATGTTTAAATACAAACCATTACATATTTCTTATAAACCAGCATATATCTCACAGATCTCAGATATATCTGGTGTTCAACGTATTTAATAGGCTGTTTATAGGCTGTTACTTATGAATACATTTAGATCTAATTCATGCAGAGTAAGGTATGTGAATATCAGTATCAATCGTGTTCCAATAAAGAACATAAACACTGGATTTTTGTGATTGTTATTTTATTGATGCAGGAATGTCATTATAAATGTATTTAATATGGATACATATAAAATTTTTATTCCTAAAAATAGAACTGATGACTTGATGGACAAATACATTTTGAGGTGTCTTAACAAATCATCTTTCCACTTACTACTGGTAAATGTCAACAAAATGTCAATTATACAACACTAAATATTAGCTATTCTTGTTGATTCTTGTTGATTTATTTATGAAAATATTTTATTATTTGTTACTTTCATTTCCTCTATATTAGTGTTTTAATTTTTTACTTCAACTCTCAAGTATAATGTAGAAGCTTCAGGATACCTAAAATAATTCCTATAACTGTGCAGGCAAGTCAGCCTTCTATTTGGCAGTGAATTGCCAGAGCTGAGTAAGTTCTAAAGTGCAATTGTCAGAAATTTTATCATTAGTACTTATATTTTGACATTAATTTTTGCTATATTACTATATACCTTTCTAAAAACAGCATGATCTTCTGAAAAATTTGTAATGAATAACTGCAGTTATACAAAATCTTTTGCAGAAATTGTGATAAACATATTATGATCCACTTTTACTATCTAATTAGTTTATGATACATACTACAGTAATTTTTAAAAATTCTTTTCTGCTTTAAAATTTATCAATACTCTGGTTTCTCTTCAGATCGTATAAATCTTTTGCCTTTTTAAAATTTATCAAAATGTCACTTTTCAGCATGTTAGAAAGGCCGAAAATTGGATCATATGGTAAAATATCAAAGGCTGATGACAGACGCTCCAGAATACCTCAAATAATGCTCATACCTGGAAAATAATTTATGTAAAATGAAACTCAGACAAGTCAACCTGAACATTTCTCCACCTACAAATGCATAAAAAGAATAATATACATAAATATACAAAAAATGTGTCCTGGTGTATGACTCAGTTGCCTTTTAATTTTCCTTTAAGGCCTTTTCCAACCTAACTCATGCCAGGATCACTTATTTAAAAACTATTTCCAAGAAATACTCATATACTTCCTCGATCTTGGAATTAAGATTGTTACTATTGATCAGACATATTTAGAAAATGGTTTATTAAAAGAGTTCAGGTAAAACAATTACATGGTACTAAAAAATTTTCAAAACATCAGAAAAAAACCCAACAAAATAAAACAGCAACAAACAGCCTCACAATACTGTTTCACTGAAATTAAGATTTTTAAATGTGAGTTACCTTATTGAGTAAAGAACATTCCCATTTTTGAAAATTCTTAGCAGTTTGTTGTCTGTAGTAACTTCATGAAAATTGGCACCCTTTTCATTGGCAAAGAACAAATCAGGTTTCCAAATGGAGTCCAACATGGATGGGTCAAGGTCTAAAGAATCATCAGGGTATTCACTATACGCAAGGCGAGGATCATTCCATTTCTGGCGAAGAAAGATATTCACTCTGTAATCCTGAGAGAGGAGAGAGAGAGAGAGAGAGAGAGAGAGAGAGAGAGAGAGAGAGAGAGAGAGATTGAGAATTTTGAAGATTGTACAGTCAAGGAATATATGAAAGTATTTGTATCGTTATTTTTGCTGTGAATATAAAACTACTACAAGAAATAAGGTCATAAAAATGTTGAGAACCTGTAATGCTGTTCTTTGGATTTCTCTGAATTATAACAAGAACCACTGATATTCTTGAAAGCTACACCTACCCTACAGTCTTTGCCTGATACCTAAGAGCCATTCCAGTTGGAAGGATTTTTTGTAAGTGTTCAGGGAGCTGTCTGCTCTGGAGGCCTACTCCATCCAAGCAAAAGATCTCAGAGGACTCAAGAGCTTTGTGTTTATATTTTGCTGCTCTATCCAAATTTTACCTTCTTGTTTTGTCAGAATAAGATGTTAGACTGTTTTCTGAGGCAGAGTAAATATTTTTATATTCACATTTATTTTCTAAAGTTGTTTCTTTTAGTAGTTACACAGGAGCATCCAGAATACATTGAATGAAATTCTCTTGCAAGGTGATTGTGGTACCAAAAAAAAGACCATATATAGTTTCACAAAGAAGGCTCATTTTCCCATATTTAATCTAGCTAACTATGAAATTAATCATTTTTGAAAAATAAAAGGTGATGTTGGATTAAATGATAATAATCTCCTTAATCCTTGATGATTTGTCAATTGTAATTTCCTGGTTATATATTTTATAGAACATTTAGGAGAGTAGTTAGTTGTTTCAACCAGGTACTTTTTTCTCAGTATGTATCAGTTATAGGGAACAATGAGTTATGTTGTGGTATATTCTTATATGCATATAATACTCATTGATCATCCTTCCCTAGATCCTCTCTTCTTCTCTAATAGTTTTTCAATTGTTGTCCAATCATCGCTATTTGTTTTTCAATGTTTTTAGTACAGGGTCTACAGGGTCTCACTACACAGAACAGACTCGTAGTGATTCTTCCTGTTTTTCAGCCTCCCAAACATTGGCATTACGGGCGCTTGCCACCACTTCCATTGTCAATCTCAGTCTCAGTGCACCCCAGGGGTGGGGCCCGCACAGCAGGCTGGGGATCAAACCTGAGTTCCTGAGTCTGCCTAAGCAGATACTTTAATCTGCCATCGCTATTTTTTAAATTAACATTTCCCTAGATTTTTCTTATGAAAAAAGTATTATATTTAACTTCTGAGTTCAGCTTATTTTGCTTTACATTTGGTCTTTAGTTCCACACATTTCTCTGAAAATGATATAGTTTTACTCTTTTGCATAACTGAATATTCTGTAGTGTATGCATACATTTTCTTTATTTATTTGTCTGCTAATGGGCATTTGGACCATTTTCATAATAGTATTTGTCAATCTATGATGCAATAAACATATTATGCAAATAATTCTATAGTACATTGTCTTTAGGTCTTTGAGAATATAGCAAGGAATGGCAACACTGGATCAAACAGTAGTTGTATTCTTAATTTGTCTGGGGCATCTCCATCCTGACTTGCTTAAAGGCTCTACTAAGTTGTGTTCTCACTAACAGTGTGAAAAAATTCTTTTTCCTGCTTCTTCAATGTTTAACTCTCCTTTTGATGAGAGCCATTCTGATGGGTAAAGGCAATTCTGATGTAATCCCAAACTTCATTTTCCTCATGGTAAGGATGAACACTTTTTATGTACTTATTGGCCATTTGTACTGTTTCAGAATTATCCAATTGTTTTTGTTTGTTTGTTAAATTAGACATTTTGTGCTAAGTATTTTGATTTCTTTATGTACTCTCAACATTAATCTTCCGTTCAAGGAGTAGCTAGGAAACATTTTCTCTCATTCGGTAGGCTTTCTTTGCACTTTGTTAACTATGACTTTGTTGTGCGAAGGTTTTTGACTTGAAGTCCCATCTATAAGATTCAATGTTTTCTGTGCTCTTAGAGTCTTGGTCAGGAACTTGCTCTTAGAGTCTTGGTCAGGAACTTGCCCTGTGTTGTCTGTGCCTGTGACTTATTTGCTTGCCCTGTGTTTTCTTCTACCTGTTTAAAAGTTTTTGGCCCTTCTAGGCATTTGATCCAATTCGAACTTATTTTTATATAGGCTGGTACATAGGAATCTAGGTTCAATATTATACAGATTATCCATTTTTCTTAGGTTGTTAAAGAAACTGTTTTCAAGGCATGTCTGTGATCTTTTGGTGAAGGGCCTGTTGGCTGTGGGTGTGTGGCTTTATTTCCACACCCTGTATGCTTTTTAAAATTGATTTACATGTTGATTATTGTGCCAGTACTGTGCTGTCAACTATAGCTTTGTAGAGTGATATGAAAATGTATGTTGTGATGCTTCCAACACTACTCTTTTTGCTCAAGATTGCTTTAGCTGTTCAAGGTCTTTTGGGATTCCATATAAGTTTTAGCATTGCAACTTTCAGGAAAGTGCAAATATCATTTAAATTTTGAAGGAAATTTCATTGAATCTGTAGAACCCTCTCCATGATAGTCTATTTTAACAATATAATTCTATCCATGAACCTGAGAGTTTCTGTCTTCTCACGTCTCCTTCATTTTTATTCCTTCCCTATGTTTAATTTAGAGTTCTTTCCCATTTTAGATTAGACTTATTCTTACTTATTATTTTAGAAGTTTTGTGAATGAAATTATTTTTCTGATTTTTTTCCTCCCTCATGGATTGCTTTAATGGTGTACTGAAAAACTATTGATTTTTGTGTAGTTATTTTATATGCTTCCATTTTGTTGAATTTATTATATCTAAAAATTTTCTGATATCATTTTTATAGTTTTCTAAGAATAGTATTTCCAACAAATAGGGAAAATAACTTTTTCCCCCTTTTGTGCCCTTTTTATTTCTTTCTCTTGCTTATACACTGGCTAGAACTTTAAGTACTATAAAGAACAGAAATGATAAAAGTAAAATGCCCTGTCTCACCTCTGATTTTAGAAAATATACTTTCAGTTTTCTTCCATTCAGCAAGATGTTGATTGTGGATTTATCATATATTGCCTTATTTGTATTCAGGTATGATCTTTCTATATTATTTTTCTCAGGGATTTTATCATGAAGGGATTTGAATTTTATCAGTGTATTTTGTGTACCTGTTTGAGATGATTAAGTGATTTTAAATCCTTAAATATAATCATGTAACATATTAATTCATTGGTTTGCATATGAATCATCCTTACATCCCTGGGATGAAACACGGACCATTGTGGCTGATCTTTTGAATATGTTAGATTCTATTTGCAAGGATCTTATTAATCATTTTTCTATCTATGTACATAAAGATGTTAATCTATAGTGGGATTTTTTGCATCTTTATCTGATTTTACTTTCAGCATGATACTAGCTTGGTGGAATGAATTTGGAACCATTTATTAATTCCATTTCTATTTCCTACAGTAGTTTAAAAAGTAGTAGTGCTAGTTCTTTAAATGCCTGGCAAAATTCAGCAGTGATCCATTCAGTCATTGGGCTTTCTTTGTGGGATTTTTCAATTAGTGGTTCTATTTCATTGTTTTTTATTAATTTGTTAATATTTTTATATCTCTTTGTTGAATTTTGGCAGGTTATATGTGTCTAGAAATGTGTTCATTTCCTCCTGATTTTCCAATTATAGAAAAATAAATTTTTATAATAGTTTCTAATAATCCTCTGGATTTCAGTAGTATCTCTTTTAATACCACATCTTTCATCTCTAATTTTAATTTAGGTCTGTTTTATTAGTTTGACTAAATGATTTTCAGTCTTATTTATCTTTTATTTTATTATTTTTTATTTTTAAGAGGAAAAAGAACTGGAACAACAACAAGAACAAAGACAGAAACAAAGCAATATAAGATAGTACAAATGGTACAAAATTCCAGAGCAAGAATGGATTATTAATAATAGTTGTAATATTATATATAATTATCATGGAATTTGTTGCTCAGACTAGCAGATATAGATATGCAAGGTTGATAAAATAATGTCTTTATAATGTTGTTTTTTATTTTCATTAGTTTTTCCCTTCTGTTGGATTTGGGTTTGTCAAATAAATTTTCTCTATATATTCATATATCTCTGTCTCTAATGACAGATGGATAGCTACATGTACATGTAATATGAACACAAGTACTATGTATAACATTATTTATGTAATTGTCTCTAAATTTTTGAATGTAGCAAACAAACAATGAAAATTAAAGCAAATATTTGAAGCCAAATTTATTTCTCTGGAAAAATAGTAAGGATGAAAATATGTAAGTAAATTGAAAACTAATTTTTATTTATTTTCTTATTTCTTCAATTCCAAATTACAAATCATCAGAGTGTAGGACCATGAAATCACAAAGAATACTTGCACAGTATTAGTTGAGGTAGGAAACTTATGTTATACATGAGTCAAATTAAGACTCTGGAAAAAAAAACACTCCTTTCCAGTCAATGTTAGAGATCTGTATATTCTTTGGTTACAGTTCTGCGCCAAGACTGCTATCCTGTAACTTGATGTAAAGTTACATGCTGTTATTTTTCTCTACATATTAGGTATCACATCTGTGTTCTAAGGTGGCAGGAGAGCAGAGTTCTGTCCGTTCTTGTGGCCAAATCTATCTCAAAAGATAGCACTAAATTTGTGACTACTTATTGCAGTAGTTGTAGGAAACCACCTCAGAGTTGACTTACATAAATGTATTATCACTCATAATTTTTAAAGAAATGTCTAACAATATTCTTTTCTTGTGCAAGTAATTGTAAGTCATAAAATATTTAAAGGAGAAATGATGATACACAGCTGGACAGAAAAATAACCCTGATTTCTACCCATTCTAAAGAGTCCTACTCAGTGCTCCTGGTTAATCTTGAAATGATCAGAAAATAACATTTTTATCCAAGATAGAAGGACAAATATGAAATTCCCTAACACATGTCTTACTGGTTTAGTTGTATAAGATTTTCCAAATTTTAAGCACTGTGTAACATAGGTTGTTGCCCATCACTAAACACAGAACAGTAACACTCAATAGTGGAATGATTGCTTTTAGCATCTTCTCTGTAAAATCCCTCCATTGCCTGTACATCTCTTCCAGGAACCTAGCACATGGAGGGCAGCCATTTGTGGGCTCCGGTTCTGAAACAATGACCTCTTGGGAAAGAGCTTTTCAGTGCTCAGTTACTAAATCAACAGGAAAGAATTCTACATTCTTCTGAGGATTGGAACAGTTACTTTAACTCCTCCCCAACTTCATTATCCATGTCCTTATTTTGAAAATAAAGAACTATTTTAAAATAAAATTTTAAATTGTGTATTGATTCTGGAAACAATAAAGAAGTACTGCTCAGAGCACAAAATGTGTTGAATCACTACTTTCATTTCCCATTCAGTAGTTTCTGTGACAATTTAGTATTGAAAATTGAAAATAGTAAAAAGTACAAAGTGCTGTTCAATTCTGACACTCCTGAGCTTAAGAACTTCTGGAGAGCTAATAAAGACTCATGTAAACATTTTTCTTTCAGAAGTTAGAGGTTTATTTCAATTTATGTAGCTCACTCAGTTTAGAATACTTGGTTTTGGACATATACACTTGCCCAGAGCCATATTCTCCAGTCATCTATGAAAAATAGCAAGTTATACTGTTTTGTGGTTGTCAAACAAGGTATTTTCTCTTCTAAAGTGCTGCATAGCAGTGATCAACAAGACCCCATATCACAGCCTTCCTCTTCTGCCACTGATGCCCACGGTCTTATTCAAGGCCTTCTGGGCCACAGTTGCATGGCTAAGTATCAGCCTTCTGAAAACTAGCTTAGAGAACCAGGTAGAATAACTCACCACAGTAAGACATGTCAATTCACCTGTAGGTATGAGAACAAATGGGTCAACTTCCTGTATCATTTTTCTCTTCACTTTTCATTGAATGTTACACCAAATGGGAAGAGCAGGTATCCTACTATGTCCTTCCATGATCTGAAATCTACATTACAAATCCAATCACTGCAGTATAGAGCTCATTTAATTAATGTTTCACTTTATTGCTACTTAATGAATGATTTATGCATAAAATTGTTAAGTTGTACTTTGTATTTTTAATGCTATGCAATCTTTGGTTTGCTTTTTAAAAAAATTCCACTGAACAATTGTTACTGTACTACTGAATATATGACTGAGATCATAAAGTGATAATGTCTTTGGGAAAATGAAAAATAGTTTAGCTCTCAGAACATTCTGTTGTCAGTCAACACAATAATTCTCTTTGAATCAGCATTGAGCCTTTCTTAAAAGGCAGAAAACTCTTGAAGAAAGCTGAATGAAACGTCATAGCTTAAAAAGGATGGAAAATGTCATAGAATAAATATTTTTGAAGCTCTTCCAAGACATTGTTTCTTTGAATGCCGAAGATATTCAGACTGCAATAACTACTACGTAGTTTTAAAAAAAGAGTATACCCAAATAACAGTTAACATTAGTGACATCACTAGCATTGTGTAGGCATCACCATTGTTTAATTCCAGATCATTTTTCTCGCCCCAAAGGAAATTCTGAATTCCTTCCCCCACATGGAAAACCACTGAGCTGTTTTCAGAATACATAGATTTACAAACCCTGGATATTTCATATCAGTCCATTTTTTGTTTGCTTCAAGAATACTTGGCAGTGGCTCCTGCTGCTCTAGGATAACATCGCTGACTTTATTCCAAAAGTCTGCCAAGAAATATCTTGCTTTTATTATCTATACCACCTTTTAGTATTTGAGGAGTCTTTGAAAATAAAAGATAGTTCTATTTCTGGCTCTCTTTAGCCACTGCTGGAAGTTAAACCAACACTGTCAGCCAGCTGCAGGGCTTTTTTTTTCCTCTTTAAAAGGAAGTGGAATTCCACAGTATGTGACCTTCTGTGTCTGGTTTGTTTCACTTAGCACAGTATTTACAATATTTTTAATTTGTGTTTAAGAACATAGAGATACTCTGTTTACAGAAATTTGAAGAATGTTATGGAGACTTATAGAATTATATCTGTAAAGTATGTAAAATATATAAATTATTTCAGAGTGGAATGCTGTATATGTTTTCTATTATACTGTGTATCTATGTATACAGATACATGTACTTATATTAAAAACTATCATAATCTTCTATCATCATCATTGATGAAGACAATAACTACTGTTACATGAATGACATTATTCTCAAGCATAAAACCAGATACTTTAAATATAATTTGGACTTGAAAAAAAAATCATTAAAATTTTGCATACATAAAAGTTTGAAGATAATATTCTTTAGAATTGACAAGTTCATCTTAAAATACAAATACATGTCACAATAGCCACATGTCAGAGAATATCTATTCATTTTTCACCAATGAGGTCTTATTTAATTTTACACGTAATCCAGGACTAATATTATAGGATAGACTAATAAATGAACAAGGAATTATTTTGAGCCTGTTTCATCAAGGTTTAGAAGAAGAAAGAAATAACATAAATCAAATGTTTTCAATGTTTCCAGTTTTTAAAAAAATGGATATTTAGTAGTACACATTTTATACTTAATCTATTATTTTATGTGCTGTTCAGACTCATTTACAATTGTAATGATTTTTAAATATATCTGCTTTGTATTTTGTGAAAAGGTATCTTAGCATATATAGAAAAGAAAAAGACAAGAAAAACAGATTATTCCTGCATTTGTTTCTTTATTTGTCCTCAGTATTAAAATTAATCATGCAAATAAAATTATTCTATTTTTTATTTAGAGTAATTTAAAGTTCTTCTCAAAATGACAGTTTGTTATTACTCCTTTATATATTATCATTTGAATTTTGGAGAAATTTAAAATATTTATTGTCTTTGGCAATCTTTATTCATAAGAACTAATATAGTATAATCATTTGCTATCAAATGTTAGCAGTTCAAAATTAAAGAAAAACATCCATTTTGGAATATTCCTAGTGAATTAAATATTGTCCAAGACCAAGCTGATTTTCTTCTGTGTTTTAAGGAAGGGTCTACAGGGTGTTCAGGGTCTTACTACTAGATCAGACTCAGAGTGTTTCTCCTCTTTACAGCCTCCCAAGTGCTGGGAATACAGGCATGTGCCACCATGCCCAGTCTAAATTGCTATTTCAGCCCACCAAAGGGTTGAGGCCAGCACAGCAGGCCTGGGGATCAAACCCCCAGTCCCTATGCCTGCTTGAAGGTGCTTTAATCCAATGAGCTATTTGGCTGGCTCATCAAGAGCTTTTGGAATCAAGTTTTCTCCTGAGCAATTTGAATAATGTGTCACTATCTGGTTCTTGTTTTAGATATTGGTCGAAAAGCTATAGAGAGCTGGGCCATACACTGTAAAAGTATAGAGAAATTAATTCCAGACAGAAACTGTTAAGCAGGTGCTGCAGCTTGTCTTAGGGAAGGGCTTGAGAATAGATGATGTGTTTGTTGCTTTTCTACCAAATGATATGATCATCTAAGAAAAATTACTTTATGCTTAGTTATCTTAATAATGTATACATAATCTACCAAACCTTGATTAATAAGCCAATGGATATTTACTTCTTAGGTAGATAATATTACTTATTTTGTACTTCTACATTTATATGTATTTGGGATTGTGCATACATACTGAAAAGTATTCTAATGTAGGATATCATAATAGATAAAACTGTGAAATTTTGATGTATTTTTACCTTATGTGCAAATACCTGGCAACCTGGGAGTGTTATCTTCCAGTGAGGTATACAATCTTCCTGAGATATTAATATTTTGTTGAGTATAAATTATAGAGGAGGTTTAGCACAATCTTGTTGTTATAATTTTAGAAATAATTATGTAAGTTTATTCTACTTTTACATTATAGACATTATCTTATTTCTTAGTCTATTGATACATTCTTTGTAAAATAGCTTGTAACTTGTGCTTGAGTGTGGGATGCAGCTGAAGCTGGGGGTCAACCATCCTGTGGGCTAAGAGCAAGACCATCCTGGAATGCAGCAGCTGAGGCAAATGTGAGAATAGGTGGCTAAGCCCTGAGCACATGGAGCACCTGACGTCAGCCATGTGAACAAGCTGATGGGCGGATGGGTGTCATCATCCCTCTCATATTAACTTGCCCCGTGTATAAATAAAATAAATGCACTGCGGTCTTGGCAGTTCTTTTCTCCTATCTGGAGACAGGGCTCCATCTGACCTCAGCTTCCTGCATTCTGACTCTAGTCTTCATTTCTTCATCTTCTAATGTCAAAGTATCTCAGAATGACACATGCTGCTTATTGGAAGTGAGGCTGTACCAAGTACAAGGTAATTTTGAAGGTAGAAAATTATTTTCTCAGTTCCTCTGCCCATTTAATCATCTGAGTACCACAGATTTTGTCAATGCCATATAGAAGCCAAAACACCTGCCCACATCACTGATGACAACATTATAAAATGCAAGAGAATGTTTTTGTAAGCCACTGTTTTTGGAGAATTTGTAATAGAGCAATAATTGAAATGAAATCAAGTACCTGGAAATAGAAACTTATGTAGGAAAAAAAAAAGCCTTGTGCCATTGACTCTGGGATCAGGCAGCAGGCACAGCTTCCAGACTGTAAGGGGGGGGCACTGTTACAGTTAAAAGACAGGAAGAAAAATGTCACCAGAGAATGGAAAAATAATCCAGGCTTACAGTGTGGGAACAGACAAGCATGAAGTAGTGTCACTTCAGGAGTTGGACATGGAAAATGCTGCTAATGAATTGTTGCTTTTGATTAAGAAAAAAATAAGCAAAATTTCAAAAATTATATTTCACCTTCTGAGAAGTTTAGGGTAGAGATCTCAAAGATGTGACCACAATACTTTTTTTTTTTAAGACTTAAGGTGAATTAAAATGATGCCTCATAGATTTTCTGTATAAACTGTAAAAATTTTTAGGAATTGTAAGTATATCACTCCACAGAATCTTAATTCCAGTTGAAGTACAGAATTATGGGAAGTACCCAACATATTAAGAGAATTAGACTAGCATGCTCTACCAATTTCAGTTAAAGTGTTTAAAATGCCAAGTTCCCAAAATTCTATGGGAACATGGCTATGATAAGGATACTCAGTAGCAACACATAGATATTTTTTTTCTGCTCCTGCTCCTGCTCCTGCTCTTGCTCCTGCTCCTCCTACTTCTTCTCCTTCTTCTTTTTTTTTTACAGAAAATCAAACGTGACTATGAAATCCAGGTAGTGATGTCAAAAGCCACAAAGAAGCTCTTTCAAGGAGGTAGAGTGAGCGTTGATCATCTAACTGGAAGGGTAGATGTCTTTCTAGAGTCTAGAATTCCTAGGAGCCATCAGTACAACGATCACAACATATTCCATTTTGAAATGTTTAATCTCATATGGGAATGTTGAAATACTGAAATACCCAAATCTGTAAAATCCAAAACTCGAAACTCTACAATCTGGAAAATCACAAATTTGAAAGGTTGACAGCCAAAATGTTGAAATTCTGCACATAAAAACTCTCACTGGGGGAAAAAACTAGCTAACAGCAAGGTTTTATATGAAAAGTAGAAAGCTGATTGGGGGTTGCTTTTGATTATACGCAGGATAGCTGTATAATGTTAGAGCTAAATACTACGCCTAAAAATCTTATGAAGTCATTAGGGTTTGTCTACAAGGGTATTTTCAGAGGAGATTAGTGTGTGAGCCAGAGTGGGCTAGGAGAGAGAAAAGCAGGGCAGTATGGGAAATGAGCCAGGACATGGGCTACAAAGCTCAGCGGTAGCACGTGTGCCCAGCATGCGCAAGGCGCTGTGTTCAAACTCCAGGGCCGTAAGGAAAACAAGAAAAGAAAATGAAAGTGAATGCCTTATCCAAAGGAGCCATAAAGTGGAAGAAAAAAGGCACTTATTTGCCACGATGCAAAGTTTAATGATCATGAGACTCGGCCAGCTTTTACAGAGCAGGTCAATGCGTTTGTCCACAATTCACCCATCTAACACACTCTTTCACATGTGGAGATATTCTTTTTCTAGCTTTCTTTTACATGTTTTCTCCACAATTTTTTTTTGTTCATTTTTTATTAGTACACATGTGTAGTACACGGCGATCAAACTGGCACATGCGCACAACACAGCTTAGTTCTCCTTATCCCTTCTCCCTTCACCTCATCGCTCCCCTCATGTCTTGTTCCCCTTCTGTTCTGCAGATCTATCTACATTGTCAGCATTATTTTTAGTTTGTTGTGTTATATGTTTCATCTTTGAGTCATTTTCAATACTGGAGCTATAAGTTGTTAAAAAAAAACTTTTAGAACTTTCTAAATAAATTTATTCATATTGTTTGAAAATTTAACTCTACAAAAGTGCATTGTCAAAGTTGATCTTCTATACATAAGTAGAAAAAACAGGGACATCCTCAGTAGGTGACTCTTTTGCACATCTGCATTCGAAAGATAAAATTCTTTGAGATCTTGGTTCTTGGAGCAAGGGCACAGGCAGAGACGCATCTCAGTTTTAGGTCAAGTTCATCAAAGACTTTTGTTATCTCTTACACTGTTTCAAATGACAGCAGTTATAAAGATCAGCACAAATAATCACTAACTTTTGTGATACACATGTACACATTGCACTTTTGAAGTAGGTACTTGTGAATGCGGTTCATCTGCATTTAACTGGTGTGTCCTGACAGCATGCCTGAGAGTTTGCAAAAAAAATGATATATGTTGCCTGTTTCATTGTGCCACATGACCTATGAAGCATTCTGTTGTGCTTTTGTTTTACAAATAAAACTCTTACTAAAAATTTAAATAATATGATTGCTTTGTATTTTATAGAATTTTTTTAATTTGACCTTTCAAGATTTTATTTACTTTAGCGATTTTGATCGTTCAGGATTTCAACATTCAAGATTATGGCAATCAGGATATTGTTCTTTTGCGAGTAAGGATCAAACTTCTTTCCCGTCAGCTCTTCTTTTTGAATGGGAGCTTCAGTTGCACTTATCATATTCCATAGCAATTTTGTGTATTGACTGTGTCTTCAATAGAAAAAGGTGTCTCTTGAATTCATGGTCTTTTGAGTAACAGAAAGTGTCATTACGATCCTCCCTTTGAAGCTCCTTTGTATCTGTGCCTGATTCCAAAGACAAGATTCAAGATTTGAAGAAAATGTCATCATGGTGCAAGAAAGCAAGGATCGCAAGGAAATGCTATGTGTACTTCGCATGATGAAAAAGTATAAATAGTACATTATTAGCAGAAAACCATGTCACGTTAAAGGATGTATCATGGTTTTCAGACCACAGCTTTCTCTCCTCTTAGAATGCTGCAACAAAGTTGGTTGCCAAGTTTGATACCATGAGAAACCAGATTGGTGGAGTCACATGAGCAGACTCTAGTCACCTGGGATCTTATCATATTAAAAACACTTTCACATCAAAAGAAATCACCAACAGAGTGAAAAGACAATCCATAGAGGGAAAAATTATCTAATTGTGACTCAGAAGAAAGTCTTCTATCTAGAACATATGAACAATTTTAAAAACTCAGATATCCCAAATTCAAAGCCCCAATCCAAAAATGTGCACACTTCTAAATGAAGAAATGAACACACTTCTAAAATGAAGAAATGTAAATGCAAATGAATATATGAAAAAATGTTTCACATCATTGGTCATTCAAGAGATGCAAATACAAACAACACTGAGATTCCCTCTCACCCAAGAAAGAACGACTGTCATCAAGAAATAACCAGTAACGTACTGGAGGGGCTATAGGGTGAAAGGATCACTTATCCAATTTTGCTGAGAGTGTAGACTGATACAAGCACTGTGGAAATCAGTATAGAGATTCCTCAAAAAGCTAAGATTAGAGGTCCTATCCAACCCAGCTATTCCCTTTCTGGGTGTCTTCTCAAAAGACTTAAAAATATCATACCACAGTGATACATTTGCACCCATGCTTATAACAGCACAATTTATTATAGCTAAATCTTGGAAACGATCCAAATGCTGTAGACATTGTATTGTCTCCCTGCTGTGAGAAACTGATAGGACAAATAAGGTTTAAAATGTTCACTAGATATTGTGAAATTGAAAGGAATTTTTGAAAGGTAAAATGAACTTGGATGAGGTAAAGAAAGAAAGGGAAAAGGGAGAAGCATCCAAGTTAGTTATACTATTGATTTATTACTCCTTTTTTTTAAAGATACAGGGTGTACTTATACAGTTCAGATTCATAGTGATCCTCCTGTCTCAGTCTCGCTAGTGCTTGGATTACATATATACACCTCCATGCCCATCTCCAGGGCCAGAACAGCTTGTCTAGTTTCTTTGCTTCCCAGGCAGGCACTTATGTCACCAAGCTATTTCCCCAGCCCTGATTTATTACTCTTACTTGCTGATAGTGTTCCATTGCATGGGCATGCCACAGCGTTCATTCATCCACACATAGACTTTTATTTCTTCTCTAGTATTCTTTGAGTCTACACAGCACTATTATATGCCTTGTGTTCAGGTACTTATATGAACATAAAATTGTTTTGCTCCTAAGTATATAGAATTAAGGATGAGTATTAGATTATATTAATATGTATTAACATTTATAAGAAAATAACAAGCTGCTTACAAGAAGAACCTAACACTGTACCAAGTCATAAAAAAATATGAGAGCTAGAGTTTTAGATTCTTAATCAGAATTTGGTGTTCTTAGCTTTTAAAAAGAATACCTTTATTCTTTGCTGACATATTTGTTGTGGTAACTCATTGTAGTTTTAATTAGAAGCATGCTAATGGCTAATGATGTTGAGTATCTCTTTGTTATATTTGCCTATGTACATTTTTTGGGATTATCCATTAATGAACCCAGAATCTTCCCACTGAACTACATCCCCAATTTTTCCAATATTTTTATTTCATTTTTCATCTTGATAAAGGTTCTTACTAAATCACTAAGTTGGAAAGCCTGAACACAAGCCTATACTCTTGCGTCAGCCATCCAGAGGGCTGGTCTTACAGCATGTGCCACCATGCCTGGCTTGCATAGCTTTTTTTTTTTTTAATTTATTTATTTATTTTTACATTGTGTGTGTGTGTGCGCGCGCGCGCGTGTGTGTGTGTGTGTGGCCAGCTCAGCCCACCAGGGGGTGGGGCGGGCTGGCATGTGGTGCTGGGGGATTGAACCGCGGTCCCTGTGCTTTGCTAAGCTTGTTTCAAGTAGGTGCTTTAGACCACTGAGCCATCTCTCCAGCCCTTGCATAGCTTTTAACATTTTTTTTTTTTTTTTTGCGGAACTGAGAATTGAACTCAGGCCCTTGTGCTTGCCAAGGAAATGCTTATACCACTGAGCTATCTCCGCGGACTTTTATTCTTTTTTTCTCCCCATAACTTTTAAAATTTAATGTTTGTTTAAATCATTTTGATTAAAATTTTTACTATTAAGTGTTTTAAATTCTTTATTTAAAAACATTTGTTTCACAGAACAAACTTTGTCCTTTCCTTTTATTACCTCTTTTGTAGAATAAAAGTTAATTATGATAAAGCTTGATTTATCCATTATTTATTTTTAAATAATACTTTAATGTTATATTTAAATATTGTTGTTCTAAGCCAACTTGACAAATATCTTTGTTTTAAGCCAAGTTCTCAAATACTTTTTCCTAAAAATTTAAAAATTTGTTTCATATTTGAATTTGTAGTCTAATATGGGTTAATTTTTTTTAAATTAATATATCTTGACACTGACAAAGGTTCTACAATCTGAGGTACAGGATCTCAGGATAAATCCTGAGGGGATTTCACTGACCTTATCAGACCCAAAAGCTACAACTCTTGTTGCATAGGTCCTGCTTTACCTTGGTCTTAACCATCCAGCAGAAAAGTATAAAAAAGAAATATAAGACGTAAAACCATGCTGTTATGTTGAGCTGTAGGGGACTCAGGTCAGCAATTTCTGACATTGCCAGTCAAGCAGAAGACCCAATACTATTATGGGCTACTGGACTCTTTTAGAATATTTTGCTGAGTTTACACACCTATAATATTCAAATAACGGAACTTAACAAAAAAAGGGTATAGAGATGAATGTCCATTTTGTATCTGTGTATTCAAAGTGGCTAGGATAGACATATAGTTACATTCTCTTAATGATTACAGGGATTTGTTCTAATGGTGTTTGTAAATAGAATATCATTTCTGCATCTTGTACAGCAATTAACCACTAGGAAGAATGTATGCAATGTGTTAATTATTGAAACTGTCCTACCAATTTGATTTGAAACTGTCTCATTGCTATTTGTTTCTCAATAAAATAATGAAAAAAATAAATTAATATATCTTGATGTTTTTTCTTTATTTTTATGACAAATTGTTCCAATACTGAAGAATTTAGAATCATATTTTCTTATTTTATTCTTTTTTGGATAATTTTTTCTTTTATATTTGAATATCTCCCATGTTGTAGTAGATTGACAACTGGGGGTTAAGTTGTAATGCCCAGCTGAGCTGTATCAAGGTGATGCTAGGTGCGGAGGACCCACCCCAGGATTGTAGCCAACAAAATGAAAAGAATTGGAGGAGAAGAAGAGGTGCTGATCAGGGCCTGATGAATCTTCTGGATCTTCTGGGAATATTGATTCTCCTGGAAGTGCCTTCCATGCTGTCTTTCCTGATATGAACTCAGCTGCTCTATCATTGGAGGTGCTTGGGATCTTGTGGCTGAGAATTGCTATGGTTACTTTGAAAGAATCCTGGTCCTTTCCTTGAGCAGCACGTCAAAAATCCAGAAGGGAAGATGGTGTACTGTTCAGTCAGCTGGAGAAGCTTGTCATGATGGTTTTCCTGATATGAGCTCAGCTAATATCATCAGAGAAAGCTCGGGACCTCATTTTCATCGAGGATGGCTATGATAATTTTTGGGGAGTTCTCATCCTTACTTTTTTTTCTTCCTGTTTCCAGTGCAGAACTTAGGGTTTTCCCATCACAAATCTGTGAAGCAGACTTACATGAAGCATTGTTATGGGATCTATGTCTACAGCTGGACTGATGTAGGACATTGACATGGGACCAAGGCCCTGAAGTTGATTCTTTAGTTCTTCAGTGTGCAGAAAGATTTCCTGTACTCTTTTGTACATGACTGTTTGTGTGACTGTTACAAAATTAATTTACAAATTATGCATCATGTATTGTTTTCCTTGCAAACTCTGAACAAAACACATGCTAACAAATATTTATGCTAAAGAAAATAATCCACAATTTTTCATAAAAATATAGATACACCTAAAAATCCAGTTATATTACTCTATTATATTAGTGACACAAATAATTGAACTTAAGAAGATGGAGAAAGATTCTGAAATTTGACATATAGTTTGTTACAATTTCACCATTTTCTCTCAGATCTTCTGAAAAAATAAATCTAGTTTTGTAATTTTCTAAGAATTCTCAGTTATATTAAGGGTATTAGTAAAAACAAGTTAACTGTACATTTCAAAATCAAGTAGTTATAATGCCAAACACTAAAATTTACAAAACATTATATATTATAAACTTTATGTGATTTATTCCATTCCTATTACTATGAGTAATATGGTAACAATTCTACTATTCTTTCAGTTATTCTGTCAGATATTTTATTTATTTTGTTATGGAGATTTTTTTATTTTTTTCCATAATTTTATTGACAGACAAATAGCAATGAGACAGTTTCAAATGAAATTGGTAGGACAGTTTCAATAATTAACACATTGCATACTGTCTTCCTAGTGGTTATTTGCTATACAAGATGCAGACATGATATCCTATTTACAAACACTATTAGAACAAATCCCTCTACTCATTAAGAGAATGTAACTATATATCTATCCTAACCATTTTGAATACACAGACACAAAACGGACATTCATTTATATATCCCTTTTTTTGTTTAGTCCCGTCATTTGAATATTATAGGTGTGTTAACTCAGCATAATACCCTAAAAGAGTCCAGTAACCCATAACACTTTTGGGTCTTCCGCTTGACTGGCAATGTCAGAAATTGCTGACCTGAGTCCCCTACAGCTCAATATAACAGCATGGCTTTACTTCTTGTACTTTGTTTTTATACTTTTCTGCTGGATGGTTAAGACCAAGATAAAGCAAGACCTATGCAAGAAAAGTTGTAGATTTTGGTTCTGATAAGGTCATTGAAATCCCCTCAGAATTTATTCTGAGATCCTGTACCTCAGATTGTAGATCCTTTGTCAGTGTCAGCCATGTGGATGAGTCATGGCCGTTGCTTGGCCAAAGTGCTCCCCGTGAAAGCCTGAGAGACTGATTTCTCCCCATGTGACTCTCCTTAGGCACACTCTACGTCATCAATTACTTTCCTCTTTGGCCCCATAATCTCCTTGATCAGAAAATTTGGGACACTAGTGAGTTATAGGACATTACAGTACAAGTTCTCAAATGTTCTGAATCTTAATTGACCTTGGAAGGCTAGGGTCAAAATGTTGGCATTCCTTGCAACCCTCCTTTTTCTCTAATTTTGGTCTGCAAACTTAGGTTGTTAACCTTCCAGAAGAGAAGCTTATTTTTATTACCACACAACCTAGGCTGTTAATCTTTACCTCACTATCTGTCTGAATATCAAACATCTTAGGCATAACATGGGACAGGTATTTTTCATCAAGTATTGATATGTTGAACTTAAAGTCTCTATAGACTATAATGAAAAAATATTTTAAATAATTAAAATATATTTTGAAAATAGGCATAAAAATTATATAATTCTTATGTTTACACATAAGTCCAGAAATCTAACCATATACAACCTTGTAGCAGGACAGTCCCACAAAATTCCTTTTCCTGTCTCCTGCCTTCATTCACCACCCCCTTCTTTTTGAACAGTCATCTAGCCAAGACAACATGGAAGCCACTGGTATATCATGACAAGCAGCCCATATTCAGAAGACCAGAATGAAAGGCACTCCAAGCATGAACATACTATTACAAATTGCCATCTTCAATGAAGTTGCTTAGTTCACAGGTGTCTGTATATATAGATAGGGTGAGAATCATTCCAATTATCTGCAATATTCAAAAATCTTCTGGAGATTCTCAGGATGATTGCTTTACCCATCTTCTATATATAACAGTATGGCTTGCCCTTGTCATGTTTCCTAGCTCTTCTCCTTGCTCTCTTTTCATTGTCTAGTGCTCAAGTTCTTGCTTTCCTTTAGTTGTGTTATACCTTTGTATTTGTATTTCTTCTTTTGAGTTCTTATCTTATTTTATTCTTATGTATACTAAAAAAATCTAAACCAAAAAGATGTAAAGAATGATTTGTTCACGTATGTGTATTTTTCAACTTTCAATTTAAAAGTTTCTTTTCCTTCAGATACAAAGTATGATTTGAGTTATCTGGAAATATCCTAGCATGGATTTTGTAAGAACAATAATACAAATTCGGACTAAGTGCCTGCTTAAGCAAGTGCAGGGACTAGGATTTGATCTCTGGCACATATTGTGTTGGCCCCACCCACTGACAAACTGTTTGGTGACCCAGTCTTGACATGGTGGTATACCCCTGTAATCCCAGCGCGGGGGAGGCTGAAATCAGGAGGATCACTGTGAATCCAAGCTGTATAGTGAGACCCTGTACCAGATACATAAATGGAAAAAAAGTGATTTAATGATATAAGTCCAAGTTTCCCTTTTCCAGTATCTATTGTACCCTTCTGATTCCATTTCTCTTTCAGGTTTCCATACTGAGGAGGCAATACGATGTTTGCATATGTGGGTCTAGAAGATATGAAACCTAAGGCAATATGACAAAACACCCTATACCTGAATAATTTCATTTTTAAAAGACTAAATGCCTAGAAGTGTTATTTAAAAGTACCAAGAAATGTTCTGTTAGAAAGCTGATAAGCTAAAGTGAATTAGTGGTTCACTGCTTGCATACACATTGACCAAGGGGTTATCTAGTTTATTTTGTGTGAAGAGAATATATTCTTCAATATTTTAAATTATCTGTTTTGAGAAATATGATTTGAAGGGTAAGAATATAAAACCTAGCTCCAGCTATGGAAATGCTCAGAATGAATTAAGTTTTATAACATATTTTACAGTAAATATGGCTCTAAAAATTATCAGGGGTAAGCAATGAAAATAGAAGTACAGAAAATTAAAGAAAAAAGATTAAAAAATATACATTGCATTCTGAATCTATCACCCTGTAGACTTTTGTAGGGGAATATACTTTTGCACTCTCCAGGAAATTTAAGAAGATATATCTCAGGTTTTTCAGAAAATTTTTTGTCCCTTGTTTTGAATGTACAAAGATGGTAGATGGAAATTGAGTATTGAAGTCTGACTCATTTGTAAATTGTAACGTCTCACGATTACAACAGATAAATGACACCTCTCAAAGTCTGTCTTGTGGCATTTTATCACCTTTTTCCAGAAAGACATAAATTACCGGAGGCAAATTGCTATGACTGCATCATGTCTTTTTGAGATAATGGGTTTTTGTGAAACCAAAATTATAACTGAAAAAGTACAGTGGAAGTGAAACACTGGCATGATAATATGTTGCATGCTTGAAAACAGTAAAAGTTCACATGTCACATAGGATGAGGAGTGGGTTACCAGATGGAATAGGGAAAGAAGTCTTTAGCTGAACCACAGATTTTGCAGGTGATTGTAAACCATAGATATATAAATTTTGCTTCAAGAAAAGTACTTCAGAGTCCCAGAGAGGGCATAAAATGGCAAGCTGTTATTTAAACATTGGGAAGATCCCTGTAGTACTAGGTAGGGGGTGGGTCGGCAGTCATGCAGTAGTTGAGTTAGATTCGGAGAGTGAGAGGTGATGTTTAGAATAGTGAATGAAAGACAAATTTGAGAAATATTTGAACTCATGGTTGGATATAACAGTAGAACAAAAGGGTCCTCACTTTCTGGATGATTCAATGGATTGCACACAGGTAAAGAAACATATTTGAATATGGCAAGGATTGCACAACTGAGCAAGCATATCAGATCAGGTATCTGAGAAACAAACTTATTAGCCACAGTACAATGACACTGCATCACTAATTTTGTCTTCAGCATTTTGGTATGCTGTTCCAGATACTGTGTCCTGATATTAATTAGATTTTTTTTTTTACTTCTTTGTCCCTTATAGTTGTAGACACAGGAGCTATAGCTGTTGATTCAAATATTATCAAGATATATTTAGATGACCTAAAGCCAAGGGAGACAATAAATTTATAGAAACAGGATGTGTATAACTAGATAGAACCTCTGACTAAAGCCAGAGTCTGACCAGCATTCAAGAAATAAAAAGACTAAAGATATACTTAGGAAGGAGTAATCATAGTTAGAAACCCAGCGAGTGGCTGGGTGGGAGAATTTAATGCGACAAAGTTTTCTAGATCAATAGTGACTAATGCTACAAAGAGGTCAAGAATACTAAGGATTAAGCATCTCATGTGTTTCCAAATGCTCTAGCAGTACCTGCTTCAGGTTTTGATTAGAGATAAGCCACACTGACAGAAAAGAATAAGTAAGGCATTGGTGAATGGGATCTTATACAGCCATATGAAACATTTGGATTCTGAAAAAAAATGAAAGATAATAGCTGTAAGTGGACAACTTATCAAATGAAAGCTTAATTTTTGGGAGATAGACAATTGATAAATTTAAAGGAAAAGACATATAAAACAGATGAGAATAAAGATAGTAAAGGGGAAAAAAGACTCCCAAACTTAATATAGAAAAAATGAAAACTAATTTTATGTAAAAGAAGAGGAATGTCTCAATATATTATTAAGAATACTAGTGTGTACATGGGCTAGTGTTCAGGTTTGGTGACAGAAGGTTTTATGGGTTCTTGGCTTCCACATTTTCTACAAAGAATAAATTAGAAGTTGAAGAACTGGTCTATGTAGAAGATTGTCATTCAACCGTCATTGGAAGACTGACAATCTACTTCTACTTAGTGTATCTAGTGTCTACCTGCACTCTACAGCCTAGAAAAAATTTTGCATTTATGGATCTTGATGTTTTCTCTGAATCACCAATAAGATGTAATTCTGTAGAAATGTGGTCTGCTCATTCCAGAATTCTGCTTTTAAGTGGAGGCACAAGTTACGTTAACACGAAGGTAGTGTCCATGGACTTTCCATTTTCTGTCACAAATTTCATGTTCAAAGAATAAACATAAGTGATTGCATTGTACATGTAGCTAGTTGTGATGATCTTTTTTATGTATTTGATTGTTCCAGGATCTCAATATGCAGATTGGACTTGTAGTGATCCTCCTGCTTTCAGCCTCTCCAGCGCTGAATTACAGGCAGATGGCTCTATGCCCAGTCTCTGGCTGGCTCATCCTACCCTGGGAGTGGAGTTGGAGCAGAATGTGGTGCTGGGATGGAACAAAGGTCCTTGTGCTTTGCCTAAGCTTGCCTAAGCAAGCACTTGAGTGTGATAAGCTATCTCTCCAGCCCCTGTAATGATCTTCTGATTCCTTTATTTCAACAGTGAGTTGAAATAGTTTTTGGAGTCAACTATTCCAGCAGCAGCTTCCCAATTTCCCATCTTCTTAGGTGGGAGTGTTAGCTTTGTCTATAAGCCAAATATGTGTTATAGTCCTCTAGCTTTCCATTAATTTCATAAGCATATGATTCTTGCTAAGAAATCCCTTCCTGTATAATGACTGATATAGCTTTAGCTACAATTATTGGCTTCCAGCTGAAGCATTATTTGTCACCAGTACTAATTTCAGGAACAGAAATTTTGACCTGTGAAACTGACCTCTTTGCAGTTGAAGGCTGTATATGTTTGAAACCACTAAAGGAAAGGATACATGTGATGTACAGAAAACAGTACAAAAGTTAATTGCATTTCAACCCATGCTCACTTGAAACTCAACTCATGATCCCATAATTCAAGTACCGAAGGATATGGCAAAGAACAGTGCCATAGGCATGAGGGATTTGAGAACTGAGAGATGAACTTCCTTCTGCTGACTCTGTTGCAGAGTTAAAATTCTAGTGTCAGAATGTAACCAGGGAACCAGGGATCCATCATGGCTTTTTCAATATCTCATTTCCTGTATCTTTGTGGATAAGGTCCTGTTGTGCTATCCTCTATTAACGGGACACATGGAAACTGAAAGGAGCTCCCAAACTACAATGGTGGTGACAGCTGGAAAGGCAACATAAAACTTACTGGTGTTCAACACCAAAGCAAACTAGATGAGGTCACAATAACTGGAACTGAATTGGAATGTCATTCAGAAAATGTGAATTATAGTGATCTCCGATTGTAGATGGTTGATCATGACATTAGATTTGTAGTATACGCCCTGCTCGTTATGGAAGATTCTAGTTTTTCTGAATAATCAAATTAATGCTGTGGCTGACAAATGGAATGCCCTGGTATCTTTAGGTTGTAAGTTTTATTAGTGGGTGTGTTCATATTCAATTTTTTTTAAGGGAGGAGGATTTTATTTGGTTCTCAATTTTAGAGGCTTCAGTCTATACTTAGCAGGTTACAGTGCAGGAACATGATGAGAGAAGGGCACGGTGGAACAAAGCTCCTTAGTCTACAAAGGCAGGGAAAACAGTGCAAGGATGCAGTGCCAGAGACAGAAAAGGAACTAGATGCAGTATCCAGAGTCACCCCTGCATGACCTGGCCAAGCGTTCCAAAAGTGTAGTTTACTAATACCCTAGGGCTCTCCCGAATCAGTCAAGTTGACAATCCAGTTTAACTGTCACAGTATAATACATCAATATCACTTGCTGCTGTTACTTTGACAGATATTTTACCAATTCAATTCTTGTCTCTTTTAAACTATATTGAGGGATTCAGTTCTAGTCAAGGCCGATGAGTGTGTGGGAGAGCTTCCTGCTACCCTGCGCCTGTGGGACGTGCCGGTCCCAGCCCAGGTGCAGCGTGGTGAGACCCTCTTCCACCCCCTTAGGACCCCTCCACAACACTCCGCAGCACGTTTCCCCCGCCCCACCGTGCCCGCCGAGTGAGAATTTCTTCCGCGTTCTGGAGACCCCCAGATCTAGTCCTAGTCCAGTCCTGGTGATTATGTGGGAGAGCTTCCAGCTACTCTGCGCCGGCGGGATCTGTCCGGTCCAAGCCCAAGTGCAGCCTGGGTGCGATCCTCTTCCACCCACTTGGGACACCCCCACTACTCTGCAGTCCCCCCCACTCCCGCCCAGTGAGCAAGAACATCTGCTCCATTCTTGGGACTTCCAGATCCAGCCCTAGTTCAGGCCCAGTGAGTGTGTGGCTGAGTGTGTGGGAGAGCTTCCTCTCCCCCCCTACTCCAACTTGACCCCTCTAGACTCAGCTCAGGCCTGACATAGAGGCCTGGGGTGAAACCCTGCAGGTGCAATACTTGCAGAGAGAGTAGGGGACCAAACCACCCCGCTAGTCCAGGAGCAGAACATCTTGCCAGAGGGGCACAACAGGTTCACTCCCAAGGGTGGCAGCAGGAAGGAACTCAGCACAGAAGCCAGACCCAAGCCAGTCACAGCTGGATAAATCCAAACTTTGTAGATCTGCACCTGAATTTTTGCAGGTGCTAAAGTTATAACTGCACCAAAGTTCTGCAACAAATGTGAGAATATAGTGCTACACAAAATGACAATGAGAAGGAGCAAAATGCAATCTCAGACCCCAAGCCCACATATAACAAGTGCTGAGGACACTAATACAGAACAAATTGGGAAACACACAGCTGAATTCAATGAATCAGCAACTTCTGAAATAAAGAAACAACTGCAGAAAAGCATAGAGGAAATCAGATTGTAAATGAAAAAAGAAATCCTTGAACTAATATCATCTGCAGTAAAGAATCAAATGCAGAAAGATATGGAGGAAACCCAATGCCTGCACAGAACAAGTGCAGAGGACACTAGCTCAGCTCAAATGTATGAATTAATAGTGTCGATGGCAAATAAACAACAGCAGAAAGTTATAGAGGAACTCAGAGCGGAATTCTTTTTTGAAATAAAAAAAGAATTCTCTGAACTCAGAGCATCTGAAGTAAAGAACCAACTACAGAAACATAGGGAGGAAACCCAATCTGAAAAAACTACTGCAGTAAAAGAATTTACAACTGCTTCTAAAGAAGATATTGATAAAAATAGAGGAGATTAGAAAAATGACAGATTCCTTGAATGAGCAATACAGGAAAGAAATAGATCGCATGAAGCAGAGTCAAAGATATATAGAGGAACTTAAACTCTCAATCATAAGCTTGCAAAACTGTTTGAGTGAAAGTGAAGACAAAGTTTCAGGTCTTGAAGACGCTGGTGCAGCTAGTGAAAAGGTAAGAAAAGATCTCTTAGAAACAACTAGGATGCAGGAAAAAAAAATTCACCACTTGCAAGATGATGCAAAGATGAACAATGTGAGACTAGTAGGCATCAATGAAAAAGAAGGATTCAGTACAAGGGACATTAAAAAAAAATGGGCAGAAGAAATAGCAGAAAATTTCCCAAATGCGAGGAAACAATCTGACATTCAGGTAACCGAAGCATACAGAATGCCAAGTAACCTCAACCCAATTAAAAACACACCGATACATATAATAGTCAAGATTCCAGAAATTAGCTCAAGAATAATATACTGAAAGCCTATAGAGAAAAGAAGCAGATCACATGGAGCAGAGTACGTCAAGTCCTCTATAAAAACAAATTCCAGCTGACACTACTATACCCTGCACAACTCTCTTTCAAGTTTGATGGAGAAGTGAAATACTTCCATGACAAAGAACAACTAAAAAACTTCATGATGACAAAGCCAATCCTACACAGTCTCCTGAAAGATGTTCTAGAGAGGGAACAAGATGATCAGAACTCCACGAATGAGATCGGAAGCCACCAACTAAATAGGACAAGCAATTAAACACAGGAGAAAAAAGGAGTAAATGACAATAGGTAAATAACATGTCAATCTTAACTCAATACATGTCAATTATAACCATCAATGTAAATGGACTCAATTCACCAATTAAGAGAAACAGAGTGGCACAGTACATTAGGAATCAAAATCTAACAACATACTGTATACAAGAAAAACATTTAACTCATAAAGACATTCACAGGCTGAAAGTCAAAGGATGGAAAACAATACTACATGCCCCAGCACCTCAGAAAAAAGCAGGGATAGCAATCCTACTCTCAGACAGTCTCAACTTCAAACCAACAATGATCAAGCAAGATAAAGAAGGCCACTATATACTAGTTAGGGGAAATATTCAAGAGGAAGAGTTAACATTCATAAATATGTATGCAACAAACACAGGAGCACCCATCTACATAAAGCAAATCTTAATGGACATGAAAAGTCTAATATCCAACACCACAATTTTAGCAGGGGACATTAACACCCCCTATCCCAAAAAGATAAGTCAACCAGACAAGAAATTAGCAAAGAAATAACAGAACTGAACCAGAGCTTGAAACAAATGGACTTGGTGGGCATATACAGAGCGTTCCACACAAACTCAGCTGAATACACATTTTACTCAGCTGCACATGGGTCATTTTCTAAAATAGACCACATACTGGTCCATAGGTCATGCTTAGGTGTATGTGAGAAAACAGAAGTTATCCCATGCACATTATCTGACCACAGTGCAATGAAACTGGCAATAAATGACAAAAGAAACCAGAAAAAATCCCTAATTACATGGAAATTAAACGACACTGTACTCAGCAACAAATGGGTCACAGATGAAATTAAATAAGAAATTCAACAATATCTACAATTCAATGAAAAGTCAAGCACATGTTATTGGAATTTTATTTATTTATTTATTTATTTATTTATTTATTTATTTTTGCAGAACTCAGGTCCTTGTGTTTTCCAGGCAAGTGCTTATTCCGCTGAGCCATTTCCCTGGCCCCTGGAATTTATGTGATACAATGAAAGAAGTACTCAGGAGGAAATTCATAGCTGTGAACTCACACATTAGGAAAACAGAATGCGAACAAATAAATACCCTAATGCTGAACTTTCAACAACTAGAAAAAGAAGAGGAAATCAAACCTAGAGCCCAAAGTTGGGAAGAAATCATAAAGATTAGAGCAGAAATTAATTTAATGGAGACAAAGAAAACAGTTCAAAGAATTAATGAATCCAAAAGCTGGCTCTTTGAAAGATTAAAAAAAATCAATAAGCCCCTGGCTAACCTCATCAAAAAGAGAAAAGAAAACATTCAAATAAAAGCAATAAGGAATGAAAAGATATATTTACCACAGACCCAGTTTAAAATTCAAAAGATTATCAATGACTACTTTGAGTATCTTTACTTTCACAGAATAGAAGACACAGAAGAAATGAACAGATTCCTAGAATGGTACAAATTACTGAATCCAAAAGATGCAATCACTCTCAATAGCCCAATAACAGTGAATGATATATGAGATGTAATAAAAAAAAGTACCAACAAAGAAAAGTCCAGGTCTGGATGGAATCACAGCTGAATTCTAAAAGAAATTTTCAAAAGAAGTTGTCCCGATACTCCTCAAACTCTTCAATGAAATTGAAAAGGAAGCAATCCTTCAAATATCACTCCTAGAGGCAAGTATTATACTGATACCAAAACCAGGGGAAGATGCAACTAAGAAAGAGAACTACAGGCCAATCTCCCTCATGAACATAGATGTCAAAATCCTCATTAAAATCCTAGCAAATAGAATACAGCAAATCATCAAGAAGATCATACACCATGACCAGGTAGGATTCATCCCAGGGATGCAAGGATGGTTCAATATTCGAAAATCTATCAATGTAATACACTATATCAATAGAGCGAAAACTAAAAACCACATGATCATCTCCATTGATGCAGAAAAGACTTTTGACAAAGTCCAACACTCATTCATGTTCAAAGTCCTACAGAAAATTGGAATAGATGGCCTCTGCTTCAATCTGGTAAAAGCCATTTATGAAAGCCCAAATGGCTAACATAATTCTAAATGGGGAAAAAACTGAAATCTTTTACTCTTAGATCAGGTACAAGACAAGGATGTCCTCTATCACTACTCCTATTCAATATAGTTCTGGAAACTTTAGCTAGAGCTATTAGACAAGAGAAAGAAATAAATGGAATAAGAATAGGTAAAGAAGAAGTTAAATTATCTTTATTTGCAGATGACATAATATTTTACTTGGAAGACCCAAAAAACTCCACCAAGAAGCTACTAGAATTAATATAGAAATTCAGTAACATAGCTGCATAGAAAGTCAATACCCAAAAGTCAGTAGCATTCCTCTACACAGACAACAAACACACTGAGAGGGAAATTAGAGAACAATACCTTTTACAATAGCACCGAGGAAAATGAAATACCTTGGAATTAATCTAACTAAAGAAGTTGAAGATATTTTCAAGGGAAATTACAGTACCCTGAAAAAAGAGATCGTAGAGGATTTTGGAAAATGCAAAGATATTCCATGCTCCTGGATAGGAGCAACCAACATTGTGAAGATAGCCATACTCTCAAAATTACTATGCAGATTTTTTATGCAATCCCTATCAAACTACCCACATAAATCCCAGACCTAGAGAAATCATTCCTAAAATTTATTTGGAATCAGAAAAGACCTAGAATAGCAAAGGTAATCCTGGGCAATAAAGACAAGGCAGGAGGCATTACAATTTCTAACTTGAAATTATACTACAAGACTTCTGTGATAAAATCAGCATGGTGGTGGCAATGAAATAGACCTGAGGATCAATGGAATGGATTAGAAGACACTGAAACTCCTACAAACACACTCAGTCAACTTATCTTTGACAAAGGGGCCAAACATACTCTCTGAAAGAAAGATAGCCTCTTTAACAAATAGTGCTGGAAAAACTGGCTTTCTATATGCTGAAAACTAAAACTTGACCCAGGTCTATCACCATGCACTAAACTAAAATCAAAATGGAATAAAGATCTAAATATTAAAATAGACACAATAAATCTCATAGAAGAGAAATTAGGAGGAACTCTTGAAGATATAGGGGTTGGCAAAGAGTTCATGAGCAAAAATCAAATCACATGCGAATCACTTGAAAGATTTAACAACTGCGACCTGCTCTTACTGAGAAGTTTTTGCACGTCAAAAGAAATTACCAACAAAGTGAAAAGACAATCCACAAATGTGGAAAAATCATGACAAAAAGTATTCAGACAAAGGTCTGCTCTCTAGAATTTATAAAGAACTAAAAAACACTAGTGCCCCAAAATTTAAAGACCCAGTCCCGAAATGGGCTTCCGAGATGAACACACACTTCTCAGAGATGAAATTAAAGAATGAAAGAGATATATGAAAAAAATGCTGCACATCACTACCCATCTATGAAATGCAAATTAAAACAACATTGAGATATCATCTCACCCCAGAAAGAATGGCTATTATAAACAAATCAAGAAACAACAAATATTGGAGAGGCTTTGATGAAAAAGCAACTCTTCTCCACTGCTGGTGGGAATGTATACAGGTGCAACCATTATGGAAGTCAGTGTAGAGACTCTTTAGAAAACTTGGACTGGAAATCCCATCCAAACCAGGTATTCCTCTACTGGGAATTTTCCCAGAGGATCTGAAAACATCATATCATAGTGATATATGTGTACCTGTGTTAATAGCAGCAGAATTTGTGATTGCCAAATCTTGTAAATAACCAAGATGCCCATCACCTGAGGAAGGGATGAAAAAGATGTGGTATTTTTATACAATGGAGTATTACCAGCTATAAAGAATGACAAACTTGAAGCCTTTATATTGAAGTTGATGCCACTTGAAGATATACTCATAAGGGAAATAAACCAATCACACATTTGTAAATATCGTAGTTTCCCTAGTATAAGAACTCAAAAGAAGAAATACAAATAGAAAGGTATAACACAACTAAAAAGGAAAGCAATAACTTGAGGACTAAATAATTAAGAGAGGAAAAAGACAAGAGCTAGGAAACATGACAGTGGCAAGCCATACAGTTGTATGTAGAAGATAGGTAAGGCAATGATCCTGAGAATCTCCAGAGGATTTTTGAATCTAGCAGTTAATTGGAATGATTCTCACCCTGACTAACTATATATACAGACACCTGTGAACTAAATAACTGCACTGAAGATGGAAATTTGTCATAGTATGTTCATGCTTGGAGTGCCTGTCATTATGGCCTTCTGAATATGGGCTGCTTGTCATGACATGCCAGTTGCTACTGTGCTGTCTCTCGAGCAGATGATTGTTCAAAAAGAAGGGAGAGGTGAATGAAGGCAGGAGGAATATTGCGGGACTCTCCTGCGACAAGGTTGTATATGGTTAGATTTCTGGATGTATGTTTAAACATAAGAATTGTATAATTATTTATGCCTATTTTTAAAATATATTTTAATGTTTTAAATGTTTTTCATCATATTCTGTAGGGACTTAAATTTCAACATATCAACACTTGATGAAAAATTACCTGTTCCATGTTATTCCTAATATGCTTGATATTCAGACAGATAGTGAGGTTAAGCTTAACAGCCTAGGTTGTATAGTAATGACAGTAAGCTTCTATTCTGGATGGTTAACAACCTAAGTTTGCAGACCAAAGTTAGAGAAAAAGGAGGGCCACAAGGAAAGCCAACATTTTGGACCTAGCCTTCCAAGGTCAATGAAGACTCAGGACATATGGGAACTTGTACTCTAGTGTCATATAACTCAGTAGTGTTCCAAATTTTCTGATCAAGGAGATCATGGGGCCAAAGGAGAAAGTGATCAGTGATGCAGAGTGTGCCTAAGAAGAGTCACATGGAGAGAGAACATTCTCTCAGGCTTTCACAGAGAGCACATTCGCCAAGAAATGGCCATGACTCAACTACATGACTGACACTGACAAAGGATCTACAATATGAGGTACAGGATCTCAGGATAAATCCTGAGGGGACTTCACTGACCTTATCAGATCCAAAAGCTACAACTCTTGTTGCATATGCCTTGCTTTATCTTGGTCTTAACTATCCAGCAGAAAAGTATACAAACAAAGTATAAGAAGCAAAGCCATGTTGTTATGTTCAGCTGTAGGGGACACTTGTCAACAATTTCTCACACTGGCAGTCAAGTGAAAGACCCAATACTATTCTGGACTACTGAAGTCTTTTAGAATAGTTTACTGAGTTAACACACCTATAATATTTAAATGATGGGACTAAACAAAAAAGGGGATACAGATGAATGTTCATTTTGTATCTGTGTATTCAAAATGGTTAGGATAGATATATAGTTACATTCTCTTAATGAATAGAGAGATTTGTTCTAATAGTGTTTGTAAACAGGCTATCATGTCCACATCTTGTGCAGCAAATAACCACTGGGAAGATAGTATGCAATGTGTTAATTATTGAAACTGTCCTACCAATTTGATTTGAAACTGTCTCATTGCTCTTTGTTTCTCAATAAAATTATGGAAAAAATCATATTGAAATCTTTCTTCTTTTTATGATCTTAAACTTAAAAAGAACTTTATTTTTTTAAGATGTGAACTTTACAGAGATTTATTTTTTCCTAAATGCTAAGTACTGTAACAAGATGAAAAATTTAGAATCAATGAAGGGAAATTTTCATACACTGAAACGTATTCTACAGTCCTCTCCGCTAATGAGTGAGGAAACCAAGAACATACAAGGAAGGAGTTCTGGACAGCTCGTAAGTAAAGTGATTAAGCATTAGATTGAGAACATTGATCATTATAGTCTTCAACCACATTCATCTGCACAGAAGTCTGTATGAAGTAGCTTAAGAATTGAATTTACCTTTTTATTACTCTTTTCTGCTGGATGGTGAAGACCAAGATAAACCACGACCTATATAATAATAAATGTAAATTTTGTATCTGACAAGGTCAGTCAAATCAAAAGTAAAGCCATATTAATATGCTGAGCTATAAAAGATTCAAGTCAACAACTTTTGACATTGCCAGTCCTACAGATAACCCACTACTATTATGGACTACTGAACTATATTGGATTATTTTGCTGAATTCATGCACCTACAATATATGAATGGCAATAGAATACCAATCTCTGACAAAGCTAAACAAAAAAGGGGATAAAAATGAAGATCCATTTTGTATCTGTATACAAAATAGCTAGGACACATATATAGCTACTTTCTCTTAGTTCAATGAGAAGAAAGATTTGTACTAATATTGTTCGGACAGAATATAATGTCTGCATCTTGTACTATGAATAACCATTACAAAGACAACAATACACAATGTATTAAATATTGAAACTGTCCTATTAATCAGTTTTGAAATTGTCTCATTGCTATTTGTTTCTAAATAAAATTTTTTAAAAAAGGAATTGAATTAACCAACGGTGGGCATTTTCTAGTAGAACATGGTACAAGGAGAGAGAAAACAATGGTGCATGCCAGGAAGTGGCTGTCATCAGGAGGCATACCACCCAATTTGTGCAAAAGTTAAAATGTGGCCATTGGGAGCCATAAGCAAAAGGTCATAAGTTTGATGGATCACAATACTAAAGGAATTCAACAGATTTTTTTAGATGAGTTTCAATTTCTTGAAAAAACTTTCAGATGAAACTTAAAGGTCTCGTGGAGGAAATCCTTCTCCCCGTGGGCCACCCAAAGCTCAGTTCCTTAGCAAAATTTCTTCTTATACCAATTTACCCAACATAAGGTTACTCCCTATCTCTTCCCTTTCTTTCTCTTCCTACTTTTATTTCTTAGTGAATTATGCATTTATAGAAACTTACTCTGCTGAAACTATGTTAGTAATATTGTTTTATGATGTATATTTCATAAAAATTCATTGCCAGTTGAGCAGAACTCGAGAATAAACTTCATGGGAAATAGTTTAGAAAATTTTATCAATTAGTACAAGATAGGATTCAACAATGTTTATATGAGTGCAGTAGAAACACAAATATCACAGAAACAAAGAAGCAAATCTGTCTCTTGTGTTATCATGGAAAATTCAACAGAAACAAGTCTAAATGCATTTACTGTTATTCTAGGTATGCATAGACACACATATAAAGTTTGCAAAAATAATGCTTGAAAGAGAATAGTCATGGAACATTAGCAGAATATAATTTGGTTTCATGCCCATATGTGTTGATAATTTGCACATAGTTGCAAGCATAAAAGTATATTCTTTCTCTTTCAGAATACTCTGTATTTCTCTTCTGTTCTGTAGTAATAGCATTGTTATACAGGGACTTTAGCAATAGGTATAAAGTATTAGCTTTGAGCAAGTATTCATGTGTTCCCCTAAAAATATGAACTTTAAAGCATACAATCTTGGGGGTTTGCTGGTTAGCTCAGTTGTTTAAGAAACTGCTCATGCAAACAAAGGCAAAGGGTTCTATTCCTAGCTCTACCTGCCTTACCAGACTTGCCCTTAAAGCAGCCTGTACCAGCCCCCCCCCAAAAAAATCCTTCTCAACTTTAGGGCCAGCCAAATAGCTCAGCAGATTAAAGTGCCTGAAAGCAGGTGCAGGGGCCAGGGGCTCTGTACTGGGCCCTGCCATGCCAGCCCCGCCCCCAGGGCACCCTGAGATGGCAATTGAGACTGGGTGTGGTGGCATGCACCTGTAGTCCCCGCTCTTGGGAAGTTGTAAACAGGTGGATCACTACAAGTCTGATCTAGTAGTGAGAACCTTAACACCATGTAGACACTTCCCTAAAATACAAAAGCAAAACAAGCAACAACAACAACTAACAAAAGTCTCAATACTGCACAACACTCCTTTGAAGAAAGCAAATATGGATTCTAGGTGATGAAAATATTTCTCGCTATTTTTACATACATTTCAGAATATATAAATACATATATATGTATTCTATATAACATATAGTGTGACTGAAGTGTTAAAATTTCATGTAGGGCAATTAAGGAAAAAGATGTATGAAAAATCTTCTTATGGAGGCATAATAAAAGAAAAGAAAACTGAAAAGAAAAACAAACATAAGATTTATTCATTTCTTTTCATGTCTGCTGACAACATCTGATTAATGATCTTAATCTTAATGTGGAGGAATGAGGCAAAGCAATTATCTTTATAGCTAGTTTCAGTATGTTACAAGGCAAAATGTATTTAGAATTCACATTTTTAACTTCTAGAGTAACTGCTTCTTGGGATGTGTATATAAAGCATACGATACCGGTTATATTCACTCAGCAAAAGATCTGTAAAAGTTTCAGTGAGCAAAAACCACTTTATATGTGTAAGAAATGATTCCGTTAAGGGCAGAAAAAGTACAAACACAATTTAAAGTGCACATGGTGACCACAATAAAAGAATTAAACTTTATCTTAGCTCAGAAATAAATTTGACTGTTTCTAAATACCTGTGGTAAGGGTTCAAATGCCAGGACATTGTGAGCATTTGTTAGGGAGGAGATGTATGAGAGTTCACATGAAGGGAGAAGGGAGGGGTTTTTCATGATTCCAGAGATCTGGAAAGAGAAGAGACCCAGAGAACTGGAAGAGTCAATGGAGAGGCCAACATTTCTGAATGCTGTCCTACTGCAGGGGAAAAATAATACATTATTATTCTCTACAGATAAAGAGGGTGGGTTTCACAGATCAGGGTTGTCCACAACTTATCTGGAAGTGTTTATAGTTTATCTGTTTAATGTTGGTATATGCAAAGAGCTTAATTCCTGTTAAACATAGTAATATAACTTTTCTTAAAATCCAAGAATATAACTTTATTATTTTTTTTCTTAGTTTTGTTTTTTGGCTGAACCAAGGATTGAACTCAGGCCCTTGTGCTTGCCAGGCAAGCGCTTATTCTAAGAAGTCACCTCCCCAACTATTTTTTTAAATTTTATTTTATTTATTTATTTATTTTGTATTTTAGGGAAGGGTCTACAGGCTGTTCAGGGTCTCACTAGTAGATTGGACTCATAGTGATCCGCCTGTTTACAGAGTCCCAAGAGCTATGATTACAGGTGCATGCCATCACACCTAGTCTAAGAATATAATTTTGACAAGATTATTTGTTGTACATTTTTCCTAGTGTCTAAAATGTTGGCAATATTCCAAGCAACTACTAAGAAGCATTTTCACATGCTGGATGTAGATTAAAATAATACATTGGTGCTAATAATGCTGTTTCTTCATTTCCACAGGAAAAAAAGTCTATGTTTTCAAATCTCCTCCACGAGACTGAGGGGAAAAAAAAGATTCTGATATTGTCTTCAAATCAAATTTCCAAGCACAAGAGTCATTTTCTAGAGATACACATATTTGTGTGTGGTTTTTTTTGTGGTGTGTGTTTGTGTATGTGTGTGTGTGTAGAAGTTTTTCATTTTTTATCGACTTCCTAAGTGGCAAGACCTGCGTAACTCTTTACTCTGTGTCTGTTCTTTCTCTAGGGCCCTTGGACATAGGCTCAGATCTTTAACAGGCTGGTTTATTTCAGGTCTTCTGAAGCAAAGTTGGGTGTGTTGCTATTTTGCATGCAGAATGGTAGTTTCATCTGAGCAAATAAAAAGTGCATTAGAAGTGCCATTAGTTGGTCTAGAGAGCTTCAGTGTTAACTTTGTCTCATTCATCTGTCAGAGATGCAGCAGAGCTATTTGAAATTCAAAGAGGTTGCCAACTTCTTAAAACTAAATGATGGGCTAAATTTGTGACAAGTAAAAATTATGACTAATGCCAATTATTTTACAGAGTGCAATTCCTAGTCCTGCTGTCTGTTTTATAGGTAGAGAAAATTCCATTTTGGAGGGTGTTTTTTTCAGGAAACTCAAATTCATTTGGAAATAAATATGTGATGTTTAGTAACCATGGTGATGAACACCACTCCTATGAACTGTTCACAAAATCTGATTACTTCGTCTTATTAGGTGGTGAGCAAGGTGGTTGATGGAGCTGGTAACAAAGAATTTTATATTACTTTCCTCTACAGAGTTCTACTGCAGGTAGTAATCACTTTCCATTACAAATTAGCTTTTAGAAGTCAGAAAAAGGAAAATTAAACTAAGTGATAAGCGTCTTCGCCACTTCATTTGACTTTAAAATCTTCCATCTTTTAATCCACTCAAAATATTTTTAATGTCAAAACAAAACATTATACAATTAACTTCTAAATATGATTATCAAAAGGAAGCTCTACAAAGATTAACGGCCCAATAAATGAGAGGAAACCACAGAGAAGTGTGTCCTGAAAACTCTATTTTCTTTCTGTCATTAGCAACCATTTTGGTTTCACATTACATTACACAATAGATTTGGAAATAAGTTTTTTTTAACATGGTGTTTGCTTAACAATGCTGTAGTGTAACTACACAGTTGTGTTCTTTGTGATAGCCTTAACACAAATTTTACCTTTCTGAAGTAAAAGTGTAGACAGTCCCTTTTTAGGCAGGGTGGCTACAAGGAAGGTCTTGTGGGTGAGCACATCAACTGGAGATTTATTCCTATTCCTGATGGGGTCACTAAGGTGTATAACACTCATGCAGACTTATTTTTATGCAGCCATCTCCACAAAGAAGCCCATTTATGATTAATGCTTATAAATGACAGCTCAGAGCACGTTCGCACTGTCACTCACTGGGTTATTCAAGCATGGAATTAAAAAATATTTCAAAGTCATTGCTGTCTTTGGTTTGGCTGTAACTGCTACTCTAAGAAAAATAAAACAGTGAGGGCAGAACTCTAAGAGATACGTTGTTAATATTAGGAAACTTTAAGGCTATATGAAAAGTGGAATGGATTTGGGAATCTGTAAATGCTAATGATGTGAGAATATAGTAGTCACAGAACACTTATGGAACTCCTAAAAAAAGATGATTCTTTGAAAATAAAAAGAAATGATCAAGGACTTTTGGTAAATATTATGAAATTGCAGAAAAAAATGGGACTTTCCTTCAAATTACACTTATGTCTTTCCAATTTCCATGAAAAACATTATTGGTAAAACTTACCAGCTTTTGAGATAACTACAGCTTAAGATCTTGTATTTAAAAATTATTCTTGGGGGCCGGGGAGATGGCTCAGTGGAATTAGTGCTTCCCTGGCATGCGCAAGGGCCTGAGTTCAATCCCCGGTTCCGAAAAAAAAATTATTCTTGCATCACCAAAAAAACCACATAATAAGAGTTATACTTTCTTATAGAGAATTATCCATAAAAAGCATTTTCCATGAAAATGTCTTTTCATCAACACAGCTTAAAAAACAAATAATTTTCAAGAAAAATCTTATAGTATTAAACATGAATGTTTAATTGAAAAAGTAAGGTTTATTTGGGTAATATTAGCCAACATTAATTTAATTGTACAATTATCCAACTAAATGCTATTGCAGAGATTGCTTCTAAGACAATGACAGGGACTCAGAACTGGAGAAATAAAACAAATTTTAAAGCAATAAAAATAAAAGAGTCTATTCCCCCACACTAATAACACAACAGCAAAGCTATCTTTTAAGGAAAAAGTTTTCGTCAGAACACATGAATATCTCCATAATTTCAAACTGTTTTTCACAAGGAGATTATTTTAGTTGTTAATGGAACAGTGTCAAATATACTGTTATATGGAGCCTAAAATCAGAAAATTTAAATAGAGAGCCATAGCTTTAAACAAAATACTCAGAAAGAAAACCAAGAAAAAGAAAATTAGATAAATTAAAAAGTATCTTTGAAGTCTACTTGATAAATCAGCATTATTAGAGAGTAGAATCTCACCAAAGTTAAATAAATACAAAAATCTCATACTGGACTATGATTTAATTATCGTAATGTAAGTCAATGAAATAGGTGTAATAAAGTAATTTCAAACACTCTGTTATGAAATGTAGATTGCTTGAGATATTTATGAATTTTCAAGAACTTATTTACCATGAATGATTTTTAAAGACAGAAATATAAGAGGTTGAAACATATACAGAGTAAGAAATTTTGACAGAAAGTTTGAAGTACAGGCAAGATGTATAAAGTATGTCTGTGTTTTTTTATAGCTGGTTTTAA
>NW_004524697.1:2136836-2137825 GCF_000260255.1 Octodon degus | reverse complement strand
AATTTTTAAAATATAACACATATATTTCCAAGTTTTCTCTGCTGACAAGACTTACAACCAATGATATTTCCTTAACAATCAATCAAGAATCTTTGAAGAAATGATTGATGTAGGGCTAACACAGGTAATATACAAGATGAGTCTATAATATCATATTTCCAGAGTATATGTAAATGCTTAAATGAGGTGGAGAAAACTAGAGACATATTTCAGGGGAATTCTCTGTACTAACTTTGCAAATGTCTTGCAGAAATAACTATTATAACATAAAGTAGGTTTAAAGATTTAAAAGTATTATCTTTATGAAATATAATCTTTACATAATTTTTAGGAATAAACTTAAACTCCAAGAGCATAGATGAAAGTAATTGACAAAGTTGAATAAATTGACATGCAAAATTTGTTTTGTATTGAACACTTGTGGTGTTTTATGAAAATACATTAAGAGGAAACTTGTAATTCAGGCAAAAGTTACATGCACCAAACTCAAGTGAACAATTTCTTCATTTTGTAAATAATAGAAATACTTTCTTTACAGCTAGGAACAAAATAAAGGTGATATTACATTATTTTGTTAAAACTGGAAGACAAATACTGGCCAGAGAGGCCAAACATGTTCACTGGAAGAAAGTTAGCCTCTTTAACAAATGGTGCTGGAAAAACTGGCTCTCCACAAGCCGAAAAATAAAACTAGACCTTGTTCTATCATCATGCACTAAACTAAAGTCAAAATGGATTAAAGATCCGAAATTAAAACAGAAACACTAAAGCTCCTATAAGAGAAAGTAGGTGGAAATCTTGAAGATATAAGGATAGACAAACATTTCATAAACAAAAATCACACTGCACATGAGATACTTCAAAGAATCAACAACTCGTACCTCCTCTTTTTGAGAAGTTTCTGCACATCAAAAGAAACCACCAATAGAGTGAAAAGATAACACACAAATTTAGGAAAAAAATCTTAACCAATAATCAGTCAGACAAAG
>NW_004524697.1:2129301-2135211 GCF_000260255.1 Octodon degus | reverse complement strand
TTCTTCAATACTATAAGTGAAAAGTTAGAAAATATTATTAAAATCTTGTAAGTGTTACAAGTAAGTTCTATGGGACCAGAGAGATAGCTTGATGGTTTAAATACCTGCCTGGCAAATGCAAGCATCTGAGTTCCTTCCCAGGTACCACATGCCATGCCACCCCAGAATGCTGGGTGTGTCATTAAAAAACATTAAAAGCATTTTTTTATAAAATGAAGCAAGAGTGATTAAATGAAAAATGCAGGCAGTATATGTATAAGAAATTATATGATACTATTGAGTAATGGTAACAGAGGGAAATATAATATTCAAGATGGAAGAATTTAATAACTTAAGCTATTTGGCCAGTGTTTATCTATACACAAGTCTATGTAAGGAACTTGGCAAAATTAATCTAAGATTTAAGAACGGTTAAAAATATTTAGAAAAAGAAAAAGATTGCATGTTTGGGAAGTTGTCCCATTAGCCAGCTCAAGACTGTGGGGTATTGGTGAGCACATAGATTACTGGCATCGAATCCAGAAGTTTCATGTCAACTGATCCAATTCAGAAATACACATTGGATAGGTAGAGTTGCAAATTACTGTAAATCAAATATTTGGTGATGAAATACAAATAAATGGTCTTACTTTACATGATAAACATATAATCATACAACATTCCAAGTGTACTAAAATCTGAAAGCAAATCTATTTTAGTACAAAATCTAAGGGAATATATGTATGAACTGGGATGAGTAAAAGATTTTCAAAGAAACACAATTTATAAAGTAATCAGGATTAAATTTTATGAATTAAAGTTAAAATCATTTATACCTCAAAAGATATAAACACATTGAAATGAGTAAAAAGGATGATTAAAATGCACATCATTAGCAAAGTATTCATATTCGGAATATTTATGTGTATCTGTGTGTGCTCTATATGGGCATAATAAAAACAAATACATGGGAAAATATAAAAACATTACAGAGAAAGGCACCTGAAGCATTTTTATAAAAATAATTATGTGCACTATTAATCAAGGAAGTATATGAAAACAGCAGTTAAATCTAATGAGTTAAAAAAACATGGATAAACACTAAGTGTTAAAGAATGTAGGAAGCTGTATAGTTGATAATAGTTCTATAACACAGACCAGTCATTTTGGAAAGAAATATAGCAATATCTTAACTGAGTATTCCACTCCTAGGTGTATATTCTGTAGAATGGAGTATCTTTTGCACACACACGTACAAGCACTCATTTGTGTGTCTATGGTAAAATGCAAGGATGTTCAATGCTCAGGTATTATGTAATAGCCAAAACTTTAGAAACATCTCAATGTTCAGGGAAAGTAAAATAAGTACATGTATTATAAAATGCTGAAATGCAGATGAATAGAATATTTCATACATTAAGCACTGATTATCTAAACCAAAAAAGTACAGAAGCTATGTGGACAATTCAGGAGGTAACTTGCTTGGTATCATCATACATATAGAATTAAGTTTATGTCTTCATATAAAAAACTCCCGTTGCTAAAGTAGAGAAACAGTACTCTGGGCTTCAATTTATTTAAAAGTTTAATTTTTAATATGGTGACATGCATTTTGGTTGCATAAATTATCATCAATACATCATTGTAAGACCTAAAACTTGAATAAAGATACTTAAAATTTACCTTTAGTAGTTTAAATAATCCATTAATATATGAAGACACTCTAACCTTCTTATGCCTCCTTTGCTTATTGATCTTCGGAGAATGTAATGAGTTACTAATTCAGAGTAGCAGTTACATGCACTGGCTCATTGTAGAAAAAAATGTGAATATATCATTTGTGAGGAAAATTGGAGAACTGCTAAGTTTGTACAGTGTAACCTTAGATATTATCTTCAAAGCATCTATCTGTGTGTACAAGCACATGGACAAACATCATACTGAAGTGATCAGCTTTTTTTGGTGTGTGCATGTGTATTTGGTTGTTGTGGGGTCTATGCAGCTCAGACTTATGGGGATCCTCTTGCTTCCAGCCTCCGCAGTGCTGGCATTGCAGATGTTTGCCACCATGCCTGGAATTTAGCAGACTCAGCCTGCTCTGGAGGCAGGGCTGGCATGACATGTGCATATGATACCATGGACTGAATCCCGGTCCCTGTGCTTGCCTAAGATCGCATAAGCTGGCACATTAGTACATTGAGCTAACTCACCAGCCCTTTTTTATTTAAAAAAAGTTTTATTCTGTGGGCCCTCTTGAAAAGTAATAGCTAAAGAAGTAAATACTGATTTAAATCATAGAGCAAAGTCACTCTGTAGCTCTTTAACATGTCACAATGACAACTCATGTGTTTCTTGAAACTGGGCAATTAAGCCAATATAGTCATTCTGAAATTTTGTTACATGTACTTCCCTAAACATTATACACGATTTTTAGAAGACTCTTTCTTTCTTTCCTTCTTTCTCTTTCTTTCTTTCCTTTTTACAGTATCCTCTAGTCTTAAACTTAGAGCAGTTCTCCTAACCTAGCCTCCTGAGCACTGGGATCATGGGTGTGTGTCACCGCATCTGGTGAAGCCTGGCTCACAAATGCTTTTATCCTAGAAATAGGCTTTGTCTCCATCATCATCTTAGATGTGCATCATTAGGCTTCATTTAGCATTTAATGCAAAAATCATAAGCCTCCCAGTATGGAAACAATGACAAGCTCCTTCTGTCACTACAAGTTCAAAAGGCAGGACAGATGTGCCTCTGTCCCCAGGGCCACATTTGTGGACAGGAAGGAGAATGGCTTTAATGGTAGAAAATCAGTTTTTAGTTTTTTAATTTAACTTTTAAAAAGATTACAGTGTCTGATAAGTTGTCAATCACTTAAGAAAACTGTACATTTGAAATATTGCAGGCTGATTAAGTCTTTAGAAAATCTCATTCTACCTGATGACATATGATCAAAATATGAGAAAAATATATCTTAAGATTCCCATACCATATGTAATAAAATTTTTGATGACTTCATGTTAAGACTAATTAAACTATACTCACGTGAGAATGGTTAGAACATTAAGTTGATTATATTAACAAGTACTGGAATAGATTAATTTAACAGTTAATAAGAAATTTAAATTTATACCATCAAAAAAACCCCACAGGTATTTAAGACATAGTGCAAGAAAGGAAAACTATGTTAAAATTTAAGTTAACTTACTTTACCAAAATGGCTTAAGAAATAGAATATCTTCTAGATAAAGTATCAAATAATTAAATAGAATTGGAGCTGGATTAAAAACTAAGTGAAGTGAAATAGGTTATAGGCTAGACCAGGAAAGGGAGTTTAGAATGTCTGGAAGATTGTATTAAGATCACTGTTAAGTTGATATCTATCTATCTATCTATCTATCTATCTATATATCAGGAAAGTATTTAGTTTTATTTATATATGATTTCTCAGACACAAAAGTATTCAGGAATGATTATAAGTAATCACTTTTTTTCACTGGCACAAATCACTGATATCCACAAGTTAAAGAAAGAGAGGTTTATTGAGGCACATACTTCAGTCCATTTTCCACCAGCTACAAGGGAGAAACAGAGTGGCAGAAGGACACAGCACAAGAAAGGTGTTTATCTCATGGTTGCCCAGAAGCAAAAAGAGAGAAGAAGACCCAGGAAGGAAGAGATGTCCTTCCTGATCATACACCCAAACGACCCTCCTCTTCCCAACAGAGCCCACCATTCGGAGCATTTAGCTCTACTGTCCCCCATAATCCACTGTTCTTTCCAAAGCCCCACCTGGGAGTGCGTGAGGCTACTGTGGGATATTCCCCATCTGGGCCTAACAAAACTTTGTTCATTTTAACACACTTGGTTGAATTAGGTAATTTATATTAAAGAATAAAAATAATCCATACTGAGAGTAAGAAATATGAATGCAACTTAAAAATATGTTAAAACATGTTCATGTAAAAATGAGCTTCAACAAATATATTAACAAAGCAGTGGGATACAATTTGGTTGCAGGGTCATGATGTGGGACCTCATGAAAAAGTGTATCAAATTAAGCAAGGGCAGAAAAACACTGACAGCATTTCTGTTGCAGATCTGCTAACCAGGCCTTTTTATAATTGGCTTGGGATCAGAGTCTCATTGTGCTACCACATTGCCTAGACTGGACTGGAATTTGCAATCCTGTCACTTCAGTCTCAGAGTGCTGAGATTATGTATGTGCACCAGTACACCAGGCCAGCGCTTTCATTTTCTCTATTCCTGTATGGGCGGATACCATATCAAAGATATTCTAAGTGATAGTTTTAAAATTTGCAAACATTGAATCTGACCACTTAGTAGATGTAACGTAACATAACATGCTTAGAAGTATGAAAGAATGAAAAGGATACCAAGGTGAGCATTGTTCATTCTGTGGTACTTAAGCTGTGAGATATTTATTGATGTGCCCTATGCTCACTATGGGTTATGGGGAAAAGAGGAAATATGCTACTAAAATGATAAAATGCATAAAAATGGAAAAGGTTGCTGTGCTGCAGAAAGGAAATAAAAGGGAGCAAGTTACCCCATGAGAGTATGTCAGCAATGTGCTGCAGCATTTTGTAGAATATTATTCTATAAAGGAAGTCTTCTAAAATTACCGAAGTTAAGAAATTTTGAATGGTATTGTCATATTAAAGAGTGTATCATAATCATATTATTTGTAGGGTGAGGAACAATCTCATAAAAACATAAGCCAGGAACTGAAAATGATGAGCCACTTTGTCCCCAACCCGCTACTCCAGAAAACTGTGTGAGGCTGCAAACCTTCTCAGCAATTGGGTGTTGGAAGTATTACCCTGAAGCAATCTTGCAAAAAAGAACACAGAGAAACAACATCTCAAGGCTTTTAGGATTTTACAGCCTGTATAGAAGTAATTAAAATAAGAAACTTGCAAGAGTTATAAATATGGTTTGGGAATCTATTAGCACTAAGGTAGCAGCAGTGCCTTCATCTTCAGGTGATTTGGACCGAGCACTTATAATGTGTGATACAAATCACAGGCAGATATTCAATCACATTCTAGAATATACCAAACCGGAAACAGGATGATAACCACTTCAAAGATACGTAGGTACCAGAACTACACCATGGTTATACAAGCAAATTAAAGGCATTTGTCCATATTTACACTCATGGATACATTTTTATGCTATGTACTGTAAATATAATGAACTACATAATGCTTAAAAACGTGAGTTTAGTTCTTTTCCACTGATGCTTTTGATATAATCACATTGAGTTTGAACAGACTCACAGAAATGCTATTAAATGCTGAAATACTGCATATATTATAGGAACAGTCCTAGAGAAAGCAGTGACTGAAATTCTTTTCACCTTGAGAGAGATCCTTTTCCCTGAGACACAACCTACATACGCCTCTCACACAATAATTTGCATATGAGTTAATTTTTCCATAAAAAATTATCAAATGATACTGAAATGTACAAAGATGAGCATAATTCCCTAATAATGGTTTAGGAAGCTAACAAATCTCTAAGTATTCTATCATATTTTAGTTGAAATCAACTTTGAAAATTGAAGCAAATTATCCTTTCTAAATTTAGGATGAGAATGCAATTCTACATAATTTAAGAGCAATCCTACATAGTTTCAAAAAACATCTGCTAGGCAATTTTACAGAGCATCACTGTTTTATGTATCTATTTTCCCTTTTACAAGCTTAATTGCTCAATAAAAGCTTCAGGACTAAGAAGAGATACAATATGATCCTTAGAGAAATTTAGACAATTCAAGCTACATTTAGTCCGTAATAATCTTTTTGCTTTATTTGGCTTTAATCATTTAATTGTATACAACCTTCCTGATTAAATGATAATGTTAAATGAAGGCTTGAAGTATACTGCAAGGCTTCATTTATCATTATCATT
>NW_004524697.1:2116254-2119736 GCF_000260255.1 Octodon degus | reverse complement strand
TCAATCACTTTCCTCTGTGGCCCCATAATCTCCTTGATCAGAAAATGTGGGACACCACTGAGTTACAAGATGTTACAGTACAGGTTCTCTTATGTTCTGAGTCCTCACTGACTTTGAGGGGCTAGGGACAAAATGTTGGTTATCCTTGTAGTCCTTCTTTTTCTCTAGTTTTTTTGGACTGGCAGATATTTTTAGATTGGAAATTTTTTCTCAAGCTTCCATTTATAATTACATAATTAGCAGTGTAGTTTCATCTCCTCCCCCACTCTGCCTGTGTGTGTGTGTGTTGTTGTGGATAGATCACTACACATGGTAGGCAAGTGCTGTCCCACTGAGCTACAGCCCCAAGCCTTTTTATGTGTTTTATTACTCCTTCTCCAGATGGCACCTGATCTCATGAGCTAAGATATAAGTAAAAATAAAATAAAATACTAAAAGAAAAACATTAAAAAGGAAATTTTAAGCTCCTTGTCCTCTGAGTCATGTGAGCACACTGAGAGCAGACCACTCATCCTTACGGTGGCAACTAAGATAAATGCCCACTCTCATCTGGTAAGGTAGCTGGTATGGAATGGAGCTAAGAGAGTTGCTTCTTCTTCTTCTTTTTTTTTGTGTGTGTGTTTTTGGGACGGCTCTGCAGTGTCTCCAGGCTCTCACTACTAGATCAGTCTTGTAGTGATCTGCCTATTTACACCCTCCCAAGAGCTGGGATTACAGGCTCGCACCACCACACCCAGTCTCAATTGCCATCTCAGCATGCCCTGGGGGCAGTGCTGGCACAGCAGTCCTGGGGATCAAACCCCAACCCCTGTGCCTGTTTCAGGTACTTTAATCTGCTGAGTTATTTGACCGGCCCAATTGCATTTTTAAAACTCTCTAAATCATGAGAATATACAACAATGTTAGGAAACACGTGGCATAAGGAGTTCCACAGTAGGAAACATCTGTGATCACTAGAACAGGAGCAGAGATTAACTGAAGATATGCTTAGAGGTACAGAAATAAAGAAGAGTGTGAAAATGCAAGATTTAACTTTTGTAAGATTTCTTATGATAAATTTGGTGAATGTCAATAATGAAATAGAGTAGATGGTATGTTCTTGAAAGCCTGAAGTTCGTTATATGTGGATATTTATAGAACACAGAGTTCAAACATGCAACAATTAAATTCTTTAAGAAGGTTGAGTAAACAAGAACAGAAAAACCTGAGAAAGCCTAGAATACTGGGGTTGCTAGAATTATTGGATGTATCTTCACTGGCTGTTTTGTATTTACAGACTACTTGTAAGATGAAAGGGTTGTTTTCTAAGGCACTCTGTGGAGCAGGTAAAATATCACTGAACTCCATGTACTTTCTTCCATCAAAAGAAAATATGCAGTCACAATTTACTGTTAAAATTATTTTTTCTATATACATGTAAGGCTCAAGTAATGAACTCTAAAAATACATACCAATTGACTGGCATATTTTATATTCTTTTATTTTATTTTTTATGTTTTTTGCAGAACCAGGGATTGAACTCAGGCCCTTGTGCTTGACAGGCAAGTGCTTACTCTACTGAGCTATCTCCCGGACCTTGACTGGCATTCTTGAAAAACTAACACAAGTATTTAATTTTTTAGAGGTGTTATTCTTTTCTTCCAACTAAATCTCTACTAGTTTTTCTTGGTGACTTCAATATGAATCAGGAGAACATTATCTGGCTTCACGTAAAAGCTGCCTTGTTCCACCAACTTCCGTACACTAAAGTGAAGACACAAGAGCACTCAAGATGGTTGCTTCACCTTCACATAAAATGATGGTGGCGACACTCCATGCTTCAGAGACACGGCCCAAGATGGTGCTGCGACCAGAGGACCACTAGCTCCATCAGATTGCGATCTCAGCTGCGTGCTGCTGAAATAAACCGAACAGTGGAGGAAGCTGAAGTACAGATAAGGAATCTTCATTTTAATTCATCAAGAAGAAAGCTCTTGGTGTTTTGGACTTTGATTCGCTATGAACATTTAACACAAGATGAGAGGAGGAGTTCTCCGATATATTTTTTCTTTTAACCTTTTAAGTTTAATTATTATCCATAAGACGGATAATAAAATGGAGCCAAAATTTCAGCATATAGTTCAGGGTTTTGGAGTTGGTCATGTCAGTTGTGGAATATTTAGTGTTCCTCCTAAGCAAGTACAGTATGCATAACCTTGAGATTCCAGAAGGGTTCTGAAAGACGCATTGTTATGAAATAGATTGGGGAGAAGGTAACATTTTTGTATTTTTATTTTCTTTTTAAAATACAGTACTGTCAATCCTAGTGTCAAGAGGTTTCCATAGCAAGTTTAATGAATGACATAGGAAAATAATATGTTCATAAAATGTTTCTGAAGACAAGCAGAGGTGAGAAGTAACTGACATGGACTTCTACTATTAATTGGGATCAGGATGCCACGTCTTTCTAATTGAGGAAGAAAATGCTTCCTAAAAGTGCTTTATTCATCTGATTTCAAAATATAAACTTCATGTGCAAGTAAAATAGCTCCCAGTGCTGTGAACTTTATTGTCCGTTATCTGACATATTTTTGCCTGTGTATTATAAAACAGGAAAGTGCTAGCTGGATTTCATTTGTCCACTTATCATGTACTTTAGGAGAGAGTAGAGTGCATTGCATTTGGGAACCAAATCCTAATTCTGAAGGCCAAAATAAGAGACATTCTCTTGAAAAGGCACACTCATGCGAATACACACACACAAATGACTTAACACAAATAAGTCATTATTTTTATTATGGAGTCCTATCAATGAGAAAGCATGTTTATAAGAGACTTATTGCATGAATTCTGTGGAGAACTTACAGACTCTTGCGGGAATGTAAGAATGGATGCATCACTGGAAGTGGCTGCATGAATAGCAAAACTTTGGAGTTAGGGAAAAGAGCAATGTATAGGGGCAGGTAGAGCAGACCGGGCCATGGACAGGAGGATGGAGACTACAAAGAAAGAGATGACATTTTATAGGTACTGGTGTTGTATAGGTACGGTGTTCTACCCGTTAAGCTTCTGGGTTCATTTCAGATCAGATCAGCAGTTTGGAAGGAGTCTTTTTATCCAGCTATTGGTACATGTATTCAAAATTTTCATAGAGAACGAAGCTCAGAAAAGATTGTAAGTCTCCTATTGCTGTCACAGTGAGCACCTGTTCAGTAGTTCTTGGACAATCCGTGAGCTCTCTGTGCCAAAGCAAAAGCTGTTCTAGCCATTCAATACACTGCTATGTTTAGCAACAGAGAAAATAACTGCTATCGAATCCATGTGACAAATTGTTCACTGCATTAGCCATGGCTGCCCTGAAAAGCAAATAACAGTAGTTGCAGATGTTTTCAGCATCAAATTTTCTTTTAAATTTCCCTAAAAGAAATGGAACATTGCTTTTAAGTTTATGGAAAAAGTGAAGGTAGAACATCAAAGCACACTGTGATGCTTTGTGAAAGATA
>NW_004524697.1:2109162-2116154 GCF_000260255.1 Octodon degus | reverse complement strand
TACTAGGAAGAATGTATGCAATGTGTTAATTATTGAAACTGTCCTACCAATTTGATTTGAAACTGTGTCATTGCTATTTGTTTCTCAATAAAATTATGGGGAAAAAAAAAACAATTTCTCACACTGCCAGTCAAGCAGAAGACCCAATACTATTCTGGGCTACTGGACTCTTTTAGAATATTATGCTGAGTTAACACACCTATAAAATTCAAATGACAGAACTAAAGAAAAAAAGCATATATAAAGGAATGTCCATTTTGTATCTGGGTATTCAAAATGGTTAGGATAGATATAAAGTTACATTCTCTTAACAAATAGAGGGATTTGTTGTAATAGTGTTTGTAAATAGGATATCATGCCTGCATCTTGTACAGCAAATAACCACTAGGAAGACAGTATGCAATGTGTTAATTATTGAAACTGTCCTACCAATTTGAGTTGAAACTCTCTTATTGCTATTTGTCTCTCGATAAAATTATGGAAAAAAAGAAAAGAGTGAAACACTTTACTGAACAGACAATGGGTGCAAAGTGTTGAGCACAATTAGCAGAGATACACTGTACACCAAAACAAAGTTCAACATCTTCAGTGGGGCACATCCTGCCACACAGGACTTACTTTCACCATCTGTGGTCTTGTAAAGGGAGTCACAGACCAGCTCTAGGAAATGCATAGACAACAGCATCAGAATAAGGGGCCAACCACAGATAGAATGTCTATATAGCACATCAAGGCCTTCTTTAAGTGTGAACTAGACTGAAGGTGACAACAGTAAATATTATTTGATCCACATCTGGAGAAGCAGAATTTTTGAACATTTAATCTCGAATAATAATCAATTTTAAATAAATTAATATAGTAAGAATTCAGCAGCTACTTCTTTATACACTGGAGTCAGAGTTATAATTTTTCACTTGCTGTGATGCAGATAGGTTACCTAATTTTTCTGAAGTCAAGTGTTATTATGTCTAAAATTAGTATTGTAAAATCTACGAAACAAGATTATTATAAGAAGCAAAAGATAATGCATGTAAAGTACATATTAAATCTTTAGTAAAAATAATTGCTATCAAATAATTGCAGATATCCAAAAGACAGACACACACACACACACACACACACACACAAACACTCAAGTACTACACAGTCTTAGAGGCAGAAGAGCACTAAATCCTGTAAGCAATATAAATAGAGATTTACACTTGTCATCAAATCAAAGCTAGAAATGGGTCATCAAAGAAAAATTTGTCATATTGAAGAGAATGGATGTTTTGCAGTTCAGATAAGCTATATGGTAGATATGAACTGTTGTTTAATGTCACAGTGCTTTTCAAACGTGTTGTGCCAATGCACAGTACTATAAACAAGTGTAAGCATACAAGATTCATAAAAATCATGCTTTTCTATCATCATTTTTGTTGATAGATTTTGTTGTTGTTGTTGTTGTTGGGGCTAATTTTCAGACTCCTAGGAGATGTTAATTTTCAGAACTTTGGGGAATAATTTTTTATGACTTCAAGGAGCTATTTAACAAGCATTATAGAGTTGTTTGACTGGAGAAATCAGTTTTCTTCACTGACATAGTTTGATGAGGGTCATCAAACAAAGAGTATGACAGAGCAGAAGAAACAGTCGTTGTTCTCTAAAATGATACACACTTAATCCAGAAGCTCATGCAGTTTCGAAGCTCTTTCACAAAGCATTTGCAATTATCTACAAAATGCGCTTCCCAAGAGCATTTTGAAAAGTCAAAATTGGGGGTTATTTTCACACTTCCCAGTGTTTTCAGGCTTTCACTGGTTTTTAAATTAATGGAAAAAGTGTGACAAAACAAACAGAGTTTTTCCTTACAAGAACCTGTTTGAATGCCCATTGTGCTTTTTGACCGTAAACACCATAAACGTCAGGTAGGAAATTCAGGGCTTTTTAATATCAGCACACACAATTCTTATTTAATCTTGAAAGATTAATTTGTTAAGTTTCTTTATTGGCAGTAATGGAATATGTCTAATCATCCCAATAGCAAAATAATCATAATAAATGATTATTATGACAAGAAAATTATATGACAAGAAAGATTATGCCTTATTCTGACTTTAAATAGCTTGTGAGAGACTATTTTCAGATGTAGATTGTCTGCTACCATTTACTGGCCACAATACATGTGATTATGGATTTGATATCATAATATATATATATATTCTTTATCTTGTTCAGATAAATACTATATTCATTTGAAAAGGTAGCTGTCTGCTTAATTTTTCTTGGTGGTGGTACAAAATAACTGATGCTCACAACAAAGGGAGGAAGAGCTTATTTCAGATCACACTTTGTAGAGTCTCAGTCCATAGCTGGCTCACCCTCAGACAGGATGTCATGGCAAAAATCTATGTATCACAGATGAGAAATAGAGGAATCCATGGCAGATGAGGCAAGGGTTAGCAGCAGCAAGCCTCCCTTTCCCTTTTGTTCCATTAAGATATAGGCTTTTGGGTTGGCATCACTCCTACTCAAGGAGAACCTTCCCCTTGTCCATGTTCAGAACTATTCTAAAACAATTTAATTTATTTATTTGTTTATCTTCAATGTATTTGGTACAGGGCATCACTATGCAGCTCAGACTCTTTTGTGATCCTCCTGTTTTCAACCTCCCCAGTGCTGGAATTACAGGCGTGGATCTCAGTGGCTGGCTCAGCATGCTCAGGGGCGGGGCCAATGCTGCATGTGGTGCCAGGGATCAAATCCCGGTCACTGCACTTGCCTAAGCAGGTGCTCAGTCGGCTGAGCTCTCTCACCAGTCCTTACCAATTTAGTTTTAACATACCTTTAATCTATATTCACAAAGCAGCCAGCTCAAAAGCCCCACCTCCTGGCCCATGAAGTTTTGGGGAGATATCTAAATAAAAGCCATAACAGTGACCCAACTGAATTCATAAAATAATAGTTTAAGTCTATAAGTCTATAGAATAATTACATACCAAAGGATTTACTGATTGCTTATATCTGACATAAAAGTGCATTGAAAAGGACAATAATTCATAGAGCAAAATTTTATTTTGAGGTTTAGTATAAAGCCATCTTTTTTTAACAATATTTTCTCATGTACTATTTCTAAATGAAACATTATTACCTGTAACTGATTATAATTTTGTACTGGTTTCACTTGTAAAACTCACTGTATTACGTTTTAAATTATATAGCATTGATAGAAAAGCTCCCATTAGTGCAGACATGCATTAATCCAGTATAGATCATGTTACAAGTAACCACGCTTACCATAGTTGTCTCAGCAATAGAGCCAAAGCTGTTTATGAATATATTGCATGTGACATTGACCGGAGGACCTGAGAGAGAGAGAGAGTAAAATAAGCATGTTAGCTTATTTCTTTACAGCAGTTTCAAGTAATTCCTTCACTCTCATGAGTAGCTAAATAAAACAGAAGTTTCATTATATGCATGAAGATAATCAAAACTGAAGGAAATCTTCTTACGAAACAATGGAGATTGAAAACCCCAAGGGTCAGATGCTCTTCTAACACTTGATGCTCCCCATGACATAAACCTTTTAGCCTCTTGGTCTTATTTTGCTTTATCTAGATATCTAATGGCTCTGTGAATGTCAGATTTAGTAAATTCAACATATACGCCCACTACTGGAGGGTTTCTGTTGATCTTTCCCTAGGATATAATATGAGCTATACTTTTTTCTTTCTTTGTGTATCTCAATGAATTTTGAAGAATTGGATATGTTAGCTAATACAAAATGGCAATATATGAATCCGGACACATCTTCATCTCTAGTGCTTAGTTTTTGCTGCTAATTTTTGTTGTGGTTGATTGCTGTTTAGTGACTTTCTGGACTAATGCAGTAAGGTCTGTAATTCCATACTATCTGGCCATTGAAGTTTCTGCTCAGTGAGCTCAGTGGTCAGAGGTTTCCAAATTATGAGAGTTCATAAACTGTTCTTTGCAAAAGAGCTTCATGTTTATTGGGAGGTCTACTTTCTACACTTTACATATTTTCTTACCATTTGCTACTGTTAGGGTTTATGTCTAGTTGTCCCCCCAAAACCTCACTCAGTCATGGGACGGCTTCTGGAATTGTGACTGATTATTGTGAGTATGGATGCTGCACTTGCCCTGGGGCAGGTAATTTGCATTACGATATGAAGAAGGAAGAGAGAGGCTAGCTAGCTGCCTGAGCTGCTGCCACTCCTTTTGCTCTCTGCTCTGCCGCAGCCATGAAGGGTTGCTCTCTGCCATGTGTCATGCTGCCTTGGAGACAACTGTGTATAGACTAAAGCCTCCAGTAACTGTGAGCTAAATAAACCTTTCCCTCCTACATTTTGAACATCAGGTATTTGTCCCAGCAACAAGAGAAGAGTAACTGAGACATCTACTGTCTAGCATAAGGTCTGAGGTTGGCCAGAAAGGGGCCCTTTGTATACTTGGAGTCAGCTCTGCACCTACCCACGACCTCTAGATCCATTAGACTACATCAAACCTTATGGACAGACCTAAAATAAACACTGCATTCCCCAGATCTGGTTCAAATGGGTTCATATCCTTTTTGCCCAATAGGCATCACAGTGTTAAGCATTAGTGTTATTAAACAATTTCCCGATTCTTTTGAAGAAATACCCAGGGAATAGGATATTTTTTCTCAAATGAATTTTTTAATACACTGAAATAAAGGAAAATACTTTTCATGGGGCTGTTCCAGAAAGCTGCCACATGAGTCACATCGTGACAGGATCTAGGTTTGGAATTTCTGAGGAGTACCAAATCTGGTTTGCTTTCTGGTAGCTGATAGAAGGCTGCTGGATCTCATGGCTGTTGAGAAACTGGGGAGTGAACTAAAGTTAAAAGGTCTTCAGTTCTTGAAAAAACGGTATCAGTTTTTCTTGAAAAATATACTTCCCAGATGGTTGGAAATTTGGATTAATTTTTAGACTTTTGAACATTAAATCTAAGACTTGTACCAATTTTTGTCATTTTTGTTGTTGCTTTAGGGAGAATAAATTATCGCGATCCCCTCCCAATTATCCTCCAAAAACCTTTATAGATACCTGAATTAGAATTAATCAGTAAAAGGAATGTTTTAAAGGCCTGTTACTCATTCTCTACTGAAGGTCAAAAACTTGTCCATACCAAGTGGAAGACACAATGACATGATCACCTACTAAAGAAGGAAAGTCTGGGATCAGTAAGTTGTGGTGCATTCTTGTTCTCAGGCACTGTGTTGAATTCTTCCTGGACGCCTCACTCACGGCGGATTATAGTCTGTCATTTTCAATTCAGGAAATTGAATCCCAGAGAGAATGCCTAAGTTATAATAAGTAATATAGGGGGTCTAATTCCAAGAATTATGCTTTTCCCACCGTATTATTATTTTGTCTAATACTCATTATGTGACATTCAAAGTACTCTTTTATTTGGACCCTATCTCTGTTATTAGGATAACAGCTATACAAATAAAAACAATACAGTGAAATATTGAGTGAAACTGGTTAAATGAGCTCTCATTTAAACTCAACATGTTAGGTAAAGTCACACATGTAAATGATAATATCTCTCTTCTGTGTGTGTGTGTGTGTGTGTGTGTGTGTGTGTATCTGTGTTGCTGTGAATTAAGCCTAGTGCATTGGACATGCTAAGCAAGTGCTGTTCCATGGAGCTACAGCTCCAAGCCCTTTCTTTAATTTAGCTTTATTACTTTTTATATTAACTAATTTGTATTAATTTATTATTGCTTTATTTTTTACTTGAACATAATTTAGGGCTAAATTCATTTTAAAGAAAATTTTTGCTAGAAAGAAAAGGATAGTAGTATGCTTTTCTTTCTTACACAAAATCACTTTAACTAATTTATGAAGTTCGTTGGGTAAGTATCTCAATTTTTCCACATAAAAATTGTACTTTACTACTTTTTTAAGTTTCTTCTCTTATAAGTCTTTTCTTTAGACACGTGTTCTTTAAGCATATGTTCACATAGCATACATTGATTTATCATTTTCTAACACATCATTCCTTTCTTATAATCCATAAACCTTTTTCTACTTTTCCTCTAGGGAATATAGTTAACTTTTATTTTTGTTAGGTTAATGTTCACATTTACAATATTATACAGTGTAACTGTTATACCTAGCTAAGCCTTATAATGTACTATGATTATATTTCCTTTTCTGTCATACACTTTCTTGAGATTTCCCAGATTTAACCACATGTAATTGTAATTAATCCATAGAACTATTTTACATTTTGTTCAGACTTATTATATACTCTTAACTTCATTTTCCTTTGAATTTATCATGCAGAACTTTTGCCTTATGCTAAAGCAGTCATCCTACATTTGAAGTTCCCAAGTACCACTACAAATCGAGTCTATGGCTTTGTTTTATGGGATCCTCTCTCATGATTCTCATTCCTTTCCTTCTGCTTTGAATTTTCATGTTAATTGAACATATCCTGCATTAATGATTATTGACACATGTTGCATAACACTGTGAAGTTTTAAGAGCTTTCCTGTCCATAAATGTTTGGTTTTTTTTTTCAACATCACAGTAATAATTTTATTTGGCAGAAATTATTCTTTTTTATATTAATTTTATTAAGAAAGAAATAACGAAACAGTTTCAAAACAGATTACTAGGACAGTTACAATAATTAATACATTGCATATTGCTGTCTTCATAGTAGTTATTCATAGCACAAGATGTAAATATGTTACCTAATCTAAACACTACTAGTACAAAACTTTCTTCTCATTGAACTAAGAGAAAATAGCTGTAGACCCAGTCCTAGCCCAGGTCCGGTGAATGTGTGGGTGAGCTTCCTGCTAATCTGCGCCGGTGGGACCAGTCCCAGCCCAGGAGCAGAGTGGGCCGGACCCTCTCCCTCCCCCTTGGGCCGCCCCCCACCACTCCTCCTTACCTGCCCACCCCTCCCGCCGAGTAGGAATTTCTGCCGACTTCTGGGAACCCCCAGACCCA
>NW_004524697.1:2098026-2100489 GCF_000260255.1 Octodon degus | reverse complement strand
TTATTTCAACATTTGATTATTTATTACTTTAATTAAATTTATTAGTATGTTTTAGATATACATAATGATTGTATTCATCACAGATAGTTTACCTGCACGTGATACATTCTGGTTACTCTTTTTTCCCTAACTCTTTCTCCCTTCACATAACACCCTAATATAGCTGTGGCTTTTTCTAAAGATGAACAGAGCTGAAGGTGAAATTTATGAGTTTTATGATTTAGAGCAGCACAGAAACATATCTGTAGGGAGAACTCATGGTTCATTTAGGACTTAGGTTTCAAGGGGAGTTAGCTGCAAGGTGGGACAGCTCTGAGTGGCACTGAGCACCAAAGAAGGCAGAGAATTGGGTCACTGTGTGAACACTCCACATACAGAGTTGACATACTAATCACTCTCCACTCAGAGCAATGACACCGAGCAGGGTTTCAGGATCGCACCAGACAAGGGGGACGCTTGTGCAAGAGGAGGAGCAGAAGCAGTCTGGCAGATTCATTATGTGTTGATTGAAGATGTAATTGTATTAAGGGTGTGCATTCAGGTTTCTGTTCTCAGATGAAGATGTGAAAGTGAGGAAACTTAGATGATAGAAGAAATGCATGATACTGGAGATCATTGGGTCAGTTCAAGGTCTTCAGCACATCCTAGAGAAGTAAATTTATAAGTATGTTATATATCCATATCTATCTATCTGTCTATCTATCTATCTATCTCTCTATCTATCTATCATCTATCTATCTATCTATCTATCTATCTATCTATCTATCTAAACATTAATGGTAGAAATTGATATTCTCTATATAAGGTGCAATCTATGATATTGCTGTCAGGATGCAGAACTTAAATCAGCTAATGGTTAAAGAAGACCTTTAAAATGGTAATGATCATCCTGAAAAAAAAATACGGATAATGAGTTTTAAGTACACTTGCCATTCTGCAGACAGAATGTGCTGATTATAAATAGACCTATGCACAGACTAGATTTGTGATGCAGGGTGAAAGGTTTAATGCAGGGAAATATTACAGGGGAAAAAACCAGAAATCACAAAGAAAATATGGGAGCAATAAAAGTTTCTATAAAAACAACATGATTATTAAAGATGGAATAATAAAAAGTAAATATTTGGAAGGAATTGAAAATCAAATAATTGGTTAAAAGTAATTTTAAATTCAAAGTTACATTTAATGTTCTCAAAGAACATGATGTTCCTTTCTTTATCCCTAACACCCCTCCTCACTCCCCTTTTCCTCTATGTCTTGGTCCCTTTTCCCCTTTAAGGATGATCAAACTCCCTAAGCCCTATTATCTTCTATTTTGCTTTATATTTTTACTCTGAGTTTCTCATATAAAAATGATATTTTAGCTTGTGTGTCTCATTTATTTCACTTAATGTTATGGTCTTAAGATGGATCAGTTTTCCTACTGCAATATTTATTATTTTTTAAAGGGAGAGGATGACAGGAATGTGTAGAGGGAGGGCATAGAAAGGGAATGATCAAAAGGAAATAAGGTAAATTCCATATTTACACCAACTTCCCACAAGAAATGTAAGCTTTAGGCATTAAACACTTGTATTAATAAATTAAAATTTTGAAAAGACTTATCAAAGAACAGATGAAAGATCAAAGATCAGAGTCAAAGCAAAGGAGTAGAATCCAGAAATGGCAGTAATAGTTTATAGCAAAATAATTATTCATTGTCTTATGACTGTACTTTCATCTGCTGTTCATTTTTTTTTATTCTATTAAAATTGCTTCAAGTTCCAAATGACACCAAGAAGACTTTATTTCAAAATGAAGGACTTGAGAATAGCTTTCTCTTTGGAGACATCAAAATGATGCTGCTGAATAAAAATGAGAATAAATTATGGTACAAAAATAATGGGAGGACATCACAGTTTATTCACATAAAATACAAAACTTAGATGAAAATGGTGGACAGACAAAATAGCTAGGCATGAAGCTATGACTGTGGCAAGGACTGTGGAGAAAAAGGAGGTACAGAGGAGACAGGTCCTGGCAGAAAGTATCTATGGTCGCTGTTCTCTAAATTTCCCTACTTGGAGTGAGACGACGGGGGCCGCGGGATCCTGAATAGACCCAGAGTGTAGGCCCGGCAAGTGAGTGAGATGACCCAGGGCCTTCCGGATCCTGAACAGATCCAGAGTGCAGGCCCGGTGAGTAAGTGAGACGACCCGGGCCCACGGGTCCTCATTCGATCCAGGGTGCTGGCCCAGCATGGAATCCTTCAGCAGAACTCATTGCAAAGAGGCTAGAGGCAAGACCCACCCAGCTGATTCAGGAGCAGAACATCTTGCCAGAGAGACACAAAGGGTTCAACTCTAACACCTGCAGCAGAAAGAAGTAGAGCACAGCATCCAGATCCAAACAACACCCACCTAGAGGAATCCGAACTTCATAGATCTGGACCTGGTGCTAAGGTAATAACTCTATCTAAGCTCT
>NW_004524697.1:2084968-2096391 GCF_000260255.1 Octodon degus | reverse complement strand
ATATGCTGGTTTAGTACTTAGACTCATGGATCTTTGTTTTTCAGACAGGCTGTTGTTCTGTTTCCCAGAATGATCTTGAACTTGTGTACGCAACTTGTCCTTTCACCTCAGTCACAGTGTAGGTAAGGCTACAAGTACACAGCACCATACGAGGATTTCTATTTTTGAATAAGTAACAATACCTTTGCTGACAATTAGGAATAATAGGCTACTTGTGGGTGCCTCAAATTAATACTTTCTCTGTTTTGACAAGCATAGTCAAAACTCAACACTCAACTAAGGTAAAGAAGCTGCACCCAGGGAACAGAGTCTGTACCCCCATCTCTATCTCTCTCTTACTCTCCTTTTCCTCCCCCCTCTTTCTCTCATAAACATGCACACACCGGCACACATGCCAACAGAAAACTGAGGCAAGGAACTGCTGTCTTATGTCACTGACATGTGTAGTCAAAATGTACTTGTCTAGATACTTGTAACTCAACTTACACAACTTCACATTCACAGAAATGGCTTAGAGTAAAAATGATATTGAGCAGAACAAACTGCAATTACAGAATTAAAATTAAAGAAATAAAATCTTCCAAAGCATTAAAAATATACAAAGTAAGACCTGTGTTATCAAATCATGGACTTGGAAGGTCATCTCATTATGTGTAAAGGTAAAGGACAGTGGTATGAAAGGGATGGGGGAAATGTGTCAGAAAGAGATGATAAAGGAAAATATATTTTTTAAAAGATGAGTTATTTTGGAGAAATAAGTCATAAAAACCAAAATATAGCATATGCAATAATCTTTCTAAAGATAAGTGTCCAGAGTTAGAATATAATAGGCTATATACAGTGTAGTAGGAATAAAATTTTATTTTTTATCTAATTTTAGATGTCAGCATGTATTGGAGCAACATTGGCAAACATCTAGAATTCTGTTGCTTGATAATCACGTAAGTTTCTTTAATATCAAATACATAAAATGATTATAATGCAAGAAAAAAGGTGACTTTCCCCTTCCTTTTGCTTTTTTTTGCTTTTGAGTCTTCTGTTACCATGAACTGTCATCCCTCTGTCATGTGTCACTTTGCCTTGGAGCCAGTGGATTACAGACTGAAAAATCTGCAAACTGTGAGCTGAGTAAACCTTTCCCCCTTTAACTTTAGGTGACAGGTATTCTGTCTCAGCCACAAGAGCAAAATAACTGTGATACATGATATCCTGGAAAAGGCAACATTCAAAAGACAGTACATAGGCTGGGGTTGACAGACAGTGGGGTAATGGGGAGGGAAGAAAAGAGAGATATTCAGAACACAAAAACTCTCTTACAGGACAGAGAAATTACTCTGCATAATATAGGCGTGGTCTATTCATGTTGTTATGCATTTTCAACATATTTAAAAAGTGTGCACTGTAATGAATGAGCACTAATACAAACTATGTGCTCTAGTCAATAATAGTGTACCAAGATTGGTCCACCCATCATGATAACTATAGAAATAAGTGTCAAGAACAGAGGAGACTGTGTGGGAAGGGGATAGACACAATTCACTTTCAAATTTTCAGTAAAATTCAAACCCTTCTAAATCATTACTATTCACTTAAAAGATTATTGATGAATCAGAGCTCAGAAAATATGTCAACCTCACTCCTTTCTGAAAGTGAAAAATATTTCATATCATTATTTTTCATATTGTTTTTAGCCTGTTGGCGAAATGTAGAAATTAAACTTAGTAGTACTAATGCAGAGGGAAGATAGATGATACATAAATATATGTAAAATTCATACATATTCAAATTATCTGTGTATCTATCATCTGTCTGTCTGACTGCCTGTTTGTCTGTCTGATTTAAAGATACTACTGTTTTTAAGAAAGATTGTTAGTTATTCCCTTCAGCCCCTGAGATTTTCTGGTCCTCCAACCTTTCATATCAGTAAGATCACTTGCTTCACTGGGCCGAATTAATCGAAGAATTCTATCTACAGTCTGTATTTTATGCCTGGTGATACGTTGGTTTCTCTCATTGTGCTTCTTTTTTTTTCTTTAAATCAAAGTTCTAAAACTAAATGATTTCCAAGTTTAAGAAAATATTTGTAGTGTAGTGCATGATGTTTCAAAAAGTTAGGCATTATGTCAAGTTTCTTGTAACATATATACCTTTCCAAACATTTGTCATTTTTTTTGCAATGAAAATATTCACAATTCTCTTTCAGATTATTTGAAAAACACCTTATCATCATCTATAATCACTCTAAGTAGAATAGAATGTCAGGATTGATTTCTCCTAACTGAGCACCCATTGACCAGCCTTCCCCCATCCATTCTTGTCTGGGCCTTCCCTCCACGGTTTCTGAAAATCACTGTTCTACTCTCAATAGCTAAGAGATCAAACTTTAAATTTTCGTGTGTGGGTGAGATCACCCAGAAGTTCTCTTTCTATGACAAGCTTACTTTAGCTAACAGTATCCTTAAATACCTTCTAGGTTATCACAGAGAATAGGATCTCATTCTTTTATGGCTGAGGAGTATTCCGTTGTGTACATGCACCATTTTTTATTTATCCATTTGTCACTTGAGCAGTGCTGATTAACTTCAATTTTAGGTCAATAGTTCTATTATGATGCCAGTAGTGTAAATGGCAGTAGGCATGGGAGTACAGCTCTCTTCAGCACGCTGATTTCCTTTGGATAGACTTGCTCCCATTAGTGAGTGTGCTGAATTATAAGGAGCTTCTCTGTTTAATTAGCTGTGCTGATTTACAATTCCACCAACATAAGGTACAGGTTCTCTCACTCCACATTCTCATTTGCTTTTGTTATCTTTTGGATTTTTAATGGTAGACATACTGACTAGAGTAAAGTCATATCTCATCTTGGTTTTGATTTGAATTTCCTTGATGATTAGTGATGTTGAACTTTTTTTTTTTTTTTTTGTGGTAGCAGGGATTGAACTTAGGACCCTGCACTTGCCAGGCAAGTGCTTATTCTACTGAACTATCTCCCTGGCAACCACTTTTTCAATAGCTGTTGCCCATTTGCATATGTTTTTAAAAGAAATGTCTGTTTAGGCCTAGGGAATATTCTTGAATTGTGTTGTATTTCCTTTTAAGAACTTTGAAGTCCTTATATTAGTCGCTTATCAAATGTACGGTTTACAAAAGTGTCTCTCCTCTAAAAGATGGCTCCCCACTCAGGTTTTCCTTTGTTGAAAGGAAGTTTGGTGTGAAGTTTGAAATGAACTTTTAGTTTGATGTAATTCTGTGAGTTTGTTTTTGCTGTTTCTCTGTGTAAAGCCCAAATAACTTTAAGATCACATACAGAAATAAATAGATAAAATGTGTTTCAATTAAAAGGACCCACTCACTGGTTTACGGCCCTAGAGCTTGAGAAATCCATGTTCCTAAAACAAAGAGGACATAAGAAAACCTTGGATGGGGTCCCGTTACTTGGAAAACAGCTAAAACAACTGAGTCAGCCAAGAAGTTGCCCTTGGCCCTCCCCTTGTTTAAATTCTTACAAGAGACATACATTCCCAAACCCAAGGCCTCACTATTGAAAGCCATAACAACATAATGTCCCAGGTCACAATGCCTCGATTTCTTAAAAATGTTCCCGGAACATGAGGTATTCGTAGGGCGGTCTGCACACGCAGGAACAGAGCGTGCCTTCAGTATAGCAGGCATAGATTTTAAAGGCAAAAACCACAAAATGGGGGGGAGGTTAACCACAAGGTTAGACCCCTCAGCTACCCCCGGACTTACTCCATTTGGTCATCCGGTATTGTAACTCACCAATTATTGTAAAGGTCAACCTACACTAACCAATGCGATTTGCTTCTGTAACTTGCTTGCTCCCCCCACCCCACTCCCCGTTTTGTGATTTTTGCCTTTAAAAAACTATGCCTGCTACACTGAAGGCGCGCTCTGTTCCTGCGTGTGCAGACCGCCCTACGTATATGTAGATAAGAAAACTTCCCCTTTGTGATTTGCATGAGAGACCGACTCTTGGGGTCTTCCTTCACGGCAACTCGACCCTTACACTCTGCTTTGTGGTCTTACCCCATAAAAATGATGCCCATCCCAGTATCCTTAAACTTTTCCATCATTTTCTCTTAGTAATAAGTTTTTAATGAATTTGAATAGATTTTTTAAAATCTTTTATTTATTTGGTGCAGGGTCTTATTTTGCAGGTCAGACTCATACTGATCTACCTGTCTCAGCCTCCTCCGTGATGGGATTATAGGCCTGCACCACCATGCCCTGTTTTGGGGGCCAGCATGGTATGCCCAGGGCTCCAGGGCTGGCATGGTATTCAGTACCAGGAATCAAACCTGAGTCCTTGCACTTACTAGGCAGATGCTTAAACTGCTAAGCTATCTCCCCAGCCCCAAGTAGATTCTTAATATGGTGAGCAATAGAGGGTAAAGTTTACTTTTTTGCATGTGGATACTTAGTTTTGCAGCACTATTTATTTATTTAATTGTATATTTTTCTGTCTTTAGAACAAGGTCTACAGAGTCTCTCTATGTGGATTGGACTTGTAGTGATTCTCCTGTTTCAGCCTCACAAGCACTGGGATTATAGGTGCATGCAGACATGCCCAGTCTCAATCAGCATCTCAGCACGCCCCATGGGTAGGGCCCACACCACATGCCAGGGATTGAACCCTGGCCACTGCAATCTGCCTAAGTGGGAGATTTAGTCTGCTGAGCTGGCTGGCTGGCCAACAGAACTGTTTATTGAAGGGGCTTCCTGGAATATTTGTTTTTAGCTCCCTATGGAAATTCAGTTCACTGTATATAAATGGATTTACATTCGCAATGTCTATTCATCCCATTAGCATAGAGATTTGTTTGTATGAAATCACACACTATTTTGATTACCAGAGCTTTGTAATGTTTTTTTTAAAGGTATAATAATGCTTCTTGCTTTGTTCTCTGTATTCAAGCTTGCTTTTTATATTTGTGGAATTTTCTTGCTCTATATGATTTTCAGTATTGTTTTTATATTTATGAAGAATCCCATTGTTATTTTGATGAGGATTTCATGAAATTTGTATTTACTTTTGGTAGTATAGGGATTAAAAAAAACTTCAGACTACTGTAGTAGCACCTAAACTTTCACATTATTAATTGCTTGTTTTGATATAGAGAAAGGAAAAACATATGTAATACCTAACTCATGGCTGGAGTTAGGGTCAGTTTGATTGATTGGAATAGCTAGCTAAATTCCCTAGAAAAAGTTTTGGTGAAGGAAAAGCAACTCAATCTATATGGAAAGTAAACGTATTTTTGGTCTTTTGAGCTTCCACAAGGAGCTAATCGCTTGAATATTATCAGGGGCATAGCTCTTTCATTTAATATTTCGATATTTGATGTGCTGGTCTCTCAGTTCCCTGAGACAAATCACAGGGAGGTACCTGACAGCGAAAGGTATGGTCTTCCTCAACTTCTTTCATCTAATCATCTTAGTTATGCACTGAATTTATTTCATTAGCATTCAAATATCTTTATGTTAACCATGAGGAAGACAAGTAATTATATATTTCAGTACATTAGTATATTTTATGCAGTAAGCAAAAATGCTTAATATTCTTAATTTAGAGATGAAGTTATGAGAGTATTGCTGTCAATCACAATTGATTCTGGGAAGATGACATAGGCAAGAGTGGTAGTATAAAAAATACACTAAGTTGTTTTATAATTGATACTACTATTTTTGTTAATCAAATGCAAAGTTCTTTGTTTCTAATATTGACAGTACAAAGTAACATTTTGAGAACCATTTAAAATAAATGATCTCTTTTCTCCCATGCTTTTTATGGACCCTGGCAGTGTGGAATCTTCTACTTTAGAATCTAAGGACCTCTGCTGTTCTTGTTTTGAAAATCTGTAAGGTATCTATTGTTGTACATTACCCTGCTTATGTCTTTGCTCCTATTTATTTTTAATCTTCAAAATGAAATAAAATTAAATTTTAAAAATGATACATAAATTAAATTATTTGCAAAAAAAAAAAGAAGAATCTAATGACCTCTGAATAGCTTGGATATATCTGTTTCCAAGAAATATATTTTTATTTAAAAAAGAATCAGTACTTATTTAAGGCAAAACCAACTGCTTGTAGAAATACCTGGTCTTATATGTGTACTAATAATCTCATTTTAAAATGGTTTAAATTTTCTATTATCTGTTAAATTATGAAATTATAAAATAGAAGTAAACTTTCTAACTAAACAGCGAAGGCACCAGAACCAATTATTTATTGTATTAAAATTGTATTTTGAGACTATATGTTTTTTATATGTTCACTGATAGTTAAAGACCAATGTTTTCCATTTTAATTTTCAGCAGAGCACCACGCTTTTAAGTCCCTGAATGTAGTGTCCTTGCAATGAATCTACTAGTTGCTAGTTATGTCTCTTGTGACTTACTCATATAGCAACTACTTATTCTTTTGGGATCAGTTAAAAATTAATTTTTTGATTAATAGCAGGGATACTTTTTCAATTTGATAAAGAATCTTAATAATGAGATATTTTTCTTTCATTCTGCTTTATATACCTGTAAGCTGTACCTTTTTGTTTTAAACAGCATGATAATCAATAATTTCTTTTTATGAGTTTAAAAAATGTGAGGGTTGAGAGCTTCAAAACAAATAAAGGGACTGTATCTACAATTTAAATCTTAAATTATATTTAAAATTGAAGCAATCCCTCTCATAATTTTTGTGATAAATTATCAATAAATTTTATTCCCTTCTTTTCCATGTGTTAGCCACACTTTTTTATTTATTTATTTTTTTGGCGGAACCATGGATTGAACTCAAACTCTTGAGCTTGCCAGTGAGGTGCTTATTCTATTGAGCCATCTGCCTGGCCCCAGTGTTAGTCACTCTTGACATTTTTACTTCTCTAATTCTCACACCACTGCTAAGCAATTCTTTTATCTCTCACAAAGATAAGGAAAATGAATAATAATTGCAAAGAACAGAGTTTTTTCCACCTTCAATGATGAAAATAGTGTAATTAATTCAATGGAATATCTTCATTATTGACTAGAATATTATTCAAGACAGATTAAATAAACTGAAGAATAAGGCGGCATTCTAATTTTTTCCTAAAATTAAATTCCAAAATATATTATTATTCTGAATTCATCTAATATTAACTGTGTAAATATGTTACTTATCATGGCATTAGACATAAGAATAAAAAGTAGTCCTCTTATGTTGGTTTCTATTTTCTTTTCTAAAAATTCATGTAAAACATTTTTAAGCAGTAAGATATTTTAAACATTAAGAGTAGCCTTTTCAGGGGCCAGGGAGATGGCTTAGTGGAATAAGCACTTCCCTGGCAAGCACAAGGGCCTGAGTTCAATCTTGGATTCCACCAAAAAAAAAAAAAAAAAAAAGAGTAGCCTTTTCAATGTAGTGCCTTCTGCAGTAAATAAGCTGACAAGCTGATTCTGGACACTATGGAACCCTTCTATGGCATTAACAAAGCAAGAAGGAGCTGGAGATTTAGCTCAGTGGCAGAGTGCTTGTGTAGCATGTGCTGGTCTGAGTTCAATTCTAGCACCACAAAACACTGCTAAAAATAAAGTGACATTGTTTATTACCAGCCCATAAAGAAGATTTTATTCTAGTTTGTGATGGAACAGACAGGAAAATTAAAGGAAAGTCACATTCAAACACGCATATTCCTGAAATAAGTGGTGAAGGCAATAAAGGCCATAATTATTAGAAAGAGAGGAAACAATGGGAGCTGATTAAAATACCCTGAGATTAAAATTAAGAACACTGAGATCCACAGGAAGCACATTAAAATACCTCTGAAGACCATCCTTGTACACTTACGTGACTAATAAGATATTTGGCAGTTGATGGGAATATAAACTAGAATTTCTGGCAGAAACAATTTTAAAATGTATCTTGTTTAATACTTTTTAAACACCTGTTATCTGAAGTAGTAAACAGAAGAGTTACCTTTAAAGTTAGGCCTGATTCTTGCATCGTACCCTGATGTCCTCCCCATCAGCTTGTCCAGGAAGTCTGAAGGTGACATTGGAGTGCTTCGGGATCTAGCACTGTTGGTCTCTTTCGTGGCAACCAAACTGCAAATGAGGACAAAATGACAGCCTTTACAAACACCAGTCTAATAACTGCTTCCTGCAAAAATAAAGTTAAAATGCTAAGTCAAAATACCTTTAACAATGAAGAAAACTTCAAATTCTATACAGTTAGCTTCCTAAAAGTGATACAGACACTTATGTGTTAGTTGTGAGAATTTATATAGCCAGTTCTCTGAGGTGGCGTTGTTTTGTATTAATCCTGGAAACAAAGTCACCTCCAAAGTTAGCACAGGTTAAAAATTATATTTACTCAAATTTTACATCTGCTTAAAGTTTTAAAAAAATATCCTTAGTGTTTGAAGCATAAGAAACTGTGAAAGTCACCTATAAAATACACTTGTTGCTTTTTTGAAGAAGGGGGAAAATAATCACCTCTTTCTTTGACTTTGTGAATATTTCTCTGAACTAGTAAAACATGTATGCCACGGATTAAACAGTAATATTCTTTCCTTTATTAAGTGCCTTTAAATTCATTCTGCTTTCGCTAATGTTCCATTTATCTAAACTACGTTTCGTTAAAGTATAAAATATGTGTGTCAAGATTCAGAAGTTAGGTCATAATGCTTAAGCACCTGGCTGTTAGGTTGTTAGAACCCGTGCTCCCAACAGGAAAAGTGTTCCGTGTTCTTGCAAGCAGGATTTTCCTTTTCATTCAGCCCTTTCTCCTAGAAAGCCACGCTGAGATCACACTGCTTTGCAGCTTCTTTTATGTGTATTGGAGCACAAAAGGCCTGCCCCTGCTGGCTAAGAGCTAATGATTCTTTCCCTACACTGAGCTCTGCTTAGGAATACAAAGCTGTGAGTACGCATAGTTTGAAACTCTTATATTTAAGTCGAATTTCCTTCCTGGAGCTCATCAGTTGTCACGCTCTCAACTCCGTGTGTTGCTAAACCCTAAGTGTTTTCGGTCACCACCAGGACATTGCACCATCAAATGACTAAACTTCTTAGATTTCCCGTCGGGATGTTAGTGGTGAAAATGGACCTTTAATCATCACGTTAATTTATCTACCATATAAACACATGCAATGTAGTTTTAATATCCAGTCTCAATTACAGTGTCAGCATGATATTTCCAAAGCACAGTATCTCAAAAACAGTACTTATTATCTGGTGCTTCTTTCTAATTCTGGGCCCTGGAAGACACTTATCTCAGTAGCTATCCTTCTGTTTGTCTGGATTTTTTCCTTTAATCTAAAGGCATTGCTCAAGCTTTTTAAACTGATTCTTTTATTTTCTTTGTCACATCTCTCCTTTTAGTTATCAGAAGATTAGCTTCAATACTTCCTACAAAGGAGCATACCAATTTACTACAATGCTCTGCCTCCTTTGTTTAAAATAATAAGTGAGTAGACCTGCTGAGCTGAAGCGCTCACATTGCATGCTGGATGTAGGGGTTAGCCAGGCCAGCCTTCCGTGCTGTGAGCGGAGGCCAGGCTGAGCTGGCCTGATAGGACAGGGAAGGCAGGGTGACTATGGAGCTAGAAATTAATCAACCACAGAAACACTTGCAATCTCTGAAAGAGACAAGGAGTAGGTTCTCCATTTGGAGAGTAAGGAATTACATCTTGTTTGTGAGCCTGAAGAACTGATTTTGAGCCCTGACTGCTTACTTTCCAAATTTGGAGAGAATAAGTGTATTTTGTTTGTGGGAATATTTTTATAGCAGTCATAGGAATGGAATGTTAGCTTTCTACTGAGTTTTCATTTCTATTACTCTACATTTTAACTTCAGAATTATTTTTTAATTTATATCATTTTTTCTCTTTGTTGATATTTTCCATTTGATGAGATTTTGTGGTACTTTCTTTTTAGTTCTCGAGATATTCCTTTACTTCTTTAAATATGTTTTAATAACTCAATTATTTATTTGCAACTCCAATGTCTTTTCTTTCTCAGGTAAGCTTCTATTGGTTGCTTTTCTCTCTGTGCACAAGCTGTGCATTTTTGTTTCTTCCTGTATATTTTATTGAAAACTAATCATTTAAATCATATAATGCCACATCTTTTGAAATTATATCCCCTCTATTCCTACAGTTTTTATTGCTTTATTTTATAAATTGAATTTCCCAAACCAATTCTTTGAAGTCTGCATTGACTTGCATGTACAATCATAGGAATATCTTTCTACTTACATTACACATTAGCCAATAATTGACAAGGAATACTCTTTCTTAATGTTTTAGGTTGGGGATCCTCCTGATATTGCAGAGGGCTTTGTGTTCACAGTGTTATGCTTTCAACACTGAATCAGCACTAGCCAATTTTGCTTTAGCCTTTCACTCCCACTTATACAGGATCTACAGGCCAATCAGCGCTGAGAGGACCTTCTTAGGTTTTCCTGAGTCTGCAACTATCCTGATGCATTCATTTCTTAGAACTGCCACATCCAAATATGAGCAGTAATGTGGCTTAATAACAAAAAATATTTATCTTGCTTCTGGAGACTGTAAGTTTAAAACTGACTTGTCAAGGGAATTGTGGGGACCTCCTTCCTTGGCTTGTAGGAGTCTGTCTCCTTTCCTTTTCTTCACCTGATGTTGCCTTTCTATGTGTTTATCCTCATATCTACTTCTTATAAAGTCATTACTTATGCCAAATTTAAGAGCACCTATATGAATTTATTTTACACTATATACTTTATTTCTAAATAAAATCACCTTTTGACGTACTAGGTATTAGGACCTCAATATATGAATTGGGAGAATACAATTCAATTCATAACCCTGATCATCCTCACAAATATATATATATATATATATATATATATATATATATATAGTCTTCTAGATACCTAGGAATATGTGGAACTTTCCAAAACCCATGAACATATAGTTCCACTAATTTTCCTTTGAGTGGTTTTGCTTAGTCTATGCTGTTTTCATTGAATTTTTACTACCTCAGGCAATGAGGAAAATTTTTCTAAGTGACTTTGAGAGCTTCCTCTAAGAAAAATGAGTTTAAAAGTGTAAGACTCCATGTTAGGCTAGGTAGAAGAAAGCCTGCAGGTGATTCTTTCCAGAGAAGGTCCAGAAGGTGCACGCAATGACAGCTTTCTAAGAAAGAAACCTGTGAAAATCCCAACTCCATCCTTCTAACTAGGGCAGCCATGTTGCTATTTTGTTTTGTAATGGAGCATTATAGGATTGCAAATTAGCCATGAGACAGAGCGGAGGGAAGTAGAGTAAGTGATATTGCCACAGCCCCAGCTCTCCTAACGAGAGCCAGATGATTTTCTTTTTCTTTCTTTCTTTCTTTCTTTCTTTCTTTCTTTCTTTCTTTCTTTCTTTCTTTCTTTCTTTC
>NW_004524697.1:2070311-2084868 GCF_000260255.1 Octodon degus | reverse complement strand
TTCCTTCCTTCCTTCCGTCCATCTTTCTTTCTTTCTTTCTTTCTTTCTTTCTTTCTTTCTTTCTTTCTTTCTTTCTTTCTTTTTCTTTCTTTCTTGTATTTGGTACAGGGTCTCACTACGCAGCTTGGACTCATAGTGACCCTCCTGTTTTCAGTCTCCTCCGCACTGGGATTATAAGCTTGTACCGCCATGCCCTGTCTTGCTGGCCTGTTCAGTGTGCCCCATGGTTGGGCCAGCATTGGATGTGATACGGGGATGGAACCCTAGTCTCTGCACTTGCCTAAGCAGGAAGCAGGTGCTTAGTCTGCTGAGCTATCTTGCTGGCTCTCATGTTTTTATTTTATTTTGTTTGTTTGTTTGTTTGTTTGTTTGTTTGTTTTGAGACAAGGTCTTAACTATATACTGCTAACTTTGAACCCACTTACATAGTCCAGGCTGGCCTCAAACCCACAGCCTCTGGCGTACTGTTGGGTTACAGGTGTGCACCATGCCCAGGTAAGATGTTTTCCTTGACTGAATCACTTCCTGGATTACTGCAAACACAAAGGTAATTGCCAAAGCTCCCAAAAGTTGATTTTTCTGAACTTTTGCCCTTCCGTGCATGCATTTATGGGTAAAGAAAATTTACAGAGGTCCTAGCCTCACTATTTTGCTGGTTTGGTGTCCCAACATTGTTTTCCTAGACCTTTTCTCACATTTGTTGGTTGCACTTTGGCTCTGAAGAAGTGTTCTCCTTATAGTAAATGATACCACTTACTTCCATGGTACAATTACTGCTTATAATAGTATTTTTTTAACATTTTTATTATTTAGTGTGTGTGTGTGTGTGTGTGTGTGTGGCCAGCTCAGCCCACTTGGGGGCAGGGCTGGCTGGCATGTGGTGCTGGGGGATCGAACTGCGGTCCCTGTGCTTTACCAAGCTTGTTCCAAGTAGGTGCTTTAGACCACTGAGCCATCTCTCCAGCCCTTATAATAGTATTTTGAGAGCTTTGTGGATTATATCCTTTCTCATGAGTAAGGTCAGGATTTGACTATGAAAGAAAGAATGCAGAGACTGCTTTTACAGCAACCAAAGAATGAATATTCAAAATTTATTAGTTGAATCAATATCAGTTGGTATTCTATGTGATTATTATTCTGGTGGTATAATAAGGAAATACATTCCTTTCTCAAGGGAAAAAGAGAGAACATTTTTATCAATACACTGTGTTGGTAATTAATTTCAAATTTTCATGACAAATTTTTTCACATATAACAGATTGTATGGCATATTTTTTTAAAAATTAAGAAGCAAATAAAGTTGAGATTCTGACTGGATCATATAATATTGACAAATTAAAAGTAATTTGGGGGGCCAGGGAGATTGCTCAGGAGAATAAGTGTTTCCCTGGTAAGCACAAGGGCCTAAAATCAATCCCCGGTTCCACAAAAACAGTCATTTGGGGGAGGTAAATCCCAAATTTTAATAATAATCCTTTATATTCATAATTTTTTATGTTCCAATAAATATTTTGTCTTTTCCTAATAATTTTTCTTGATGCATGCCTAAAACAACTTATGCTTATTATAATCTAATATCAAGTTAGGATGTAATATGAAAATCTAAAAAATTATACTTCATCTCATACTGAGAAATTATACAAACACTGCAGTGAGGTACTATTGCAGTTCAACATTTGAATCAATATAAGGAATAAAGTATTAAAAGTTTTCAGTGGCAGATATAGCAGTAGCTAGGAACTATAGCTCACTTTGTATATTTTTTCTTTATTATGCTCTAAACTCAAGCAAAGACAGAAATTGGAATGATAATAGCATGCAGTACTTGCATTTTCTGCAGTATATGTTCACGTTGCTTCAAAACACTTGAAATTCTGGAGATTTGATTGTAAAATATGGTAAAATAATAAAGATATGAAAAAGTATTACTGGGTTAACATAAGATGACTCTGTTGCTGAATGCTTCTCTATTGTTAGACACCATGATGAGAAAGTAGCAGCTATGTGTTGCATTCTACCGGCTCCACATGCAACAAAAATCTGAACAGAGCTCAGGTGATTCCCACTCGCCTCAGCCCAGCAGGGAGCTTCTGCCTCCAGCGAAGACACAAGTTCTTAGTTGGGTGTTTCCAACCCTGTCATCAAGTGCCATCTGCTTTTATGGCCTATTCTCTTTTATATTTTAAGTAATAAAAACAATGTTATTCTTGTTTAGTCATTTAAATAAGACCAGTAACTCTGAGTCATTTCAAGATGAACATTCATTGTTATTAATATTTTAACCATACTAATTTGATATTCTCAAAAATCATATTTGGTCTACTGTCATAATTGCATTCCTGGCCCTGGAATTCTGGTGAACTGTGATGTGGGTCCAGCACATGCAAGTGCAGAGCTTTCCTAGTGGCTGGTCCAATCATTTAAGAATTTAGGAGGACTCTGGGTTTTCTGTGAGATCCTGGGGAGCTGTGAGCCTGGCCCCCACAGTGCTGGCGGGGAGCTTGTGCTGGATCTGGTCCTACCTTCTGAGAACTTAGGAGGACTCTGGGTGGCCTTCGTGATCCTGTGAATCCAGCCCACACTTACCACCTGCACTGAAGCTTTGTTCAGCATTGGCCAATTGCCCCTAGTAGTAGTGGGACCCTTGGTGAGTCCTGCCCTGCTTCCCACTGTCATGGGGACCTTACTGATCCATGCCCTGCCACTCTCCCACCACTACTAAGTCTGAGTGATTATTGGGAGCTTCAAAAATGCCAAAACTCAAGAGCACAAGGCTTTCACAATCCTGTAGCCTACTCAGAACAAATCCAGGAGACAAGGACACACAAGAACTTGGAAACTACACACCTGAAATCTCTGAAATGATACCAACTGAAGTAAAGAAACAAGTTCATTCAGATATAGAAAAAATAAAAGTAAGAAATAATCTCTCAGGTCCAAAAAGAACTAATAATTGCATTCCTGAAATTCGACCTGACATCAAGCTCAATAAATTCCATTTGAAATATGCTCCTATCTCCAAAGTTATTTGATTTCAAATATATTATGCGAAGATCATGACATTGATTCACCAGAGATGGGTTTATGTAAAATCCATTTTAAAAAGGGCAAGAGTATTTTGAGTAAAACTCATTCATTTATTTATTCAGCAGTGTTTACTGATGCTTATCAAAGTGTTTCTCTCATTCCTGGAAGAGTTTAAGGCAGAGATTATGCATAAATACATTTAAAATTTATACACACAAATATACATATATAAAATTTCAAAAAGGTATCTGTATGCACATGTATTTAGTCATTTTACTGACCAGCATACTGATGAAATAATTTCTACTCATATATAAATTTTTGTTTGTTATGCAGCTAATAATAAAAATAATTTTAAGAAGTGAAAGCACTCCACCTCTTAGTCTATCCTAGACTACTAGGAAGCATGGAAGACCTAACTCTGGTAAATGATCTTAGAAGAGTAAGTCATTTTATTGGATAGAAGTAAATATATTGAAATTATTTATTTTCGCTATAAATTGTTATATGAAACATTAAATATTTGCATCATAAATGCAGATTGAGCAGAAGTTTATGGTTCTTTTGAGTTGGCACAAAAATTGATAATTTCTCCCAATTATTATTCTTGTGATACATTTTTCTTAAAAGTTTTTTCTCAAAAAGTAAACCAAACAAATGGCCCAAACCTTTTCTACCCCTTTATGCCAACACCTGAACCTATACTACATGAGTGTTGGCAGCTTGTCATAAGAGAAGAACTGTAATCACTTAAGAGAGCTCTCAGTGGTAATGTGCAAATTGTACAAGGCTCCATATGACCAAGAGGGAATCTTGCAATAAATTTGAGGAGTCAACATCATTTGCACATACATATTCAAAAGCTATTGCATTAAATATTTAAAACTCTGGGTAGGAGGAAGCCTTGGTGGAAAGAAACTAAAGATTAATTTAGGATGAACTTTGGAGAAGATGTCCTATAATCAAGGGCTGCTTTTTTTTGTCTACATCTCTTCAATTCAACAAATCTGTCATATTTGTTGCCAGTTATTATGATTGCTATAAAATTATCTGTGATCAGAATTGAGAAAGAAAGTAGCCTTGATGCTTTTAAAACAGCCTTTTATTTATGAATCTTTTGAAAATCTGTGTTAATTAGTTTCACTCCCACACGTTGCTCTTCTTTTCTATACTGTGACAACTATTGCGTTTACAATTAATTTTTCTTGGAAAATATGTGTGCTCAAACGCGTTCCCAACAGTGGATGTTTCCATTTAAGTACTTCATGTTCTCATTTACATAGAGGTGCTACTTGAAAGCTCAGAAACTATCTACTTCAAGACTGACAGAACCAATTAACTTAAGGGTTAGAACAGAACATCAACGTTTATTAATATATTCCATAGGAGAGCAAATGAATTCATTTTTTGGAAGGCTAAAACAACCACCCAATATAGATGCTTATATGCGATTTTTATGAACATTTTTGAATAGCTGTTTGTCTTTGCTAAGAGTTCCCTGAAGATATCAGAGAAAATATGAAATCATGGGTTGGAACCTAAAACGAGGTTGAGGTAAATCTTGGTTTCAACATGCTGTGCATCTGTTTGCAGGAGTGGGTTGGCACTGGGAAAAAAGGTCATTTATGGGGGTCAACTCAGTGGAGAGCTCCTGAAGCCAAGAGGCTTTGCGGTGTGCTAGTACTTTACCATATATGTTAGAGCTTATGAACCAGTACTGCAGGGCTATAGCTCCTTGTGAAAAAATTCAATTTATTTTTGTTTTAGACTAGCGCAGTTATAGTGACACAAGTCCTAGTTTGACAAATAAGACAGAAAAAGGAAGAGATGAGCATTCTATCCACTTTGTTATGCTCCAGTGTAGACAGACCGAGTGAGAAACTCAGCCAACTAGGAATATGTCACATTTCAAGTATTTCAAACTAAAATGCATTATGTGGAAAGAGAACCAGTGCAGTGAAGACAGCAGTGGATAAGGCCTTGTTGATGGTTTGATATTAATTATTTAAAAGGAGACCAAAGAGGAAGAATATAAAATGGCCTATTCTAAAACACCTCTGAAGAGTCATAAGTAAATAAAAATTAATGGACCACTGGGATCTTGATTCTTTCCACGGTGGGAAAGTGTGCTAAATGAAATATGATTAGATTATTATTTTAAAGTTACTTCATTTCTAATGAGATTAAGAGGAGCTGGGGAATTTTAATTTATCCAACGATAGAAACGATAGCTGCTTCCTGATATCATAGGCATGAGATTCATATACATAATATCATTTAATTCTCGTAATAACTTCTTTAGATATTATTACCTATAAATTACAGGTGTTATTCAAAGAATTCTGTAAGGTTTTTTCAGGCAACACAGGTGTGAAAAAGCAGGCCCAAACTGTGTATAAAATGAAAGCTAGAGGGCCAGCCAAATAGCTCAGCAGATAAAAGTGCCTGCAAGGAGGCGCAGGGGCTGGGGATTCAATCCCAGGCCTGCCATGCTGGCCCCACCCCCAGGGTGCTCTGAGATGACAAATGAGGCTGGGTATGGTGGCACAAGCCTATAATTCCAGCTCTTTGGAGGCTGTAAAACAGGCAGATCACTATGAGTCTGATCTAGTAGTAAGACCCTGAGTATCCTGTAGATCTTTCTCTCAAATACACACACACACACACACACACACACACACACACACACACACACATAAACCTACCATAAAAAAATTAGAAAAGCTTAAGAAGCCATCTATTGGACAGTTTCAAAACAATGTAAAAATGATATAAGTAATACCTAAGGGAAAAAAAAAAAAAAGACGTACATAGATGGGCCCAAAAGTAGCTGCTGTTTCCCTTGGGGTAGCAATACATTTCAGAAATACTAGCTGAAAGGCTAATGAGATGAATACAAGTTGTGAAAGTGTTATGAGTTTAGGGTAACAAAAATTTCCTTTAGGACTCAGCAAAGGGGTGAACGTATATGACTTAACAAGGTTAGATAATTACAACTTCTGATGAGAAGTAAACAAGAAACACAGAAACTTTTGTAGAAAACTGTTTTCCTTGAGATCATCTCCATCTCTGAAACAGAATAAGACATTCTAAACTTACTAGCCACCTTAGTTTCTAAATAAAATTGGAGGCTGGGGAGATGGCTCAGTAGAATAAGCGCTTGCCTGGCAAGCCCAAGTGTCTGAGTTCAATCCCCGGTTCCACAAAAAAATAAATAAATAAATAAAATCAAACATAAAATCTTTCTAGACAAATAATGAAATATAAGGGGCTGGGGACATGGCTCAGTAGAATAAGTGCTTCCCTGGCAAGTGCAAGGGCCTGAGTTCAATTCCTGGTTCTACCAAAAAAAGAAATATAATTCCTAGCCTCAGGTTATATCTCATTGTTTATATATAATTTCTACAATGCAATAAAATTTAAATTGAAAAGGAAAAAAGTAGAAAGAACTATAAAACACACCAGTCAATGTAAGTGTGGTAGAAGTCACTATGTCAAAGATTTTGATATTGAGTCTGCCACACTATTCCTAAATGATTATGCATTAAGGAGTTGAAAATAAGATAATTTCAGAAGAAAGGTTTACTTATAATTATTGAATGAAAATTTCATAGTTTAGAAATAAAATTCAGAATTCAATTGTCTTAGCCCTAGATTAGGTACAGCTAATATGAGAATTAGCCACTTGGGAGGTATTATAGAAGAAATGCACAGAAGACAGCATGGAAAGATAGCAAAATGAAAACATAAAGAATAGGTTATTTATTTATTTATTTATTTATTTATTGTATTTTAGAGAAGGGTCTACAAGTTTTTCCTGGTCTCAATACTAGATCAGACTTGTAGTGATCTGCCTGTTTACAGCCTCCCAAGAGCTGGGATCATAGACCTGCGCCACCATGCCCTGTCTCATTTGTCATTTCAGTGCACCCCGAGGGTGGGGCTAGCACAGCAGGCACAGGGATCTAACCCCTGGCCGCTGCACCTGCTTGCAGGCACTTTAATACACTGAAGTATTTGGCTGGCCCTAAGAATAGGCAATTTAAAGGAAAATTACTTCATATCTATAAAACTCAAAAGCCAGACTCTGGAGTTACAAATAGCGAGAAAGAAGCAAATATTGAGTTAATTTTGCAGCATTTATTACAAAACTGAGCATGTTTAACCACAAAGTCAATAAGTACTAAAAATTCCAAGAGATATTTTTTAAACTCTGGATAAATGAATTTAAACTCTCCATGCATCCTTCCAAATACAAGAAAAACATAAGTAAAATTGATATCAATATAACTTCATGAACGTGAAAGACGTTGATTCCCTTGTACCTTCTTGTAAGGTGCATGATCCTGTCTGTGCTCTCATTATTGTGCATGGACCTTCCATCACTGACACGGGCTAGACATTCCATTTATGCACTAGATTTGACTTCCTCTGACCTACTCAAAGGCATCATATTATTGTATTGCTTCCACAGGAAACACCTTCACTACAGAATCATGACCTTCAGGATTCACAGCATCCATTATTCCTTTCTAAAGCACAAAACAAAGCTTCCTTGACCCCACTATTTATTTAAGTGACCTGTTCATTGCCTTCAAAGCAAAATAATGTGAAACAATTACTTATATACTTTATCTTTTATTCAGTTTCTTGTATTTGTCCTTTAATCCACACAGACCTTCTCTTCTTCACCAATAAAATGCTGCTGCCAAGCTCTGAATGTCTTCCTCAATCATAAATCCAGTGGTTACCCTATATTACTGTTTTTATATGAACAGCATGAAAAATTGATCTCTTCTCACTGTTTGCAACACTACTTCCCTCAGCTATGTGTGATCAATCTTTTCTCACTTTTCTCTTATCACATATTTGTTTTTGATGCCATTCTTCATTACTGGTCCTTTATTATCTTACCTCCAAACTCTGAGGTGCATTTTGCTATGATTGACTTTTCTAATTATATTGGTTTTCTATCTGATTTCACCAAGTCTTATAGCTTTATATATGGTATGTGTTACATTGAATAAGTATATTTTACAAATCACGTATGAATTTTCTCTCTCTGAACTAGTCTGTTATGTCCAATTACTGCCTCAATGTCTGTGTGTAAATATTTGATACTGAACATGTCCAAATTAACTCCAGCTCTTTGGAAAGAAAACTGATTTCTCCCCATCCTTCAGTTCTCAGGATGAAAATTTTAACATCTAGGGACTCTTCTGTTTATTTTACACATCATATCCACCCTTTTAGATCTGTCTTCTAACTTTGTCCCAGTTTGACCTGTTCCTCACGATACCTTCTTTGACTAATCTCGTTGGACTTTCCTCTAGCCATTTCTACAGTGCTAACTGTGCTCGTCTCCATCTACTTCATTTATCCTGATGAACTAGACTGAAGTATCATGTTTTCAGGAATCCTTAACTACTATCTCTGATTTTTCAGATGCAGCTAAGGTATCTGAAATACATGCTTCACATGAATAACACTTCTTACAAATGCAATTGTCAGTTTAAGAGTTTTTATTAATGTCTATCAAATGTTTTATTTGTGGTTTATTATTTAAGCAAAAATTGTGATTGCTTCACTTCTCTAAGGGCTCAGAAACAGTTCACAGAATACATATAACAAAATTTTATAATGAAGCGATTAAATAGCATAAGGGAATGGTCAGCATCAGATATTCTCATTTAGTCTACAAGTAATTAAGCTTTGAGTTTACGCTTAACCTTGGAGAAACTCAACCTTTCTTCTATCTTTCTGCCCAAATTATGTGTATATTAATGAATTATAATGAATAATCAGAAGTGACCAAGAAAAAATACATTTAAAAAGAAGATATAGGGGCAAGGGAGATAGCTCAGTAGAATAAGAGCTTGCCTGGCAAGTGCAAGGGCCTGAGCTCAATCCCCGGTTCCGCAAAAATAAATAAATAAATAAATAAATAAATAAATAAATAAATAAATAAAATAGAAAATGAAAAGAAGATATAGAAATCTGAAAGGGGACACATAAATCATAAGAGTGTTATGAAAATTATTACTTAATGTTGGAACTGCAGAGTTTCTAGAAAGAAATTCTTTTTAACCGGGCTTGATACAACAGTGTACATAAATTCAATGATTGCAAAAATTCGTGCTTGTTATGGGTATCTATATTTAGAGTTGCTAGTTATCAGTCACAAATTATATATAATTTAGGTATATCGATATTTGTACATGAGAATGTAGAGCTATAAGTGGGGGTAAGGTGAGGAAAGAGGATTCAGTCATATATTCAGTAAAATATATGATAAGAGTTCAGTTAATGTAATGATTTGAGATTTATAATTTTTAATCTTTACAAAATATATTTTCTGTACAAAACTATTTTTAGCACAAGTACCATTTGTTATTAAACACTTTTAAAGTACTGTGCTTGAAATTCAAAATAATTTGTTACTTTATGTTTCATTAGTATTTGAGACAAGTAAATTGCATGGCTTCATGAAAATTGTTTTCATGGGTAATAGTTTATTTCTAGATAGCTTGATGTCAGTTTATTTTAATTGAGAAAACAAAAAGGCTACAACATAGCTAATTAACTTGCTGATTTGTAGCTCCTTAATAACATTTTAAAGAAAATTAAATTTACTAAGTGTTTCAGAGTATACTGAACTCACTGGAACAGACTTCACAGCTTCTATTTTGTGTAAAGTGTGCAACAGAAGTAAACAGAAGGCATCTCGGTACAATGGTTTAGACTCCAGCTGGAGAGACAGTCAGGAGACAGTTTGTTTTCTTCTTTGGCAGCAACTAGTTGGTAGGCCTAAGGCAAGTCAGGCATTCATTCATCACTATGAAAACAGAGACCTAAAAGTGGCACACATTTTTCACAAATACACTTCTTAAAGCAAATGATGTAGTGTACGCATATGTTTTAAAAACCTACAAAGTTTTCATTTCAAATCTGTCTTTTGCAACGATACCATAGTTTTTTGATCAGGGATATATATTTTTTAATTTAATTTTTATTTATTTATTTTTTTAGGGAAGGGACTACAGGGTGTTCAAGGTCTCACTAGTAGATTGGACTTGTAGCGATTCTCCTGTTTACAGCCTCCCAAGAGCTGGGATTACAGGCGAGTGCCACAACATCCAGTCTCAATTGTGGGCCAGCATGCAAGCCCAAGGATTGAATCCCCATTCCCTGTGATTGCTTGCAGGTGCTTTAAGTGCTGAGCTATTTGACCGGCCCATGATAAGGGATATTTTAAATTAAAATATAGTGAAATTCACTCAAGCTAAGTCAGGTAACAGAGCCCTGGGAAGTTAGAGTTAATATGTCTCTAAATAAAGTATGGAAAATACAGATACATTAGAAGGGAACCTAGCATTACACAAGATAAAACTTGACACATTCTACATTCCTGAATTGGATTCCTGAAACTGCTTAAGTAAGAGAGAACAGCTCAGTGAAAACTGGTGGAGAGAGGGGATGCTGAGGCGGTACTCCAGGAGCGCAGACCCAAAAGGATTGATTGCACAGGGAACAAGAGAAGGAACGCTCGAACCTGAGATGCAAAAACTCACAGGAAATACAAGAGACTAAAAATATGTTAATGTGGTTGGGATGGGGACAGAGAACGTCAACATATTAGAAAATGAGCCTGAAGAGTAGTACAGGTACAGACTACTCAGGGTCTTAAAGACCATATTACAGACTGTGGTCCTAACAGCCCTATTTGGAGAAAATGCCAGTGGTCCAGATAAGAGTTATAGAACAGTAGATGAATATAAGAAATGCATATCTCATAAAATCCACAGAATTTCGACTCATTTGGTGCAATTTCTCAGTGATGATAGTAGTAGGTTCTTGTTACGGTTGCTTGTTTTTTTGTCCAGTAATGGAGATCAAATCTAGGACTTTTGTACTAAGTTGCATCAAAAAGCTTTTTTTTTCTTTTTTTGAGGCAAAGTTTTGCTAAGTCACTAAGTTTCTCATGCTGGACTTGAATTTGCAATTCTCTTGCCTCAGTTTCCAGAGGCCTGGGATTATGCCACATTTAGATGGCTACAGTGATATTTACAATTCTTAAATTTCTTTAATTTTTTCATTTTTATTTCTTGTTAGTATGTGCTTGCATTGCCAAAATATTACATTTATTTTGGCAGTTAGTAAGTGGACATGACAGGTTTTAATTCCTTTTTCTCATCTCCTTGAGTGTTTCTCCCTGGCCCGCTCCAATCCATCTGTTGATCTCCTCCTCTTTGGAAAAAAACCTCCCTATTTCCTGATATTTTTCTCTCATTTGTTCTTTATGTTTTGGGTTTCTCACCCAAATTTCTCAGCACCCTTCAGAGTGGAGGCAAAGTTCTGTCCTCTTGAAGTTCGCTTCCACTAAGTGCCTTAATGATCGTGGTAAGTCAGTGCTGTAGTTAGTCAGGGAATGTGTGGTCGCTTCCATCTTGCTCTCAGTGGGGTCACTTGTCCTGAAGAAGGTAGTAACTGTGCTGTGAAGACACTACAGAAGCTATGAGGCAGACCCTGAGGACTTCTAACAATAGACTTTCTCAACTCGTCAACCCATTGAGTCACCTTGGAACCAGATTCTCTTCCATATTCAATCTCACACTGCAGCCATGGCTGACATCCTGACAGCAGTCCTGTGAGATAGAACACCTTAGGTAGCTTGTAAATTCCTGACTCCGAGAAATTTTGAGGCTAATAAATATTTTCTTAAGTTTCTTAAGCTTCATAATAATAACAATATATATATATATATTCTTTTTTTAAACAAGAAGTTTTTATGGAACAATCAAGTAGATACAGAACTGAATAAAATTTTAATGAGTCATGTAATTTCCCACTATCTTTCTTCTTACAAAAATTAGGTCATCAGAGAGCAGTTCCTGTGAAGGTGTGGAACTCTAATGATGATATAGAATGATGTAAATGGTGCTTCAACTTTTTAAACTTTAATGTAGGTCTAGAGGACAAAATGAGCAACCTTAATTTGCTTTATGACATCAGTGCTGTTTAAGAAGAGAAGATACTTTTTGTCTAGGTGCTAGAGACAAGAAAAAGCTTTCTTGTCTGGGTCATAGATCTCTCAAAACAACAAAAAATGTGTTTACCTTAAAAGGACCAAATATAAAATACAGCAAAAACTCCCTGAAGTTTATAGCTCTTGTTCTTATTTCATTTAGTATATAAACAAGTCATTTTTCGTAATGTGGGATGTTTAAAGTTTTTAATTAGACATTTATAAACAGGCTTAAAATTATAAAGTTAGCAGTTAATAGTATTGTTCAGTGATAATGTATTAGAATGCAGGAGGTGCTAGACTTTATCTATGGAATGAAAAAGCAAAACTAAGATTATAATCTTAAATTTATAGTTTTACACAAATACATTATTATACTAACAGTTGCATACATGAGCCTCTTAGAAAACTGTTAATTCACCTCATTAAAAATTAGCAAGTTTTTAAAATATTAGCCTAATGCAAACAAAAACTTTAAAATTCTTATAAAGGGTAAAATGAATAAATTTCTTAGACAAGTACTATTCCCCTGATTTTACTCCACATAAACAACATGTACACGTGTATGTAAGTGTATGTATATATGTATGTGTATATTTGTAAATATTAAAGAATACTTTTCTGGGCTGGCCAGAAAGCTTGACAGACTAAAGCACCTGATTAGGTAGAACACAGAGGCAGGGATTCAATCCCTGGCATGCCATACTGGTCCTACCCCCGGGGCTCTCTGAGATGGCGATAGAGATTGGGCGTGATGGTATGTGCCTATAATCCTAGCACTGGGGAGGCAGCTGAAAACGGGAGGATCACTATGAGTTCGATCTATGTAGTGAGACTCTGTAGACCCTATAGACCCAGTACCAAATACATTAAAAAAAAAAGAATACTTTTCTGGAAAGTTATTCAAGTCTCTGGACTCATTGGAGAAAAACAACAATGAAGTCCCTATGGCCAATCAATGGAGGTACATTATTATAGAGGAAACACACAATAACCAATGAATGACTTATTAAGCTATTTAGATTTGGTTCTAAGTTCTCCAAAGAAAATAGCCATATGGTAAATAGAAAACAAATGTGAAAATTTGTATTAGGTGGGAAGGTGAGTAAATATTTTTTTAAATTTAGTTTTGGTACTAGGGATGGAACTCAGGACCTTGTGCTTGCCAGGCAGGCGCTTACATCACTGAGCTATTTCCCCAATCCAAGGTGAGTAAATAGTTTCTATGAGACTAAAATACGAGCCAAACATGCAGTTGAAAGAAAACTCCTCCTGGTAGAACTGCTACAGCAAACTCACAGTGTTGTAAATGTCAGCAGTTTATTGGAAAACACTATCCAGCCTGAGTCCTTATTTGATACATGAGGATGAATAAATTCCAAATATTTTAAAAATTCAGTATGTTTTTGAATTTGAATGAAGGTTGAACTAGTACAGAAACACGTCGGTTTTTATTTAATTGCTAAATATTAAACATGAAAAAATGTCCTTAAGGACTTTGAAGAGAAAGGTAAAATGCAAAAGAGTACACTGGCTTTAAACTTTGTAATTAGCTTTGGGGTTACTCTAAGGCAATAAAACAGAACCTTAAAAATCCTAGATGAAGCAAAATGGGATGGCTCCCACCTGAAATCATTGCTACTCTAGAGGCTTAGGCAGGAGGACGTGAGGGGTTCAAGGGCACCCTGGGCAACTTAGCAACACCCCATCTGATAAAAAGCAAATGTTAGAGACACAGCTTAGGGTATGGAGCTCCAAACAATCTTCAGTGCTGAAAAAAAGTTGTTTCACTCTTATTTTCAACCCCATATTCCAGCCCAGGCATAAAGCAAGGGAAAAATAAGGAAGCAGTTTAATATGATATACTGAGCAGTCTGCCTGTGTAAATGCTCTTTGGAAAGTCACTGAGAATATGCTGTAGAAAACGAGGAAGCAGCCAACAGAAACAATCATGAAAGGAATCGATGTAACTTAGAAAATTAACAGTGCAGTTTCCTCAGAGGAAATCTGCACAGAAGCCTTAGAGAACTGGAGGGAGGCGGTTTTGCTGGGGAGGGCTGTGCATCTGGGAATACATAGTAAAGAAAAATCCATAGGAATACCAGTGTGAGGGAAGAAAATATGCCGAAGAAAGACGCAAGTACGACAGAAGAAGCATTATAAAATTAAAGGCAGACAAAATATGAACCAACAATAATATAAAAGCATGACTTGAATATATGGGAATGATCATCAGAGCAAGGAAAACACAAGCATTTAGCAATGGTGCCTCGTAAGAAGCACACTAAATACAGGCGAGTAAAGCAAAGACTGCTGTAAACAGAATTAAAATTCCTTCTTCACCATTTGATTTTTTAAACTACATGCAAATTTCACTTTGAAAAGGATTTCAAAGGGAAGGATTAGAAATGTAGAAGCATTTGCTTATGACTTGGCATAAAAGAGAGCTTCATATGCAAAAGAGTGATACAAGAAAGGCTGATTTTATTTGACACTCATTTTCAT
>NW_004524697.1:2056215-2062442 GCF_000260255.1 Octodon degus | reverse complement strand
CCAAAAGCTACAACTCTTGTTGCATAGGTCTTGCTTTATCTTGGTCTTAACCAACCAGCAGAAAAGTATAAAAATGAAGTATAAGAAGTAAAGCCATGCTGTTATGTTGAGATGTAGCATAGTCAGGTCAACAATTTCTGACATTGCCAGTCAAGTGGAAGACCCAATACTATTATGGACTACTGGACTTTTTTAGAATATTTATCAGATTTAACACACCTATAATATTCAAGTGATGGAACTAAACTAAAAAGGGGATAAAGATAAATGTCCATTTTGTATCTGTGTATTCAAAATAGTTAGGATAGATCTATAGTTACATTCTCTTAATGAATAGAATTATTTTTTCTAATAGTGTTTGTATATAGGATATCATGTCTGCATCTTGTACAGCAAATAACCACTAGAAAGAATGTATGCGAAGTGTTAATTATTGAAACTGTCCTACTAATTTGATTTGAAACTCTCTCATTGCTATTTGTTTCTCAATAAAATTATGGGGAAAAAAAGCAAACTGACCAAGAATTACCCCAATGAAATTATGGTATACTGCTGGATGATAACCTTTAAAAAGTTAGCTTACCAAACAAGCCAAAATTTGGAAGAGGAACCTTGGAGTCGTAGGACTTGCAATAGTAGTAGTAGTAGTTTTCCTTTAATCCAAAATAGGAGAGCGTCATAGGACTAGCCTGTGGCCTGGTCACTCAGATTTGATTGTGATATTTTTGCTTAGGGGAATTTTGTCCATTCTTTTGTTAAAATATTGTGCCTTCTGCTGTGCTTTTCTTTGGTTACCTAAAACAGAAATGACTTCTCCAATAAGAATTGGATTCTTATTGGCCACAGGTCTTGGCACATAAGTAGTTATAGCCGTCGATGGTTAGCATGGCATGGACAGATGATTCTTCCAAACCATAATCTCTACTCATTTAGAAACTTTGAGATGATGGAAGAAACTGTGTCGTGTAATATTTCATGAAGAATTAGATAAGTAGGAGACACTTAGGAATAACTTTGCTATGGTTTCCTGAGTCATTTGAAAGTTTGAATTGATAAAGAATGGCTCATTTGACGTTCAGTTGAATAATATATTTTTTCTTTATAATAGCAGTAAAGTTTAACTAAAAATATCATTAAACATAATTTCAGAAGCTTTTTACATGATAATTTCAATGTGTTTATATGAAATCAAAGAGGAAAAAGTGATCAAGAATTATGTTCCTTTTATCTTGTTTCACAAAATTCTTTTAGTTATAAAAATTTGACTTTTATAATTTTTACAAATCTGTTTTTTCATAAAAGAAAACACTAGAATTTACACTTTAATCTGATGTTATGCACATTGTACAAAAAAAAAAAACAAAACTTCAGCGAAATACATTCAAAATAACCTGACTGGTCAAAGAAGAGCAATACTAATTGAAAGCATCTTTTTGATTCAAATTTCAGCTATTGGGTATGCAAAGGAAACAGGCCAAAATAATACTGTTTTATTGTGAATTCTTAAATTTCTAATTTCAGCTAGTTTTTCTTGCGTGAATAAATGTACTTTTAAAAATTCAAGTTGGCAATATTCAAGATGTAAAATCATGATATTTTAAAATAGCAATCATCAGTTCTAAATAGAAAAGTGATGTATACATCATATTACAGTGATTTCATAATTTTTTTCATAAATAGTATTAAATCAGCAGTACAGTGCCATTCAGATTATGGTAGATTTCTCAATCATGTAAGTGGTATGAGGTTTGATGTAAATTCCTTCAAAAGACCCCCGCTCACATTGAACACACTTATCTCATTTCTGCTGGCACTTATTTTTTTTTTTTTTGTATTTTAGGGAAGTGTCTGCAGGGTGCTGGGATTATAGAAGTGCACCACCATGCCCAGTCTTAATTGCCCTTTCAGAGCACCCCCAGGAGAGGGGCCCGCATGGCAGAACCCCAGCACCTGCACCTGCTTACAGGTGCTTTAATCCGCTCAGCTATTTGGCCAGCCCTCTACTGGCACTTTCTGAAGCAGTTCTGGAGATCCTCTTCTGTAAGTGCTTAGGTTGCCCTGTCCTGGCTGCACACATATCCTGAATAAATTCTAAATATTTACCCTTCCTGGGCATTTTGACTTCAAGGAAGAGTTAGAAGTAGCCTGGTGCTAGACCCAGTGAATGAGTAAAAGGTAGATGTGCTGAAATGTCTTTATTTCACAAGAGCTTTTGCAAACATAAACTGCATACTATTCCAGAATGTGGCAAGAGAGTGACACATACAGGTTACAAAATGGGTCACTAGTTTGAAGAGGATTGATGTTTCTTTTTTTAAAATTTAGATTCACTGTGTGTTTTGATCACACACCATAAATATTTAAGTTAGTGCTGCACTTAAGGAAGGGGTTCAAAAATGCTATGGGTTCTGCTTAGGACTTTGTTACCCTAAGTAGCTAGGTAAAGAGCAACTGAGCATTTTCTTTTGTGGTTCAGGAATCTCCACCTCTGCCTGCCCATTGTAAAAAGTGAGAAAGCAAATTATGATCAGAAATGGTAATAAAAAAGACCATAAGTATGGTTGAACTCAATCTTCCTCAAGTGAAAATTTTACTATGCCTTACAATTTCTACTAGAATATCTGTTTGTAAAAAAAATTAATAGAATAGATTCAAAAAATACCATGATTGATGTTCATATTACACTTACAGCTAGTACACCAGGTTAGTTACTGACTCACCCTTCTTTCCTCTTTTTCCACAGCCTTTTCTTCCCATCCTCCATTCACTCCTTCCTTTTTTGTTTTAACTTTCCAACTCTATGCCTATTTTAGGTAAAATGTTTACTGTTACCCAGGAAACAAAAGGACTCAGACAACCCCTATATTATAGAAGTAATTTCCTGTGGTAGTGGCTGAAGCTATGTTTTCCTTTAATAAAGTATAACAAAATCCCTTGTGACAGTGGTTTATAAGATAAAGCTAACCATTTCAAAATCAAAAAGAAAACAGCTAAGAAGTAGGAGTGAAAAACATATGCCAACATTGCCAACCTAGATGTTGACGCATTGAATAATGAAAAAAAAAAGCCTAACAAGTTTGAAATTGACTCTCATATTTCTCCAGTGGAAAAAGTCAGAATTCTACTGTGATTTTTGACTGAGTGAGTCACATTTCATATATTAGTGAGTGATGCTTCACTTTTTCATATCTATCACCATAGGTTAAAACAGTGCTCAATCAAAAAAACAAAAATGAATGGATACTGTTTTTAAAAATTTGGTGGTTTGGGTTTCCAGTTATGGTTTTGTTACCATAATTAGCGTGGTTTTAACAAAGATCCTATCTCTGGTTTGTTTGTTTGTTTGTTTTTTTAATTTTATTTATTTATTTTTTTTTGTGTGTGTGGCCAGTTCAGCCCACCAGGGGGCAGGCGGGCTGGCATGTGGTGCTGGGGGATTGAACGGAGGTCCCTGTGCTTTGCTTGGTTTAGCTTGTTCTAAGTAGGTGCTTTAGACCACTGAGCCATCTCACCAGCCCAATCTCTGGGTTTCAATTTCATCTTTTTTAGAATGATAGGGGAATCTCCTGGGATGCCTGAACTGAGGAGGCCAGAAGAGCGACAGCTCAGCCCTGCCTGATGCTGTAGGCAACGCGGTCAGGACCCGCCTCTGCCCCGCTCTACCTGAGTGCATCAGCCTTGACCAGCCAGCTCCACTGTCTGCCTTTACATGCCTTGATGACCTTGCCTCCTAATTCAACTACCCAATTATGGTACAGAGCATTCAACTACCCAATTATGAAATTAGCAACCCTGTACCTGCAGCCTCTTGGCCTGCTTTTATTTAGTCTCAAAGACTTAGACCTTTTCTGCTTCAAAGACAACTCTAACTGTTGCTTTTTGAAATCTTAACTGTTCATCTGCACCCTCCTGGGTGGCTTGTCCCTTCTCTTTTGTGCCATCTCTTCTGAAGCATCTCCCAATTCATTAACTGCTTCTCTCCAGAAAGCAAGCAAGCCTAAATTTTCTTCCATTAAAAAGTACACTTTGTTTTTAAGACAAGTTTTAGGTTCTCAGCAAATGTACGCAGACTGTCCCTATATTTTCTTCCCCAAAGTTTCCCTCCTTTTTATAAACTAAACAAAGTAATCATGAATTTCTTATCTTAACTGTGTTCATTATTTCTTCTCCTTTGAGCAGTGTACTAGAAAAAAAATATGTTTTTTTCTTAACTCGCCATTCACTATGTGTTAACAGGTTTGTTCATGTGGCTTTATACCAAAGACTCACTTGAAATAGTAATAGATTATCCAACTTCTTTCTGTTTTTATTATATTTTAATATCATTGAATGTCATTGATAAAACTTCTGTTTACTTTTGAAGTTTTGCTTCAGTTTTTTTTTTTTTGTAATGTACTCTCTTTTAGATATTTTTCTCGTAGCCACTTTATCTGTCTCCCCCACCCCTAAGAATTTTCTTTTTCTCATACCCCAGAAGATGACATTCCTAGAACAGCATTTTTAAAACAAGAATGTGTTTTTCAGTCACTTGGGGAGCCTGTTAGAATACAAATTCTGACTCAAGATATCACTGTTAAAATGTTCGGAGCTGACGAGATAGCTCAGCAGACTAAGCACCTGCTTAAGCAAGCGCAGGGGCCAGGGTTCGATTCCCCAGTACTACATGCTGCACCAGTGCTGGCCCCACTTCCCGGCTTGCTGAGCCCTTGACAGAGTCTGGGTGTGGTGGCGCCTGCCTGTAATCCCAGTGCTGGGGAGGCTGAAAACAGGAGAATCCCTACGAGTCTGAGCTGTGTAGTGAGACCCTGTACAAAAACCAAAACAAACAAACATAGATGATAGATAGATAGATAGATAGATAGATAGATAGATAGATAGATAGATGATAGATAGATAGATAGTAGTTCTAAGAAATGCCAAAACTGTTGTTGTTCTTACTGTGCGGCTTAAATAGCAATGTCTTGTGTGAGGTAGAATTTTCCTCGTCTGCATGCCTTGGGGTTTACAAATGTGCCGAGTCATCCAAAGCTTGAGCTATTCAAAGCCGAGCGTTGCTATGTACGGCAGAGGCTGAGGCAGCTAGAGTCTATACCTAGGAATCCTTGCAAGTGATCAGGCTGCGTTGTTTACCGTAACTGAATGAAACACCCATACGTTAAACATTCCCATGAAAACTGTTGGAAAATGCTGCCCCAGAATTCAAGTCATCTAGTCTCACCTATTTCCAGGCTCTGTACCCTTAACTCTATGCTGAAGCTTTCTGTTAACCGGTAACTCATAGGTGTCACACTTAAGATAGATGTAGATAGATAATACGCATATATATGAGAGAGATACTAGGTAGGTCGACAGTCAGGCAAGGATGTGGAACTTAGCATTCTTGTCTATACAACTTATCGTCTTTCTTTTGTATTTTATTTTTGACATGGCAGTATCATTTATCCAGTTTCTAAAAATCATACTATTTATATTATCTCATCCTGTTCTCTGCTTTTAACATCTAATTAGTGGACTAACTGTTGCTTTTCTACATTTTGTTCATTTCTTATGGCTGCACCGTGTGCTCCATTTCTGGAATGGTGTGCTTCACTGAGCATCGATTTTCACCTCCGACACCTGTTTTTTCCCTTCCTCACCACCATCATGTGTTCTACATGTCCCGTATTCCTTCCCAAGCGATCTATCTAGAACACGATCGAATATGCTTCTTCCTACTCATGATGACTCCTTTTGCTACGTTTAAGGATTGAATTCCACAGAGCAGTGTGCAAAACAGCATCTGGAGGCCCTTGCCCCCTTCTTTAGGAGCCTGCAAGAATTTTGGGCGACACTTGGACTTACAGCTAACTTAACAGAGCCTGCTCCCATGTGAACATAAAAGAGACCCTGGGAAATCTTTAATGGTTTAGAAGTGCTTTTCCAAAGAGGCCTCTATTGTTTTAATGGTTAGAAAACTACTGTGATGACTAGAGTCAGAAGAACCTATCTCAGATCTCAAGGAGGAAATCTCAGAAGATAAAAGCATTGGAAATCCAATGCCAGTTAGTCTTATCAACTCCACAGGTCTTCTCTTCTTTTTCTTTTCATATAAGGAAAAAAAAATTCAAGCAATGACATTGTCCACTTCCTGTCACTCACAAATAAATCCAGTCCATTTCAACATGACAGCACAGGCTTGATGTGTTTGTACTTTATTTTCTTGCAAATCAACAATTTTCATATCTATC
>NW_004524697.1:2054428-2056115 GCF_000260255.1 Octodon degus | reverse complement strand
TATATATATATATATATATAATTTCAGACACTGTTCTGGTGTCTGAATCCTAAAATAAACAAAATGGGCAAAAATCCTATATCCATGTGGACATTATATTATAGTACCATGAAACATACTGAACCAGAAACACAACAAATTATAAATTATATATGGAGGTTATGATGAGAGAAAGAAAAATTTAGAAAAAAGCAGAGCAAAGGACAATCAGCAGTGAAAGGATATGGCAAATCTGTTGTATTTTTAAGTAGAGTCGTTAGGATAAGCCTTATTAGGGAAATGCTATTTTATCCAGGACTGCATGAATGGCTGAGAATATTTATTCCAGACATAAGAAGATGCTAGTGTTAAACCTCTCTGTTCAACGCATTCTTTAATATTCACAGACCAGAGATTGCTGGTGAGACATGGACTAAAGAAGGAAGTGGGCACTGGGAAAGCAGATCAAACAGCTAAAAGCTGCACCAAAGCATGTGGATACTCACTGGGCTTTTACACTGAGTGAAATGGAAGATTTTAAGGCATTTTGAAGACACAAGACATGACATAAAGAATTATTTTGGCAAGTTTATTAGTTATATTCAGTTATGTGGTGCTTAACAACAGGCACCATTAGGCCATGTCACAGACTGTACTTATGCAAACTTAAATGATACAGTCGATTTCTCCCAGCTACACATAGGTACTGCACTGAATACCATGGGCAACTGTAACAATGGTAACCTTTGTGTATCTAAATATATTTATATATAGAAAATGTACAGTAAAGTATAGTATAGAAGATTATAAACAAGGTACACACTGAGGGGCTCTGATAATGAATGGAGTTTGCAGCATCAGAAGTTGTTTTAGGTGTGTGAGTAATATCTATCTATCTATCTATCTATCTATCTATCTATCTATCTATCTATCTATCTATCCATCCATCCATCTATATCTTCCAAATCTACCTCTTTACCCTAATTTTAATTTTTAAATACTAAAAAACCTAGAATTCCTTTATGTTCAATGGACTTATATAATTATATGGACTATAATCAGACAGGAAACATTTGAATGATTTCAGTCCTCATCTCTAAGGGAAGAATGAAGACCATAGTGCTGACAGAAGGAGATTGGAATTCACCTGCAGGTGAATTTCTGTACTGAAAATCTGTGTGTTGCCTAAGTAATTGAAACTAAGTAAAATTAAATTTACATAAATACTTTAAAGTGACTTAATTAAGTGCTTAAAACCATTTTACATTCAAAATTACAAATTCAAATGTGTGGTTTATACACATCTATCATTATAACAACAGTGCAATCACAGCTTCTAAAAAAATGTCAATTATGTTCTTAATTCCCATTGTGGCATTAGGTCAGAGAAATATATTTCAGTATATTAATTAGCTTTGCCTTCTCAAATCAGTGAAATAGCATATCTAAAAGATGAATCACATATAAGATGTTTCTCACAAGTTCTGCTACTGTTAGCTAATTTTAAGAAAAGGATTTTTTCTTTTCTCTCTGAATATCCTAAGACTTCTTTATTCTATGACTTCTTCTCTTAGCCTAATTCTTGACTATTAACCCACACAAGCTGTTCTTTGAAATGTTGCTTATGGTAGCTGTATTTATTAACTGTAGACATAGTGCATGTGTGAGCACATGTGCACGCATGCAACATACACACACACACACACAC
>NW_004524697.1:2052343-2054078 GCF_000260255.1 Octodon degus | reverse complement strand
ACTCCACAGCATCCCACCCCAACCCTGGCCTCCAAGTAGGAATTTCTGCTGTGTTCTGGGAACCCCCAGATTCAGTCCTAGCCCAGGCCCAGTGAGGGTGTGGGAGAGCTTCCACTTTCCACTCCACCTTGTCCCCTCCAGACTCAGCTCAGGCCTGGCATACAGGCCTGGGGTGAAACCCTGCAGCTTCAATCCCTGCAGAGAGAATAGGGGACAGATCACCCAGCTAGTCCAGGAGCAGAACATCTTGCTATAGGAGCACAACAGGTTCACACCCAAAGGCGGCAGCAGGAAGTAGTGCAGCAGAGCAGTCAGACCCAAGCCAGGCACAGCTGGATAAATACAAACTTTGTAGATCTGCATCTGAATTTCAGTAGGTGCTAAGGTTATAACTGCACCAAAGCTTGACAACAAAAGTCAGAAGACAGAGCTACACAAAATGACAAGGAGAAGAAGCAAAATGCAATCTCAGACCGCAAGCCCACCCATAACAAGTACAGAGGACACTAATACCAAACAAATTGGGAATCACACAGCTAAAATAAATGAATCAATGGCTTCTGAAATAAAGAAAAAGCTGCATAAAGATATAGAGGAACTCAGATTGGAAATGAAAAAAGAAATCCCTGAATCAATAGCATCTGCAGTAAAGAATCAAATACAGAAACATATGGAGGAAACCCACTGAACACACAAAACAAGTGCAGAGGACAATAGCTCAGCTCAAATGTATGAATTAATAGCATTGATAGTAAATAAGCAACAGCAGAAAGTTATAGTGGAACCCAGAGTGGAATTCTTTTCTGAAATAAAAAAAGAATTTTCTGAACTCATGCCATATGAAGTAAAGAATCAACTACAGAAACATAGGGAGTAAACCCAATCTGAAAAAACACTGAAGTAAAAAAATTGATAACTACTTGTAAAGAAGACATTGATAAAACAAAATAGAGGAGATTAGAAAAATGACCTATTCCTTGAATGAGCAATACAGGAAAGATAAATTGCATGAAGCAGAGTCAAAGAGATATAGAGGAACTTAAAATCTCAATCACAAGCTTTCAAAACCTTCTAAGTGAAAGTGAAGACAGAGTTTCAGATCTTGAAGACGCTGGTGCAGCTAGTGAAAAAGTAAGAAAAGATCTCTTAAAACCAAGATGCAAGAAAAAATAACCAATCACCTGAAAGATGATGCAAAGATGAACAACGTGAGATTAATAGGCATCAATGAGAAGAAGGAGTCAATACAAAGGACATGAAAAAAAATATGGGCAGAAGTAATAGCAGAAAGCTGCCCAAATATAAGAAAAAATCTGACATTCAGGTAACTGAAGCATACAGAACGCCAAGAAACCTCAACCCAATTAAAAACACACTGAGACATATAATAGTCAAGATTCCAGAAATTCACCACAAGAATAATATACTGAAAGCTGCTAGAGAAAAGTAGCAGATCACATTCAAAGGAAAACTCATAAAAATTAAAGCACACTTGTCTTCACAAACCAAGAAGGCAAGAAGAGCATAGAGCAGAGTACTTCAAGTCCCTCTGTGAAAATAAATTCCAGCCAAGACTACTATACCCTGCAAAACTCTCTTTCAAGTTTGATGGAGAAGTGAAATACTTCCATGACAAAGAACAACTAAAGAATTTCTTGATGACAAAGCCAATCCTGCACAAGCTCCTGAAAGATGTTCTAGAGGGGGACCAAAATGATCAGAACTCCACAAATGA
>NW_004524697.1:2050409-2052243 GCF_000260255.1 Octodon degus | reverse complement strand
TTGAAGAAGGAAAAAAGGATTTCAGTTTCTTTTCAAATATTAGAAGATCTTTATGAAGTAACAGCATGAAGTAGAAGGGAGATTGTTAATAGTTTAATCCATATTGCCCTTTGCTGTACTTGGCCTTTCCAGTATACAAAATAGGAAGCAAAATAAGGACACAAATTTCACTTAATTGTACTAAACAGTGAGACACTGAACAAAAAAATCTTAATATCTAGTACACTAAATGTAAGTCTCTTTTAAAATGAGTCAATAAATAGTAGAAGTACCATTTAAAGCATATTAGTTTTATTATCATAAAGTGATTTATAGAAATATATTAGTTTTATATTTTTGAGGTAAGATTTTATCAATGCTTCCTTCTTTGTCCTTTTTCCAGGAATACCTCCATTTTAAATATAAAATTATAAAATGTCATAAATCATTTCTTAAATTTTGTCTTGTTTAAACTATCATTAAATTTCAGTACATATACTTTTGATATACAGAGCAAGCAGATTTCAAGTGACAGAAATTAGCATGTATGCTAATATATATTGCTGCTAATACATATGTGCCTATATGTATTTTGGGTTAATCAAAGAAGTAAATATAGTTTATCAGGATATATTCTTCACTCAAAACTTAAGGATGACAATGAAAAGTTTTTTAATAGAAATAAATTGATTAAGCTTTTCTCAATATTTTCTGATATCCTACTCTAGTTATATAGATTGTCCCCAAGAAGCTAGTCTTAGGATAGTACATGACGTGAATTTATTTCAAATGATAACCTGGGAATTACATGGTGGAAATGTCACTATGCACTGTGCCATCTCCACCACTTCATGTTGAAACAGTTGCTTGTGTTAATAATACTTTTTAAGAATGAAATACTCTTCTTTCTCTCTGTTCTCTCAGATTCCAGCAATATTTCAAGACTATTTAAATTCTTCCTTTTTTGGATTTGCTTTGTACTAGGGATTGAATTTAGGACCTTGTATTTGCCAGGCAGAAGATTATGCCACTGAGATATCTCCCCAGCCTTAAATTCATCTTTTTCAATAAAAGGCTTATACTCCTTTCAATTCAATAAAGAAATTAATTTATTTAGTATTTATAATTATTGTTGATACTGGTAGTTTTTCAAGACCATTTTTTTGAGTAATTGTCAGCATAAAGTCTCTTGGGAGTAAATCATTCAATGCAGATAAATAAATAGACTATTAAAAATTATATAACATCAATGTTTTCCAAGTTACCTAGGTAATTGAAAACTTACCAGGGATATTGATTCATGAACTGAAAAGATGCCTCAATGGGCATTTAAATATTATATCTTGAGAATAAACATTAATTTCTGATTGATATTTATTTGATTAGAACCAACAATAGTCATTTAGGTAAACTTTCTGTTCTCAGTGCAAATGTCCTATAAAAAGTGAGCAATAAAATGTCATCTACCAGTTTAATAACCTATTATATTTGAAATAGTGATTTGATACAACCATAATAATATTCAGTTTTACACATTTTCCCAGTCGTCTTACTCTTCTCTCATTGCTGGAACAAAATAGCCAACACTCAAATTAAGGAAAGAAAGTTTTATTTAACTCACAGCTAGTGGAATTTTCAATCTATACTTAGCTGGCTCCAAGGCAGCCAAGAAGTCCAGCGTGGTGGTGCACACCTGTAATCCTAGCACTGGGGAGGTTGAAAACAGGAGGATCACTACAAGTCTGAGCTGTGTGGTAAGACCCTGCACAAAATCAGGAAGGAGGAGGAGGAGGATGAGAAGGAGAAGGAGAAGGACAAAGAGGAGGAGGAGGAGGAGGAGGAGGAGGAAGAGGAG
>NW_004524697.1:2049259-2050309 GCF_000260255.1 Octodon degus | reverse complement strand
ACAATTCAATGAAAATTCAAGCACAACTTATCGTAATTTATGGGATACAATGAAAGCAGTTCTCAGAGGGAAATTCATAGCTGTGAACTCACACATTAGGAAAAGAGAAAGGGAACAAATAAATACCCTAATGCTGCACCTCCAACAAGTAGAAAAGAAAGAGCAAACCAAACCCAGAGCCCAAATATGGGAAAAAATCATAAAGATCTGAGAAGAAATTAATTCAATAGAGAAGAAGAAAACAATTCGAAGAATTAAAAAAGTAAAAACCTGGTTCTTGAAAGATTAAATAAAATCGATAAGCCCCTATCCAACCTCATCAAAAAGAGGAAAGAAAAAAATTCAAATATGAGCAATAGGGAATGAAAAGGGTGTAAATACCACAGACCAGGTGGAAATTCAGAAGATTATCAATAGGTACTTTGAGAATCTTTACTCTCGCAGAACAGAAGATACAGAAGGAATGGACAGAACTGAGTAGCCCAATAACAAACCATGAAATACAAAATGTAATAAAAAACCTACTGACAGAGAAAAGTGCAGGTCCAGAAGGATTCACAGCTGAATTCTACAAGAAATTTACAGAAGATATAGTCCCTATACTCCTCAAACTCTTCCAGGAAATTGAAAAGGAAGCAATACTCAAAAAATCATTCATTCAGTCAAGAATTATACTGATACCAAAACCAGGGAAAGACGCAACTAAGAAAGAGAACTACAGGCCAATCTCCCTCATGAACATAGATGTCAAACCTCAATAAAATCCTAGCAAATAGAATACAGCAAGGCATCAAGATCATATAACATGACCAGGTTGGATTCATCCCAGGGTTGCAAGGATGGTTCAATATTCCAAAATCTATAAATGTCATACATTATATCAATAGATTGAAAACTAAAAATCACATGATCATCTCCATTGATGCAGAAAAGGCTTTTGACAAAGTCCAAAACTCCTTCATGTTCAAAGTCCTACAGAAAATTGGAATAGATGGCCTCTACTTCAATCTGGTAAAAGCCATTTATGAAAACCCAATGGCTAACATAATT
>NW_004524697.1:2045010-2049159 GCF_000260255.1 Octodon degus | reverse complement strand
AAAAAGTGCCTATACCAGATCTCTCACTAGTGTTCTCCAGAATAGCAGAAAATATTTTTGTTATGCCTGAAGAAGTTTGCATATTGTTTCATTTCAAAACTGCATATTCCCTTGTGATATATAAACTATTCTCTTAAACCCTGGCAATAGACCTGGGAATGTTATTGTATGTGCTCCCAGGAATTGAGTTTTAACTATAGGAATACTCAGACAATGACTACACACTTGGGATATGATCACTTGCATACCAGCTGTTGAAATTCTGCTTTATGGAATCTGTAATTTAATTTTGAAATGGAACATAAACTTCTACACCTGTCCAACTTCAGCAATGAAAGCAGAGTTGACTTGAAGTAATAGAAAATAACTGTAAATGGGATACTGTTATAAAGAGTTGTATGGATTTTTGAAAATCATCTAGCAATGACATTAGTAAAAGGGGTGTTGACTTGAACTGAATTCTGAGAACAATATGTATTACTGGAAAAAGATATTGTCTTCTTAGTGTAAGAACCTGAAATTGTAAATAAAATTCAAAAGGTACAATAGGTCCTGGGAAAGGGAAAGAAACTGTTCAAAGGGAAGGAGCAACTAGGATGAGCAAAAGCAGAAAAGAAAGAAAGAAAGAAGGAAAAATATATGTGTACATACAGGATAGCTTGCTGATTTCTGCTGATTCAATGAAAAGAACAGTAAATGCTTTTCTTTTCCTTCTTTATAATTTTTAAAGTGTATTTGGTATGAGATCGCACTGTGTACCTCAGACTCTTAGTGATCCCCCTGGTTTTCAGACAGCCCAGCACTGGGACTACAGGCATGTGCCACCATGCCTGGTCTTGGTGGCTTATATCTGGCAATCTGAACTACTAATTTGAAGATAATAATATGCCACATAACAACCATTGCTGAATTTCTATCATTTTGTTTAGTGAAATTCTGTGTCCTTTTTTATCATTTTATTTTATTTATTCTATTCTCTTTAAAAATTCTCTAGGGATTTTAGCATTAACTTGTCTTAAGTAGTCTCAATAGATAAATTATGTCAACTAATTCTTCATTTGATGAAGCTCTATGGTAAAGCAGAATAAGGAACTACAGAATATGTTTTATTCCTATGTTAAGACTCCAATGGTAAGACCATACAATTGTACACTTAAACATCATGACAGATAAGAAGCCATTATACCACAGGGTATTACACCCCAAGAGCTTTTATTTTTCTTGAAAGAATGAATAAAAATGTTTTTAATGTATGAAGCATAGTTATATAAAGAATACATAAACAAGTACAGAATATATCTCTGGATCAAAATTTAAAAATATAATAGCTCTGGAGATGTTGCTAAATGTAGAGGCACTGAGCTTAATAACCATTACTGCAGAAAGAAGGAAGGAAACAAGGAAGGAAACAAGGAGAAAAAAAGGAAGAAGAAATGGAAGTGGATAAATGTAGAGATAGTTAGAGGCTGTCTCAGGTTGATGTTTTGCTTTCTGAGTACTCCATGCAAGAAACAGAATTAAACACTATGGAGGTGAAAAAAAGCTCCAAAGTAACCAACACCTATAGGAGTTACAATTTGGAGAGATAAAATTTGCATAAAATTTAAAACATGAATTTGAAAATTATCTCATGTCTTCTTTCTTCTGAAATACTACATTGTTAGAAGTCCGAGTTTTGTTTCCCACTACATGGCATACCTCCTGGAAGGTAAGCAGCGCTCCATGCTTTTCTACCAAAGTTCTAGATTCGGATGCAATTCCTCACTCACTATGAAGCTAGAGTGTCCAAGCTTCATGTGTGCAGTACTAACTTGAAAAGGTTAGTGTTTCCAACCGTGCTTAACTACACAGTGTGCACAATTCCACGAGAAAGAATATCATAGTAGTGGAGGAAAAACTCCACAAAGGAAGGTACATTGTGTTATGGTGGTATACATGGGAATTACAAGCTCACTTTAGGCAGGAGAAAATACAATTATATTTTTAGTAGACCTACTTGGTGATTATTTTCCTTAGTCAGGGCATCCTCATTTCTGGGAAGTTTTGAAGTTCAGCGATGACCATCTGTTAGAAATGCTGCTCAGAGATTTTTAAATTTAAACAAAGTATTGAATGAGCCTGTTACCTCCACTTTAAGCTAAATCATCCTATGCTGGCAATGATTTTAAAATAGTGTGAAAAGTACATCAGGTTTTAGCTATAATTCCTAATGGGTTATACCAAACATTTTCATGCTTTCTTAATGATTTCCTCAACTCAAGCATTTGAAATTCTTCTATTTAATACGCATTTCTAGAGAGCGTGAGTAACATTTAGATGTTATGCCATTCCTAATTGTACCACTAAGGTGAACAGTATTGTTCAGTAAATCACCTGCAAAATACTGAAAAGATTTCACAGTTGAAGAATTTCTAGTATGGAGATTCTGAAGGAATTTTAGAAATGTACTGTAATGTAGCAAAAGATTTTAGCGCTTTTTTCCTTCTGATTTTATCTGAGAATTTATAACTGTTCTCTGAAAATATGTGCTATTGCCATGCAGTCGTTAGAGAAACTTCATTTTCTGTGGCAGAACAGCTTATTTCATTCACACCATTTTTGTTTGTTGCTAAACAGTTGGTTTCCTCTTAGAATTCTCGCCCTCCTTCCAGACCCAGTTCTCTGGAGATGACACGTGTCTTTCCTTGGTTAGTCTGTAATCCAGAAAAAGCTAGAAGGTATACTGTTCTGCTAGTGGGGAAGGATAATAACAGTCAAACCAAAACCACAAGCCAAAACATAAGACACCACATTTTCATGTAGACCTGTGCCGACGTGCAGGTTCCTTTCTATTAAGTATTGTCAGTCTACGTATAAATACAGTTATATGGAAAAGAGTAGGAGAATGGTGAGCGGGAGAATCAGTGAGGATATTCTCTGTCTGGCTTATGATGTCAGGGAAAATAGAAGAGCCATATTCTTCAAAAGTGGCTTTCTGATGTCACCTAAGAAAACTTAAATGATTGAAATATATCATTGCTATCTGTGAATTAGTTAATTACACTAAAATTAAGAGCACTAGAAGTTGTATAGAAAACTGCTGGAAATATTAGTTATTTATAAGGATTAGTACTTGGATATATAATATAAAAAACTATGATCAAACTGTTGTTGCGTCATACGTGGTATGATCAGCCTCAATTTCACACTTATCTCTCAGCTTTCTGAGTACTTCATTTTGCCCTGCTCTAAGTGTTCTGTGTTAGTTACATATGAATGTATTTTTCAATTATATTGGTTTTTACTGTTTCTTCTTAAAACCCTTTGTAAAACATAAAGTTCTACCAGTTGCATTTATGCAGATGTCTTTATACCTAATTTATGGCAGGACACAGAGCTAGCATTTCAAACTCAAAACATAAACTGAGTGTTGATTTGTTCCAATAATCCAAATTATCTCATTGATTTGAGTATTTCTTTTTTGTAAAAATTAGGTACCACAAATATGCACTAAGAAAAAAAATTCTTTTTGACAAATGAGAAAAAAGAATATCTTTTGAATAAAGTGTCAGTCTTCAAAATAAAGCAAACATTGGAAATTGTCTTGTACTTTTGTCACATTTTTGCACAGTTTTGCTCTCACAAACAAGTATTACTAACTGCATGATGACTTTACTTTTCCTTGATGTGTGCTCTTTTTCTATGTCTCCGAGAGTTGCCTTGATCTATCTTGCTGAATAGCTGGGATTTTCGGTTCACACTATTCACCTGGCCATTAAATGATTTTGAGCTAAACTTTCTCCAAAGGAAATAGACTTGTAGAGAAATTTGAAGCTAAATTATGGGACTCTTATTATAATAATGACTATCAAACTATAAATAAATTATTTGCTCTAAATTTCATCCAAATCAATTGTAGACAGATGTTGCTACTCCTCCATTTCTTTGCAGGCTTATTATGGAACCAATTCAAAAGTTGTTGTTCTGGGTCGGGGAGATGGCTCAGTGGAATAAGCACTTCCCTGGGAAGTGCAAGGGTCTGAGTTCAATCCCTGGTTCTGCCAAAAATAAATAAATAAATAAATAAATAAATAAAGTTTAAATGTAAAATATAACTGAACAAATGTAGAGGGACAATGCTATTATGGGCTACTGGACTCTTTTAGAATA
>NW_004524697.1:2030601-2044910 GCF_000260255.1 Octodon degus | reverse complement strand
AAAAAAAAAAAAAAAATAACCCAAACCCAAACAAACAAACTAACAAAAAAGTTGTTGCTCATAGAATACTTTAGAATTTTAGATGTACTCAATTACTCCTGCTGACTTTGACCATCACCATTCTCCATGAGTATTGCATTTAAATGTATAATTCCTTTTTCATAGAGTAGTTCTTTACATCTCATTTCTGGCCATTGGATAAGAATTTTATATGGCTCCATGCAAGTATCAAGCTTTCTTGATGATTTCTCAACTTCACATTCCATAAAACATTTGTGTTTCTCTTGACCCTTTGCACTTTGCATTTTCTCCTAGACTATAAGGTTTATGGTAGAAAAATTGGCAGTCTCCTAATCATCTATAGCAGACTGTACATAGAATGAAAATTTGTTCACAAAATTTGGTGAATGAATCTTACTAGATAGCTTAATATTATACATGGAGCATGTTTCATCTGTTCTTCACACAATTATATGGTTTAGGGAGAACAAAGTTTGCATTGGAGGAAATATTTTCAAGCTGCTCTCTGGATCTGCTGGCTAACTGGCAAGAGAGATTAACTAGGGAGCTGAGCTGTAATTCTCCTGAAGTTTGTGATGTTTCAAACAGAAAGGAAACAATATTTTTATTGTATAATTCTAAAAACTATATAGATTTTTGCTATTATACCTGCATGTAATGAATCATCATTGTAGTAAAAGCTATTGAAGAACATTTTTCTTCAACATGTTGCATTTGAAAAGTCCCCAAAATGTTAAAAAAGGATTTTTCTCATCCTCTAAAACATGACAAAAGCAAAAACCAGTAAATTCATTACCAAAAGGAATAGCTTTTGAAATAAACTAGAAAATAATTTGTTTTTGATTATCATGGTTTTCTAAATATGTAACAAGTCAATTTTTGACTTGATATGCCATAATTTTTTTTCAAGTAGTAAATCAAATAATCAATCTAAAGAAAATTTTAAGTTTTTCTGTTTTGGCAAGTATTTCATAATTATAACATATCCGCATTTCAAAAAGTTGAACAGTAAAGTTTGTTATGTATTACTATGAGAATCAAAATCCAAAAGCCATAAAATAATTTTAATAAAATAGCAATATCTGAACAAAACATAAAAGCTTTAAAATATTTATTACTTGGACATTTATATTTTCATTTTATCTTTGTAATTTTCTACCTTTACTACAAGATCTTCCCTTAAATAATGTCCTACACCAGACATATTCTGGTAAGATATACTTCTGGTTGTACTACAGTAACATATGATTTTGTTCTTTTTATTTTGCATCTAACAACCTTACTTACTAACATGTAGAAATTAGCCACAAATAGAAGAGGAAAAATATAGCCAATGGCCTTGCAATAATACTCAGAAAATGTTGGAAATATCTATAGTAATATAATACTAATCAGTTTTATATTTGTAAGCAACAGGAACTATCAGATAATGCCAATAGAATACCAATAGGTACAACTATTTTAGAAAACTGGCAATATTTATTAATACTAAGCATGTTTATAACCATCTTATGATACAGCAGTTCCTCTCCTAGAGAAAGTCTTAAACCTATCATACAAGTCCTAACAGTGCACATGTGTGTTTACCATAAAAGCTGCCCAGGAGCATCTAAAGCCACAGTAAGACAGCCAGAACTTGACAAACCTCAAATACAAGTGAAGAGGACTTTGGATGAATGAATGCATTGTGTTGTATTCAAATAGTAGAATACCATATGGCAATGAGAATAAGTTTGAACTACAGGCTAAAATATGTTAAATAATATAAAATAATGTTCAGAAAACAAAAGACTCAAATATGTACTTATATACATTTATCGTATGACAAGGTAATGATTACTTCGTGATGCTAATGCTTGGAATGTTCACCTGCTAGGACAGACAGCTCTGATGCCCTGTAGCACTAACACTTCTGCTTCGTGATTTGTGAGTTCTTCAGTTGGCTGTGTTCCCTTTATGAAACTTTATGCATAAAATTAAAAACATACATATACATGTAAAATAAAATTTGCAAACTTTAAAACCTATGAGAGAATTTTCAGACCAGCAAATAATTTAAGTATAAAAGGTGGTAGTATGGGAGTTTTTTTCTTGCCTTTGTACTGTCTGGCAAAATTTTTGTTTTTTTCCTACATTACAGTTAAATAAATGGAGTAAGTTCTGGTGTACTATAGATCTATAGATCTATAGGGTGAGTTAAGAATATTACAACAATATTTCAAAATAAGTTGGGGAGAAGATTACATATGTTCTCATTTCAAAGAAATGATCAATGTTTGAGGTGATGGATGTGATAAATATAACTTGATCATCACACAATGTAAACATTTGTCAAATCCTCATACTATAAACCATAAGTATGAATAAAAGTTATGTTCCCAGTAAAGACAAAATAAAACTTCAAAATAAAATTAATGTAATTTAAAAACAAATAAGTAGGATTTATGTTAAATACTCTTTCTCTTTATTTTCTCCTTCACTCATTTTCTTTTTGTTTCTTTTCATCGACCTATTGCCAATAGATTTAATGAAAAATAATAGCTTTGATAAAGATACTTAATTCACAAGTTCTTTGCTATAGAAGTTTCCCTTTCTTTACTCTATAAAAATCAAGTTCAAAGGAGCATCACTGAAAATGAAAATCTATAATTTTTACATATGATTAAACTTCTTCATAGAGTGATGAACTACCTTCAAAAGAGCAGTCTAGGAAAAGTCTCATTTGATTTATGAACAAAAAATGAGAAAATTTAATGAAGCTCAGAAGTATAACATAAACTTCTACATTGGGTGTGCTACTTTTGAAGGGATTATATATTTGGATTATTCATAAGAAGCTTTTTTAATTAAATCATTTCAAATTAATGAAAGTAAGTTATGATTCTCAATTTAAAATACCTTTCTTGAATTTTAGTACAATTATTAACATCAGAGAATACAGAGATGAAAATTATTGTCTAGGAATATACTGCTATCTATGTCATGGTAAATTGTTCCTATAAAAATTGGCCTTGACGATCAAAAATTTTTACTTATTAACTATTATCAGATATACTAACATGATTTCACTAAGAATGCATATTATCTCTGATGATATTAAATGTTAAAGAAGCAATTATTATAAAATATTTAATATGAATTTCAATATGAACTTTGTATGCCATTCCATAAAATTTTCAAAGATATAAAAGCTTTACACATTGACTCCACTAAATGTAAAATTCCTGGAAGTTGTGTATTGTAAATTGAGGAAGTCATGTTAAAACATATTTTTACTGAAAATACAGTGACTCAAAGTAGTTCAAAGCCTTATGTCATAATAAAATCACCAAGCTAGGAAACACAATAACCTTTCAACAAGATCTTTTTTATACAGGCATATCAAAATAGCATGACATTCTGTACTATACATTATGCTTTTTAAAGTAGTCTAAAAATAAAATTACTAGCAGAAAAAAATTCCCATACCTCAAATAGAAACTAGTATACCAATAACTTATACTAACCACCTAACTTCAACCTCTTGATAAATTTATTAGTCATACATATGGATACTTTATGACAATTCTGTGGTGATACTAAAGTGTAAATCAGAGGTTCAAATATCTGTGTGAACATTATATTGATTTTGTACGTTGTTTGATTAAGAACAGGTATCAAGATATCTGTCCAGACTCTGATATCCTCTTTAACTTAGTTCAAAGGAAAGAAGCCTATCTAACATGATTGAAAAATAATACCAAATGATGTTTTCACAGAATAATTTTACCTTTTACTAGATTCAACATGATAGTTTCTTTAAAAAGATAACTCTTCACATACAACATGTCTAATGATTTAGCATCTTGCCTTTATATATATTACTGAAGTGGGTCATTAGCTAATCGTACCTGAAAGGCCCTTAGTGCTTGTTCATTGGATTTTTGTTTGTTAATATATCACCAAAATTCAGAGTATGTCTGATCAACTAATCCTATGCTATATATTTCTGTCTTCTAAAAAGTTAGTTATGTTTTATTTCAAATTTGTAAATATTTCATAACTTTTCACAACAAAGTAAAGCCCACAATACATAATTCACTTAAAAATTCTAAAAGCAATAGCTCAAACCTAGGCTTTGGAAATATTTGCTTTTCTATAATAATATTTCATGAAAATATGATAGAATTCAAGGTTCAAAAAAATTACAGGAATTTTTGAAAATAGAGGAAAATTACCAAGTTTTGAAAACTCAATAGGCTGCCGGACATTTTTAGATTAGAAAAAAATACAACTTAAGTGGTATTTTCACTAGATCCATTTAGATTTGCACATTTCTCAGCGTCATCAATAACAAGTGGTTGCAACCTAATGTATAGCTTTAGTGAGTTCTCCAAATGTTAAACATGCAAAAGAACTCACCTGAGTAAAAGTGTTGCTTCCCAGAGGTAAAATCCTGAAACTCGTGTCCGAAAGTGTCTCTTGTGAGCCATGATACGGAGAGGTATTCACGATCCTGAAAACAGCCTTATTCAGGGAATGGGAAATCAGAAAGACAGAAATAAGAAAGTGCAGTCTAAGCCGATACGGTGCTGGTGGAAAGACAATACTCGCGAGGCTTCAGTACCCTGGACAGCTCCCCCGTAGTCCCGGACTCTAGTCCAGACACTTGAGGCTGTTCTGCTCTCCTCTGAGCACGGAGCAGGAATGAGAGACAAGGGGGTTCAAATGTGCAAGTGATTCTTACACTGAAACCAGGGAAAGGAGGGAAATGAAGTGTCTAAAGTGCCTCGGTTCTGATCAACAGTTCAATGTAGCCGGGGAACAATGCTTGTCTTGTCTTGGCTCAAACCCACGTTTTGAGGAAGAGCAGAAGCAACAGCCAAATCACGGATGTTTCTCGCCACCTGCTCCATAGGGTGCTTTTCTGAATCTCGTTCTTCACCTTTGGGAAAAAGCCCAGAGCGGCAAAGAGAGGCGGGGGAGGGGCTAGACGACCTGTCTCATCCGCCAATCACGACCGTACAACAGGATAGAGTGACGGGCCACTTACAACAGAAGGAGGTACCTAGCATCTTATGGGGCGGGGGTCAGGGGGAGCATTGGGTCAGGGGCGCGGGGGTGAGCAGCGAGGAAGCATTGTAAAGCCCAAACTGCTACTGAGGGGAGTTGGAAAGAAAACCTCAGGGATAAGAATTAGAAGAATCAGCGGTTTGGTATATTAGGTAGCAGACCCAGGAGAGAGGGACCCTCCCTCACTTCACGCAAATGCAGTTTAGTAAAGAAGCATCTTTTGGGTTGGGACCCTGTCTCTCAGTTCTTATGTTGAAATTCAAGGATCCACAATAAATCCATACACGTGAAAAGGGCTGGCCAAGCTAAGGCAATGTTGTTCATGAGCACAAGCAGATACCAGAAGAATCAGTAGCTTCTAGAATCATCTCATAAGCCTGGCCAGCTCTGCTCAGTAAATGATGTTGACTGCTGTAATTTTAACTTCCTTTAGTTACAACAAAGGTTCTCAAATGGTGACAGTTGGAAATCTCAAGAGATTGCTGTGAGAGCTACAGTGCTTTTTGCTTTTTAAACCTGTCTTACATATTTTAACAATAGATTGAAGCAAGCAGAACATTTAGGTCATACTTTATCATTTGGTGAATATTTGCTTGCATCATCTCAAATCTCAATCTCTGTATCACTCTTCATCTCTATTTTTACCTCCTCTACTCCTCTTTCTCTATCTCTTCTCACTCATGATCCTTTACACTGGGTTTGTCTTTGAAGATAGGAAAAGGTGTGTGTGTGTGTGTGTGTGTGTGTGTGTGCGTGTGATGTATTTCAGAGTATGGAATAAAAAATAAAACCAATGCCTTGAGCTTTATAGTGAGAATTTTTATTTACTGTCAGTCAGGACAAAAATGTTCATTCCTTTAATTTTAGCTTTTCTTACAATTCTCTCAGGCATTCTGAAAGTTTTATTTTAACTCTCTTAACTTTTCCAGTGTTTCAATGATGTGTCAGGAATGTCTTTTTAATCTTCCTTACACAGTTTCTCTTAATTAAATTTATTTATTTATTTATTTATTTATTTAAACTGGGGATCGAACTCAGGCCCTTGTGCTTGCCAAGGAAGCGCTTATTCCACTGAGCCATCTCCCCAGCCCTCTCTACTAAATTTAAAAAGCAGTTGATCATTAGGCACTCTTATGGTTATTTACTTAATTGGAGGAAGGAACTATGAACCACCTTTCAACTCCCTCAAATAAAACCACCAAAAAATTTTCCCTTTGCACTAATCTTTAGTAGATAAGCTTTCCAGTAAAATAAAGTTTTCTGGATTTATTTGTGTACATTCTTTATTTTGTCAATTTTTTCACATCTTCTTTTTCTTATCTGAATCATACATCTCCAAAAGTCAGTAAGGAAATATCATTCATTCTACCCAGAAGTATTTGTAATTTGAGAGGGATAATATTTTTTAATATTACATTAGTTTTCAGTGGATCTTTTAAAGGGTCCCTCGGTAAAATGGCTTTTAGATGACTGTCTTTGAACAGTTCTATTGTTTTAAAACATACACAAGAATGTAATGTTTGGCATGAACAAAATTGGGTTTTATTTTAATTTTTATTTTCTAGGTATTTGGTACAGGGTCTCACTATGCAGCTCAGACTCATAGTGATCCTCCTGTATGAACAAAATTAGTATTAACTACTATGTTATGAATTTTACTATTTTAAGAATTGTTAAAACAAAAGATCATTCTAGCTACTTGTTAAAGAATAAAGAAAATGAACAATATTTTACTCATGACTCTTCTGGACAGCAGAACACTAAACTGCAGAATATTAGACTAGCACAGATTGTATAGTATGAAGACAAAAAGAAGGTTCCCCAATGTCAGCATGAAAGAAAAATAATGAGCATCGGGTTAATACTAAGCAAAGCAAACAAACAAAAAAGTTGATGTAGCCATTCTAATACTAGACAAAATTAAATGACATGACATATTTAATGCAAAATATACTAGGATAATGAATAAAATTACACCAGTCAGTTATATAATTTACAAATTTCTTGATAATATATGTCTAAAACATGTAAAAAACAATTTAAAATTTTATCAATGTAGTGGAATACAGCAGTTTTACCATACTTGCAAAATATCAGATTAAAAGGCGAGATAAATTTTCAAAGAAAGTTTAGCTAAGAAATTTGATACAATAGTTATATCACATTATATTTGAAAATTGTGCAACAAGCATTGCTTTTACACTGATATTGGCTATGTATGTACAGTGAAAATATTACGAGCTATTAACAAGTTTCTACCAATTTAAAAATGTGCTATCTTCTAAGACAATGTTTGTATCTGAAATAACCTTAAACGTTGAATCTATACATTGCAAATCAGAAAAGATTTATATTTTAAGGATAATAATACCACAAACAATGCAGCTACAACCACAATTAAAAATGTGTAGCTTTAGGGCCAGTCAGATAGCTAAGTGGATTAAAGTGCTTACTTAGCAGACATAGAGGCTGGGGGTTTGCTCCCCAGCCAGGAGTGCTGTGGGGCATGCTGACACTGAGAATGAGACTCGGCATGGTGACGCATACCTATAATCCCAGGGCTTGGGAGGTTGAAAAACAGGATGGATCATTAGGAGTCTGATCTGTGTAGTGAGACCCTGTAGACACTGTACTAAATATGCATATATAAAAATGTAGCTTTATTTATTATTTATTTATTTATTTATTTATTTATTTATTTATTTATTTTGCAGAACCGGGGATTGAACTCAAGCCCTTATGCTTGCCAGAGAAGCGCTTATTCCACTGAAGCATCTCCCCGGCCCCTAAAAAGCATAGCTTTAAATTGCCCTAAAACGAAGGTTGAAAAGTAATGACAAAAAACATAACAACTTGAGATATTAAAATGAATGGCTGAATAAATTTCATAAGTATGGTAGGAGGGAAATACAATAAATTGCATAAGATAAAAATACACATAAAATACATATGAAATTCAAATGTACTTCTGAGTAAATTTTAAATTTAACACATTTCTCACAACATGAATAAGGAAAAAAACAGGAAAATAAAGAGCATTTGATCCTGAAGTATGAGGAATGACATTATAATTAAATTATTAGTAGTCAGGATGTTTTCTAAAAAAAAAAAAAAAAAAACAAGAAAATATCTGAAAATCCAATAAAAGTCAGATAAATAATTCATGAATATGAACTAAGATATGAAATAAGTTATTTTATTAAAATACTCAACTGTATTAGTCATTAATGAATAACATTGAAATCATGAGGTACAAATTTTTATGTATTTAGTACAGGGTCTACAGGGTCTGACATTTTTCAGCTTCTCAGGTACTGGGATTACAGGTCTGTGCCACCATGCCCAGTCTCATTCTCTGTCTCAGTGCGCCCTGTGGGCAGGGTCAGTACAGCAGACCAGGGATAGAAACCCCGGCCCCTGCATTTGCTTAAGCAGGCATTTTAATCCACTGAGCTGTCTGGTCAGCCCTTATGAGGTACAATTTTAAACTGAATAGATTAGCAGAAAGTTGACTTCACTGGCTCACTCTGCTGATGGGGTAAGACTAGACTAAGGGGAGCAACCTGGACATTTTATTGTGCAGGATGAAGCCCCCTAGCTACCTTCTATTTGTTCAGTTATCTTTGGTGCAGTTTACCGTTTATTGAGATAACTTGGCAAGTAATCACCAAGAGACCCTGACTTCACCAGTAATTGCCGTAAATTATATTTCCTGCAGGAGTCCAAGCTCCTCACTTAATAAGGACCAGTGACGCTGGTGCTGAGGAGGCTCTTCTTTTCTGACTCACCACATGATAAGGCGTGCTAACTGGCCAGATGTTAGCGTGCAGCTTCCAGTTCAATGAAGCCCTTACTGCATCTCTGACAGATGAGACTGAAGCCACGATGTACAATCTGGCAAAGCCAAAGGTGGCAGAGTTCTAAAGCACAGATTCTCTAAATCACTAGAAAGGAAGAACATGGTACAGCTTGTTTCTCCTCCTAGGTCCCTAAGCTTACACTTTCATCATTGGCAATGACATTTGTTTGCTGGGACTGTCATAACAAAATACTACAAGCTAGGTATTTAAAGAATCATATTTTTTTCTTTTGAGCCCTGAGCATAGGATGCTCAAAATCAAGGTTACAAGTATGTTTGATTGCTCTTTTCTATGGTGCTTACTTGCTTTTTAATTGATGTTGTATCAGTAGGATGTGTGTGTGTGTGTGTGTGTGTGTGTGTGTATGTGTGTGTGTGAAATTCTAGATGGGTGACAATTCCTTCTTGGATTTCATCAGGTCATTTTTTTGTTTTAAATATTTTATTAGTATTAGTATATATTTTTATTAGCATAGAATGATGACATTCATTGTGGGGAGTTCATATGCCTAAGACACATCCTAATCTTCATCTCCCTCCCTTCCTCTCCAAATCCCCTCTCTCCATTTCACCAACACCTTCCCTTTAGCACATGACATGTCTCTGTGTTTCCCATTATGTATCTTTTATTTTGTTTTCTGAAAAGTTTATTCTTATTTTGCTCCTTATTTATTTTTGAGTTTCTCATATAGGACAAACCATGTAATATTGATGCTTCTGTGTCTGATTTATTTCACTTAACATTATGCTCTTGAATTGCTTCTTGTCTACCCTGTGGTTTATAGTCCTGTAATTGTTCTATTTCCTTTTCTTTTATGTTGCAACTTGTTTATTGTGTACATATATTTATATATACATATTCATATAAAGGTATAAATATATATGCTTATTCATTATATATTATATACATATTTATACATATATAAACATACAATATATGTATATATATTTATATATAATGTATACATGCATTTATTTATTTATAATGATTTTTAAATGTACAGCTTAATTAATAGTGTCATTAGCGTAGAGTATATCACTGAACTTATGTGACCTTTATTATTTTTTTTTTTTTTTTTTTTTTTTTTTTTTTTTTTTGCTCAGGGTCTCACTACATAGCCCACATTAGTAGTGATCCTCCTGATGTCTGCCTCCCAAGTGCTGGGATTACAGGCACGTGCCACCGCGCCCGGACTCCATCGCCGGCTCAGCGCACCCGAAGGTGGGGCCGGCGCGGCAGGCGGAGCCAGGTATTGAACCCTGGCTCCTGCGCTTATCTAAGCAAGCGCTTAGTCCGCTGAGCTATACTGCCGGCCCTTACGTGACCTTTATTGGTTGAATTGTGTCTCCCTAAATGACATAAGTGGGAACCGCAGCCTCCAGTGTCTCAACATATTAGTTTACTTGAAGAGAAGGACTTAATAGATTTAATCAAGTTAATATAATACTATCAATACAAAAAAGCAAAACTTGGACCAGAGATGGCCAAGCATTGAGGGAAAGTGAGACAATGAAACACAGGGAACAATTGGACATCTCTAAGCCAAGGAAAGAGTCTGGAAATAGATACATTCCTCAGATTCATTGGAAGGAACAAATCCTGTTAACATCTGTATCGTCTCTTTAACGATGAGAACTGAGGCAATACACTTCTGTTGTTTAAGACACCCTAAACATGGTACTCTGTTACAGCAGCCAAACAAAACTAATACAATCACCTCTACCTATTTTTTTTTTTTTAATTTCTCACTGTCAAAGGCAAACTATGACTGAAAGGAATCCACATCTGGGAATAGAATCGGCTCAGTGGAAAGCTTGATGGAGAAAACTGGCAAGGACACTTTCTTTCTTGGGATGAAAGAGAGTTTCCAAATTCTTGGAACAACTTACAACGCAGAAATTCATACAGGAAAGTGTAGCACTAGGGACCGGGGAAGCTGGATTAGGTCCTGACTCCCTGTGACTCAGTGCGTTGCCTGGACACCTGGGAACAGGAAGCCTCTGTCCTGCCGCTCAGCAGGCGACGGGAGCACATGTGCTCTGCACCCCCAGCTCTGTGCTACAGAAGCCTTGAGACGCCTTCCACTTGTTTACTCCTATCACTAGATCTGAGGGCTCCTCAAGACAATAACAAACAACCAGAAAGAGGAAGATCACTCAGGACAAACAGATCTCAAGCCAACAGTACAGACTTGAGTTGGAGACAGAGAGCGACTTAAACAAACAAACAAGTAAAAGTTTAAGTAACCTAAAGTGCCCCCAATCACATATTTTTCAGAAGTTAAATTAACATAATATTCTAATAAAGCATTTCAGTAGGTAAACGGAAGGATAGTTTAATATTTAAGGTAGAAAAGATGTACCAGAAGAAATGTCTTGTAGCACAAAGGTACAAAATGAAAGTACCTGGTAGCAAAAGGTACCTTTTTTACAACAGAAAAAGGGTAGTCATTCAGAAAGCAGATAAAATAAAGAATAAGATATAAAATTAAGATTAAGAGGTAGTAAGTAAGTAATGTATGAGAAATAATGAGTTGGAAAATAACAAAACATTATATTGATGAGTTTCATTATATTTGAGGCAACTATAAAGTGAAAGTAAAGCTTTTCATATCCTAACATAATTAATAAAATTCAAAGTCAGAAATTTTATTTTAATTACTATGAGCATTTTTTCAAATTCTCATTTTAAAGCAAAAATCTGTGTAAAGGAAAAAAAAGAGAACAATTTATCAAAGAAACATAGTGTTTTATAACTAAGCAGGATTATAGCAAGTAGATAAGACTTTTTGAACATAAAGAAATCTGGTAATATTATCAATTATTGACAATATTTTTTAAAAAGAATATGATTATGGAGTTTGGCCAACATTTGATAAAAGGTTTTTTTACCAAGTAAAACAAGGAATGCAAATAAAACAGAAATTTCTCAATGTAAAAATGGTATGAAAAATGCTACATAGACTATTATGCTAAAAATTAAAGCACTAAATGCTTTCAATCAAATTTATAATTTAAACAATTCTTATTCTTACAATGCTTTGGAGATTACAGTGAATTTACTGAGACATGTTAGTAAAATATGGGTCACATAGAACTAAAAAATAAAGTTGAATAAAATGTCTTCTAGTAGCAAAAATACCTAGTGCAGTCAATAAATAGGTAAAAGTAGTTGTGTGGACCAGGGAGATAGATTAGCAGCATGAACACCTGCCTGGCAAGCACAAGGGCCTGAGTTCAATTCCCAGTACAGCCAAAAAGAAAAAGAAAAGAAAAAAGAAAAAGGGTAGTTCTGTGTTGAAAGACGAGAATGGAGAGCCATATACAAGCAGAAAGGGCAAAAAACACATTTACTATTCTAGTACTAGGTCTACTCTGGTGACCAAGCTTATTTATTGTATAGTAAGAGATATGTTCTGATTCTATATAAAGAAAACATCTTGGTATCCCTTCACTACTTATTAGGGCAAGGAAGTGTTATTACCTACTTTTTGGGAACTAGTCTTGAGAAATTAACTGGACTAAACTTTTAGACTAATCTTCTCAGGTATTCACATGGTGTTTCATAGTTTCTTTAAGTTATGTAAGGAGAGTGGGAGTAGCTAGCTATTCAAATAAGATTTTGTTACATGCAGAGCTTTATTGGAGCTTTTTTCATGTGTTTACTGCTGTTTGAAAGGCTTATGCATCCTGTTATATAACTATACAGAACTATGTATGGAACGAATCTTATGGTTAGTGAACAATGTATAATTTACAGTTTGATATCAGCAATTTTCATTCACAACTTTAAGCTAAGCCTCATTCAATGTAGTAATTAATATGGGAAAAGGTATTTTTAAATATATTTGGTTGTTACAGGGTCTCACTATGCAGCTGAGACTTGTGGCAATCCTCCTGGTTTCAGTCTCCGCAGCATCGGGATTGCAGGGGTGCGCCACTATGCCTGGGCTCTGGCTTGCTCAGCTAGCCCACGGGCAGGGCTTGTGTGGCATGTGATATCGGAGATGGAACCATGGTCCCTGGACTTTGCCTAAGCAGGCACTTTAGTCCACTGCGCTCATCTTGCCAGCCCCAAGAAAAGATTATTTTTTTAAAAAGTTCATCATTTCCTAGATAGTATGTTTTTCATTTTCAGAGCTAAAATTGTGTTTTACTTTATTTTTTACACATTCGAATTTATCTTTAGACATGATTCTTTTTACATTAGTGGGTATAATTTAAAACATAGAAGTGATCATATTTGAAGATACTATAGAAAGTGTATCTTAAAATTATTTGTTTTATACATCCTTTTAAGTTAATTTTTTCTTGTATTATTTACTTTGACATAATTTTTAAAAATTGTTTTATTTTTAGGTAAGGCATTCCATTTCCAATCTAGGAAATGATGAACTTTTAAAAAAATAACCTTTTCCTGGGGCTGGCAAGATGAGCGCAGTGGACTAAAGTGCCTGCTTAGGCAAAGTCCAGGGACCATGGTTCAAAATCCAATACCACATGCCACACAAGCCCTCCCCGTGGGCTAGCTGATACATATATTTCCATTGTAAAATATGTTTTCAGGCAGTTTATTATAGTTAACTTTATTAATTATCCATCATTTTTTGTTTTAGAATTTTCCTATGCACTCAATTAGCAATTACTAAACAAAAAATATTAATTTACTAGTGTTCTAGTTACAAGCTACTGTAATAATAATTACAATAATTTACATCACAAGTCCTCAAATGATTCTCAAACTCTGAAACATTCTGTTTTATGAATGGTACATTATCTGTTTGGAATATAATATGGTTCATTAAACATACATTATTTTATGCCTTGTCTGAAACTACATTGACTGCATTTCTCAGTGGATGGTATGTAGATTACATTTAGGAGTTGCTTTTTATTTAAAATCTGAAGCTCCTGCAGGCTTAATAATTGTTGGAAATTTGTTTTTGCTTTTGTTTTATTTTGGTTGTTACAGGGTCTCACTATGCAGCTGAGACTTGTGGCAATCCTCCTGGTTTCAGTCTCCACAGCATCGGGATTGCAGGGGTGCGCCACTATGCCTGGGCTCTGGCTTGCTCATCTAGCCCATGGGCAGGGCTTGTGTGGCATGTGATATCGGAGATCGAACCATGGTCCCTGGACTTTGCCTAAGCAGGCACTTTAGTCCACTGCGCTCATCTTGCCAGCCCCAAGATGAGCTGAGAGAGAAGATCTTGCTATATAGTTCAGGTTGATCCCAAACTTACCATGATCCTCCTGCTCAGCCTCCCAAGTGCTGGAATAACATGCTTGAGACACTAAGCCCAGCTAGAAATTTGTTATTTTTACCAAAAATATTATCATTCTATGGTATGGTATGGTATGGTATGGTATGGTATGG
>NW_004524697.1:2027196-2030501 GCF_000260255.1 Octodon degus | reverse complement strand
ATGGTATGGTATGGTATGGTATGGTATGGTATGGTATGGTATGGTATGGTGTGGTATGTATTTAGTACAGAGTCTACAGGGTCTCACCACACAGATTAGACTCATAGTGATCCTCCTGTTTTTAGCCTCCCATGTGCTGGGATTACAGGTATGCTCCACCACACCCAGTCTCATTGGCCATTTGGGGGCCAAGCTGGAATGACCTGACAGAATCAAATCCTGGTTCCTGAGCCTGTCTAAGCTGGCGTTTTATTTCACTGAGCTATCTGGTCAGCCTTTGAGCTATCTGGCCGGCCCTTCAGCTATCTGGCTGGCCCTAGCCTTTTAATTCACTCATCTTTCCACTAAATAGATTTAGGTAGTCCTTTTTTATGCTCTGTGATTATGTCAATTATAGAATTTATCATATCTTATGAATATTTTAACGTGCAGTGTAGTTTATTCAACTATGCTAGAAACTCAGTTTTTTGTTTGTTTGTTTGTTTGTTTGTTTTGTTTTGTTTTTGTTTGTTCCTTTTTTTGGCGGGACCGGGGAGAAACTCAGTTTTTAAGGTCATACACTAGATGTAGTCTGCAAACTTAATGCTTGCCAAAGAATATACAGTAAATAAATAGAATGAGTGAATGCATGAAATACACATTTTTCAGGAACAATTGATGGATCCTCTCTTTTGCTAAATTGGATTTCTACACAGGGTGATTGATTTCTTTTCATGTAATAATGACAGAATTGATAAATAGCCCACATAGCAATGCAGCTTATTTGTACAGCAAAGGCTATTTTTTCCATATGAAACAGACAATGCACCACCAGAACATGTTCCTGAACTAGATTCCAGAAGAAAATACATTTTGGCCTTGATTCTACACAGGCAAAGACAACTGGTGTTGTACAAAGACAGCTTCAGATTTGTGTGGTCACAATGGTCAGGGCTTTGACACCAATGCGTTTTTATTCATCATTTTCTGGTTGATTTTAGAACATTAATTATCAAAAATATTTACATCAAATTTTGCTATCTTATGTTCCACAAGGAAAAATATGAGCACAGATATTTAAGAGGATAATTTAAACACTTGCGGGTATATTTTTTATGTCCCAGAAATGGGATGCAATAAGAAAAGGATATTTATTTGATGAGAGATCAGAATATTTATGAAAAACTTCAAGTCCAATATGCATATTTTTTATCATTAGCTATAACTGATCTGAATTCAACTTCCAGCATTGGCAAGTGCTGTCCTATTAGCTTAGACAATTATGTTGTTTAACTAAATTTTAGATACTTATCTATGAAAGTTTAATCTATTTCATGTTCACATTTTGTGCATTTTCATTTGCACGTCAATTATTTCAAAGATGTCTGACTTCTTTAGAATTCCTACTGAAAACTCCAGTATTATTTGTTGAAAAGCTTGGAGCTAACACCTTTGGATTTTCTTGATGAAAAAAAATCAATAATTTAATATAGAAAGATATTATATGTATTTTACATTAATACAACTTTTAATATAACAACTTTATTGAATTATAATAACAGATTTACTAAATCACAAGTTATGTTGGTGCCATAAATTAAGTATTTAAGGGTCGAGGATATAGCTCAGGGACATAAGCACCTGCCTGGAAAGCAAAAGGACCCAAGTTCAATCCTGGTACCACACGTACACACACAAAAAAAAAAAAAAAAAGAAAAGTAATTCTTTAAAGGCTGGCGATACAGCTTAGCAGCATAAGCACCTGACTAGGAAGTGCAAGGACTTGAGTTCAATCCTGGCACCACCAAAATAATAATGATAATGATAATAATAATAATAATAATAATAATAATAATTTCCAAACTTATAAAATCTTGCATTTTTAACAATATTCATATAATTTTGCTACTGTTACTATTGACTATACAACACTTAACCACTCCACAAATAATGCTGGCACCTTCTAAGGTTCACTTCTAATTTCCATCCATCTCTAGCTCGTGGAAAATACTCAACTAGCTCTTGTCTGGATGAATTGGTCTATCCTGGACATTCCTCATGAATGAAAATGTTCTGTGAGGAAGTCTGCATCAAGTTTCTTTCATGTAGCTTAATGTTTTTCAGATGTACTGAGAAATTCTAAATTTTTAATTGCATTTCTAGTGTTTGATCATTTCATATCTCACTTACTCATATAATTCTGCATATTTTGGTGTAAAAATTGACTTTGTGGTGCAATTTTGTTTAGAGCAAAAACAAAACCAAACAGAAAGATTAAGTGGAAGGCATTTACATTTCTAGGTTATGCCTATGCCCACTAATATGTGGTCTCCCCTTAATCAGCCTCCTCCACTTTAGGTGTACATTTGTAGCAAGTGACAGACATATGTCAAATATTCTTGTCACCAAAGTTTGTAGCTTACATTAGAATTTCTTATGAGCTCTACAAACTCTATGTTTGTGTATGTAACTATCTAGTCTCATGTACATATAATTTCAGTGTAGCAGAGTAGTTCACTTCTATAAAATTGCTACTCTGCCCTCTGTCTGTTCACACTTTGACCCCTCCACTCTAACCACTGATCTTTTAATAGTCTCCATAGTCTTGTCTTTCCCAGATATCATGTGATTAGAAGCAATCAATATGTAGTGTCAACAGGCTGGCTTCTTTCACTTTCTACTCTGCCTTTCAGTTTTCTGCAGCTTCTTTCAAGTTGGATGGGAATGAATCCTCCACAAACTGAGATAAATAAACCTTTCATCCTTTAAGCTGGGGTGTCAGGATTTTGTCTGAGCAATGAAAAAAGTAACCCAGACAGGTATTTCACTTCATTTTAGAGCTAAATAAACTGAAGGTGATATTTAAGTGCTGGAAATTATAGATATATAATTGAGTTATATACATATCTTTTGTGTAAATTTTTGCATAAACACAAGTTTATAACCCCTTTGAAGGTAAATGCAAAGAAATGCAATTGCTAGATTCAATGGCAAAATATGTTTAGCTTTGAAAAAAACTTCCAGTTGCCTTCCAAAGTTAGAGCATCATTTTTTATTCCTACACACAAAAAAGAAACAACAAAAAACGAGAGCCTTATTGTTCCAAATCAGTGTTGCATTTGACATTGGCAGCATTCTAGATTTTGAATGTTTTTATAGGTTTTCTGTGCTATACCACTTCTGTCCTGATTTATCTATTACTGCTGACATTATGTGAAGTATCTTTTCACATACTTTCGTGTTATTTATATGTTCTTTGGTTAGTTGGCTATTAACTTGGCTGGTAAATAAACTGGGTCATTTATTTCTGAGTTGTAAATGTTATA
>NW_004524697.1:2024874-2025881 GCF_000260255.1 Octodon degus | reverse complement strand
AAATCTTCTAGTTTGAATGTTTAGTTCTGCTGCCCAAATGTAGTTGAAGAAAACTGTATTGTGCTCTATCTCCAAGAAAAAAAAGGGAGTGGAGGAGAAGGAGGAAAGAAAAAGAGGAGAGAAAGAAGAGCAAGGAAAGAGAGAGAAATCAAAGTTACTTTTTAAAATTTCCATGTGCACAGCTGTTTGAAAGGTACAGTCTATAGAACTGCCTTGCATTCTTCTTTAGAAAGACCCTCACAGGCACCCTAAAATGAAGTTTTACCAGTTCTATACTCTTGTTTTTGCTAATTTGTCAAAGATACAAAGAGCATATGAGTCTATTTCTAGGCTGTCTCTTCTATTAACATTTGTCTATTATTTTGCCAATCTCAGACTGTTGTCATTACTATCACTATACTGGGGTTTGAACTTGGGTGTTATCAGACCCCATCTTGGTTCTTCCCCATTGATGCTCTATTGGCTCTTCTGGACCATTTTGTTTTTCATACACATAACAGAATCATTCTATCATTATGCACAAAAAAACCGTGTTATTTTATTTATGCTGACGCTGCGTCTGTATATCCATGGGTGACAAAATGACAACATTATAATACTGAATTTTTCTTCCTATGAACCTAAAATATCGCTCCATTTACTTAGTTCTTTGACTGCTTTACCAGAGTTTTACTTCATATAGGTCTTATACATATTAGATTTACATCTCATTATTTAATTAGTTTATTTTTATTTAATGATTTGAATGTAAATAGTAAATATATGCTTAGTTTATACTTTTTGTTAGTATATAGAAAAGTGATATATATATGTTTTATCATTGTTTGTTAGCTGCAGAACATATCTACTAATTCTTTCAGAGTTTTTTGTAGAATCATGTGATTTGCAAGGAAATACAGTCATATTTCTTCCCTACCAACTTGTGTCCTTAGTATTTTTGAAAGGTTTTATGACATTATTAGGGAACCCAGAATTATGTTAAAATCAGTGATTAGAAAGAATATCCT
>NW_004524697.1:2022587-2023648 GCF_000260255.1 Octodon degus | reverse complement strand
TCTCAGTTGCCCTCTCAGTGTGTCCTGGGGGCGGAGCCAGCATGGCATGCTGGGATTCAACTCGGTCACTGGGCTTGCCTCAGCAGGTGCTTTAGTCCACTTAGCTATCTGGCCAGTCCTTATGTTTTTATATTTTATAATTTCACAGTATTCAGTCTTACATTATTTATTTTATGTCTTTTTCTCTTGAAATGTGGAACTGATGCTATAAATCTCCTTCTAATCTTACATTTATTGTCTCAGAATTCATAATAGGTTACATTTTCAGTTTCATTCAGTTCAATATAGTTTAAAATTTTCTCCTGAATGGGACTATAAAACCAATGCACAAAATCAATAGCTTTCCAATAGAACAATATTGAACACATCAAGAAAGAAATCAGGAAACTAATACTATTTACAGTAATTTCAAACAAACAAATAAAAAGTTCTATAAATTATCCTAACCTAGAAGTGAATGATCACTTCAAAAAAACTCAATAAAGAAATTGAAGACATCAGAAAAGGGAAAACCTCCCTTGTTTCTAAATCAGCAGAATTATTTTTTTAAGGTGGGCTTATTTCCAAAAGCAATCTACAGATTCTATATGACCCCCTGCTAAAATACCAATGGCCTTGTCCAGAATATAAGAAGAACTAATTCTCAGAATAATGTGGAACCACAAATGATCCCTAATAGCCAAAGCAGAACTTAACAAAAAGAGCAATACTGAATGTATCACAATACTTAATTTCAAATTTTACTACCTAATTACAAAACATACGGTAGTGACACAAAAAAGACAGATAGAACAATGAAAAGTAACAGAAGTTGCAGAAACAAGCCAAAGCATCAACAACCACATGAATTTTGACAAAAGGGCAAAAAATACATTTGAGAAAATACAGCCTCTGTATAAGTGGTCATAGAAAACCTAACATTTTACATCAGCACATTGAAACTAGATTCTGTACACACCAATTGCTAAAAAAAAAAGAATCAAAGGAGTACTCAGATCTAAATATGAGAGGAGATCCTCATTCTAGCCAGCACCCAGGTCAGGTGTGTCTGTGTGTGTGTG
>NW_004524697.1:2012513-2014003 GCF_000260255.1 Octodon degus | reverse complement strand
ATGTTGACATAAGATTGATACTGTTTTGTGGAAACTTTCAATGACCTTTTAAATGGGTTCATCTAATATAATTATATTTTACATAATCTTGCATAACTATCATTTTGAGAGCTCTTTATTCTTTGTCCAAGATCATACAGCAACTTCTCTTGCCTTTTGGATTATGATCTTTGTTATTTTTGTTATGCTACATCTGGAAGTATTAGAATATTTTTAGTTTATATAACTGGAAAATATTTTAGTTTTAGTTTTCAAAGGTATGTTTGGGAAGTGTAAAATTCAATGAGGACAGATTTTTTTTTTCAGTCCTTTGAATAATAAGTCTAGTTTCTTACCCACTTACTCTTTTTTATTTTCTAATGTGGAATAAGATGCTATTTAATCCTGTTCTTCCATAGCTAATATTTTTTCTATGTATATTCTTTAATTATTTTTTTCTTTACAATTAATTTTGGGCAATTTCATTTTTGTGAATCTTGGTATGATTTTATTCATTTTTTTGTGCAAAAGGTTCATTTTTCTTGGAAATGTGGTGCTATAATTTTAACTAAATTCAGAAAATTTAAATCTTTGAATATTTATTGCCTACGCCCTTCTACTTTGAGACTTCTCATTATATGATTGTAGGTTTCTTCATGTGGCACACAGAGAACTATTATATGACTGATCTGTAAACTCTTCCTTCTTCATGTTTATTTTAGACCGTTTTTATTGTTATATTCATTTAAGTTTGTAAATATTTTTTAAATTTGCAATGTGTTATTAATTTCATGTTATATATTCATTTGAGAAATATTTTTCTAACATTTAAAAAAATTAAAATAAATAAAATAAAATAGGAGACTTACCTAAGGTTGTGGGGAAATAAATATGAGAGGAAATTTTAAAATTTCTTAAAGAAAACCTAGAGGAAACAACTAAAATTATCAACATAGGCAAAGCTTTCCTGAATTGAATCCCAGGAGCACAGAAAATAATTTCCAAAAATGAACATATTGGACTACACTGGGCCAGGGAGATGGAAAAGCACATAAATGCTTGCTTGGCACACTCAGGGTTCTGAGTTCGATCCTTGGTACCACAAAAAAAGTTGGGCTACATCAAGTTAAAATGTTCCCATACATGCAAGAAAATAATTATCAGGGTAAAGAGATAACCTATAGTACAGGATAAAATTTTCATTAGTCTTCGAATATCAGATTTATATTCAGAACATATAAAAAAGTCAACTAACAATACCAAAGAAAACCAAAACAAACAAGCAAAAAATACCCAATCAATAAGTATGAAAAGAATATGTGAGCCAGCCAAATAGCTCAGCGGACTAAAGTACGTGCCAGGGTTCGATCCCTGGCATGCTGTGCAGGCCCCGCCCACAGGGTGTGCTGAGAAGGTGATAGAGACTGGGCATGGTGGCACAGGCCTGTAATCCCAGCACTTGGGAGGCTAAAAACAAGAGAATCACTAGGAATCTGATCTGTGTAGTGAGA
>NW_004524697.1:2009449-2011603 GCF_000260255.1 Octodon degus | reverse complement strand
CTGCAGCACTGGGTTTACAAGCATGCACCACCAGTGGTGCTCAGTCTCTGTGGCTGGCTCAGAGCAGCCTGAAGCAGGGTGATGCTGGGGATTGAACCCTGGAGCCTGCACTAGCCTAAGCAGGCTCTTAGTCCACTGAGCTATCTCGCCAACCCTAACATCATATGTTGTTTCTTACATAGCCAAGCAAAATGTAAATTTATATTGGGGCTGGTGAGATAGATCGGTGGTCTAATCACCTGCCTGGAAGCATAATAACCCAGGTTTGATCCCCATTACCACATACCATACAGACCATGTAGTGAGACCGTGAAATAAATAAATAAATAAAATATTAATTTGTAAATAGATACACCTAAAAATGAGAAATGACAGGTAACTAAAAGGTAGCCTTTATTGCAATACCAGGGATCAAACTTGGGATCTTGTGCATGCCAGGCTGGTGCTTATGCCACTAAGCTATCTCCCCAGTAAAGGTACCCTTGAGTAGAAAGGTAGAGGGAGTTTAGTGGGATGAAATAAAATATGGTACACGTATGTACTAATATATCAAAGTAAATCTTAGGATCACAAATTATATTTCAAGAACAAATATATTAACAATAAGAATTTCTTTAGAATTTTCTTATCTAATCTGTGTATTTTTTAAAAATGTGTTTATTTTCAAATATTTGGGGATGTTTCCAGCTATTTTTCTGTGTTGGTTTTTTGGTCATTTCCTTTGTGAGAGCTGAAGTTACATGACTCTTAGTTTTGTCATGGTAGTGTACCTCGTGCCCCTCCAGTGCGCTCCACATGTTACAGTAGTGTACCTTGTGCCCCTCCAGTGTACTCTATGTGTTATGGTATTGTACCTTGTGCCCCCTCCACTGTGCTCTACGTGGGTGAACATTTCACAGGAGCTTTACAAAAGTGTGTGCTCTGCAGTTTTTGCATGAAGTGGCCAGTTAGGTCACATACACCCACTTAGTCTTGTTAATTTGAAACACATCCTTACTAACTTCCTGCCTGTTACATCTGATCATTTCTGATAGCGGTACATCACCATCCCTGACTATGGTGGTAACTTCCACCTGAAGTTCTATTATTTTTTGTCTCATAGATTTTTATGTTCCTTTTTTAGGTTCATACATTTTAATCTATGTTATGTCTTTTTAGAGCACTGACCCATTTCTCATTATGTAATGTTTTTTGTTTTTTTTTTTTTTATTCCTGCTGGCTTACTTGCTTGGAAGTCAGTTCTGTCTGAAATTATGATAGCTCTTCTCATTTCTTTTGATTACTATTAGTATGGTATCTTTCTTTACAATAATTCCATGTGTATTTATTAATGTGGGTTTTTTTATTTAAAGTGAATATGTCTATGATTTTTTTTTATTTATTGAATATATACAATGGAACTTGTTTTTAAATACACTCTGACAATTTATTTTAATTGATACATAATAGCAATTAGTGTTCATGATTAAACAAACCCATCACTTTAAACCATTAATGTAGCTATCTTACTACCTACCTTATTTGTTATCAGTTTGTTTCTTTTACATTTCTTAGTTTTGCATTGTTACATTTTATTTATTATGGTTTTTATTGATCATTTTGTGATTCAAATTTTCTCTCCATTTTTAGCATACAATTATGCTTCTTTTTTACATTTGAAGTGTTTAGAGTTGCAATAACATTTACAACTAATTGAACTCCACTTACAAATAGCTTCAAATCTCTCTATAGACGGTACAAATGCCTTATTATAGTAGTATATTATGAATTCCTTCTTCCCATCTCTATATGATTTCTGCCATTAATTTCACTCATACACAATCCTTGTTAGGAAAAAAAACTTGTGTACAATTATTTTAAAAGAGAAATAAATCTTTTTGTTTTGCTTTCACTATTTTTTGTCTTGGAGCAAATAGCTCTTCCAAATTCAATGTAAGTCTCTATTATTTTCCTCTATAAAATATTTCTTGCAAGGTAGTTCTACTGCAAAAAAATCTTCATTTTTAATTTTTTTCATGAATTATCCTTCACATTTGAAGGGTAATTTCTTGAGGCAACAGAATTCTAGATTGGTGAGTTTTCCCTCTCATCATTAAGCATTTCATTTCTCTCTTATTGTGCGATTTCTGAGAAGACAGATGCAATTCTTTCTTT
>NW_004524697.1:2001758-2009306 GCF_000260255.1 Octodon degus | reverse complement strand
GTAGGCAGGCCCAAGCAGCAATTCCTATTTTGTTTCTCTTTAGTCAAGCTGTTTTTGGCCTGTTTATTCAAGATTTTATACTTTTTATTGGTATTCTGTAGTTGGATATTATATACCTAGTTATAAATATTTGGAATTCATTCTGGTTGGTAGAGACTAAACTTTCTGGATCTATGGCTTGATGTTAACATTGGTTTGGAGAAATGTCTTCTTGTTATTGCTTCTTATGCCTTATTTCCTGTTTACCTTTATTGTTCTTACAATATTCTCTTACCCATATGTTATACCATTGGTAGTTGTCCTCAAATTTATAGATATTATTCTTCTTTTTCATACTTTTTTGTCTTTGCTTATCATTTTGGAAGTTTTTGTATCCATAATCTCAACTGCATTTCCTCAACTGTGTCCAGTCTACTTATATGCTCATCAAAGCTATTCTTTATTTCTGTCATAGCATTTTTTGGGTATCAAACTTGTTCTTATTTCTTTCCTATGATTCCTATATTTCTTCTTAAACTATTCATTTGTGGTCAAATGCAGTCTACTCAAACCATTACAGATCTTTCTGTGTTAATTAGGTATTTTATATTTCTAGTCCTAGAATTCCATCATCCGGTCATGTTTGATTTGATACTTTATTTTTCTCTTTATTCTTTGTTTTAATTGATTGTATACCTTATAATTTTTTTTCTGATAGTTGGGTATGTTGTACAGACTAGAAAGTAAGGGCTATCAATAGGCTTGGTGGTGATATAATCAAGTACAAGCATAGGGAAAAAAGCCTTATAGTTCTATGAATAGGGTTCATTCTTTCAGTGAGCCCATGCCCTGAAGTATAAACTTCATAAATCTTCTCAGGTTTTCACTCTTGTTTGTCCCCTAAGTGGAACAAGGTAGTAAGAGAGGTCTAAAGTAGGCATTTCCCTTCCTTCATATGCAGGGCTAATTACCTGCTAGCATTGTATTTCCCTATTTCTAGGTCATTTATGCTCAAACAAAATCTCAGTAAGCTAAGATTTGGTAAAGAAGTTTCTTTGGAAGACAGAATATAGAATGGTTTCTTTTCTCCTCCCCTTTCTAAAAATACTGGTGGATTATATTTTCTCCAATACTGACTGTGAAGACCTGGTAGAATTTCAGGAGGTAGAACTCATGAAAATGGGACCATAACCAATGACTGAGTCTACTCACATTTTTAACTCTGAGTCATACACACTGAGCCTCTGAAAAATTTGTCAATTTAGCTCTAGCTTTCAGGCTCTGAGACAGGTTCCTGTATCTGCTTCTTCTCTGAATCTCTAAATGTCTATCTGCTTGGATTCCTCTTTTTCTCTAGTCTTGAGTTGTGTTCACCTGTTTTTCTCTCCAACTGGAAGGCACTGGTTTGTTGTATGTAACTGGACATTTATGTTCTCACAGTTTCCAGAAGGTACTTTATTCAGTATTTTCCTGGTAAGGACTGGGTATTACCTTTCAATACCCTTCCATGGTAGACTAGAAACTAGAGGTTAACTTGTTGGTCTACTTTAATCTTTTAAAAGTCTAACATAATCTATTTTGCAGCATTTCTATTAGCTTTCGATATATTTTTTTTTCATTTCTTATGTGATTTGTTCTATAGAAGGACATTCCATGGAGCTAAAACATATTTGTTTGAGGATTTATTTATGATTAAGACATTTCTACAAGATAGTGTCATCTACATAGATTATTAATAAGAGTGATACTAAAGTAAAATCATAAATTAAATGAGAAATTAGCTTTATTTCACTTCCTCTCTCTCTTGGCACTTGATATGGTTTAGGGAAATGTTTGGTCATTAGAAAAACATCATGCTGGTTCTTGTTTTAACTGAAATGCTCAAGTCTCTGCTTAGCTTATTTCTCTTTTCATTCATGCCCTGGCTAACATGCTACCCAGAAGAGACCTTCCTCGCCATCCTATGTATAATAACCACTATACCTAGTCTATTATATTGCCCACTATATTTACTTCATAGACAATAAAAATCTGTTTATATATCTGCTTATTTTCTTCTTCCAGATTTCATAAGTAGCCTATTGTCTTTTTCATTGATAATTCTTCAGGGACTAAAATTTTACCTATCACAGATCATGCTTTCAGTATTTGAGGTTACGTTGTACAAGAACTTCAAGAAAGCTTTAGACAGGAGGAAAATTTCTGGATATAATATAGCACTTATAATTTGAATCAGCCTTTCTTTTGTTTCATTTCCTCTATATTAGTAGATCTCCTATACAGAAAAGATAAAAAAGAAAGGAAATGATATTCTATAATGTGGGTTATTGAAAAATTGGGGTGATAGAAAAGGAGTAATAGATGTGCAGATAAGTGGAGACAGCCTAGTAAATTTGTTGGCATTTTTGGCATGGTCTGTGTGGTCTTTAGGATTGGCAGTAAGCATTAATGGATACAAACAGCACCACGGTCAGTATTGGGGATATGCCTTTCAATTTGTGGCAGCTGCAGATGAAATTGTGCTCCTGGTGGGTGTTGCATCTTAAGGAAGCAAAAACTTATTTTCAATAAGCAAAAGCAAAAAAGAGAAAGTGCTAAGAATCATGCAGTAGCCATGGAGACAAATAAGTTCTTGTGTCATTAGGTATGACACTTCCAGAGACCTCTCAAGAATATCTACAGAGAAATTGAAGGAGGCTGGATTTCCTGAAGAATAAATAGGAACATACAGTACCAGAGAAATTGTACACTGTGGACTTGTTTTTAATCTTCTTTTATTGCCAAGCTGCTATGGTCTAAGAAACAAATGCTTCCTTTTACAAATAATTAGCTTTGTTTGCTTCTTTGGGAGTAAAATCATCAGACAAATAACACAGAAGTGAAAGGCAAACACCACAGAAACAAATAAAATAATCTCTAAAAATTATAAGTACACAAGAGATTAAAAATGCATATATCAAAGTAGCTACTTCTTTACCAAAAACTATAAATAGTATAGACGTTTAGAACATCTAAATTATTTTTCTAGGTTTCTTGAGTTCAAAGCTAAGATCACTTGGGCTTAATGTAGACAAAAAATATTATTCTTTCATTTCCAAAGGTTCTTACATTCTAATTATGCTACTTGAATTCTACCAATGTAAAGTACACATAAACACTTAATATCAGTGTCTTAACATTTTCTTTCATAAAGTGAAATTTAAGAAATTCAGATTCACCTACATTTGCATGAATATCGGTAGTGTGCTCTCCCATTTCAGGCAGGGGATGGCTGCTGTTATTTGTCTATTGTAATTTTGTAAACTACATTGCCGTACCTACGAGTGAAGGATCCCAGTTGTGTGTCAATTACTGACCTAAAGTAATAGTGAAATAATGCATGACTGTTACCTTAAGTTCCTAAATTTTAGCAATCAGTTGTACAGTGTAGAAACCTAATGTACAGTGGTGGATTAAGAGTAATCTCAGTCCCTGGGAAAGAACTTAAAAATCTACAGTGTAGAAGAAAGGAAAAAGAAGGATACTGACTTTTTCTGTTTTTCTCAAACTCATAATATTTTGGGTATTGTTTTTCTGTTGCTGTCGTTTGTTTGTTTTTGTCGTTCAAATTACTGAATCACCTTTCTCATGAAGGAAAATGCCCTTTTGTGCTCTTAAAATTATGGCAAGAATTTTATTTAAGATTTATTGACTGCTAAGTCTATAATTCCATGCACAACCACTAATTTCACTGATGTTAAAATACTGTAACTGAAACAGCAAGAGTGGCTCAAGCTGCTGGCCATTCCACCTGTCATCACTCCTACAAATCATTTCCAATCTCATTGACATGGTTGTAACTTAGTCAATTGATGGAGGAGATAAGTACCTGTAGATAGAGATATTGACAACAGGACTCATGAGAGTGATCACTCAGTCTATGACCAGACTCCAAATCAATGACCAGACTAATTTAATCAGAAAGAGTAGAAAATCCTGAGGATGAGAAACCAGTTGAGAAGCTGTGGTAGAGGCCCTCCCAAGCTGAGACCCTTGAGAAGTTTAGGTCTCACCTGAGGGAAGAAATCCATCAGTTTTAAGCAACTTTTTTACTTCACGGCCACTATTTATGTTCTCTGCCTAATAAAACTAATAGAAGTTAGCTATTAGTTTTCTTCCCACTGATATTAACTAGTACAGTGGTGGTCATTAAAGCATGATGGTCATCAGGGTATATAAAAGACATTATCAGTAGGTTATGTAGCCATAAGGAAACTGCAGCTATCACTCTCAGATGAGTCTGCGGTTGTTCACTTGGGGACCTTTCTGGAAATGTTGGTGATGCATTGCGTCGCACACTTTGTAATTTTCCTATAATGAGAATCATCCAATAGAAAGGATGCTGCACGATATAGAGATAGATGTGAGTTTTGCTGAAGTCATCAGTGATACTACCTGGAACTTACAATGCATTAAAGATAGATTTAAGCCCCAACCAAGATTACCTTAGACTTTATCCTTGATAGCTAAGTGTCTATATTATTGAAAATCTATCTTCCTGCTGAATTAATGCTGGCTCTCTGAGATAGATCTTATTCATTTGTAGGACTTGTTCTGCTGATAACTCGAGAGACATAACTGAGTTTAACAACACAGGTTGATCACATCTACCTGTTTCTAATTCTAATGTTGGCAGTCTATTGTCAGATTTCTAAGGATCGCTGACATATATGGTCTAATGACAATGGTTACCAGAAACCAAGATGATAATGCTGGGAAGAATGTGTGTTTGGTGGGAGATGATTTTCTATGGATTTTATGTCTTTGCATATTAGAAGCAGACGCATGGAGTGATATTTGTTTGAACCATCTTTCCAGGCACATGGAAATAGTGATAGTGTCTGAAGCAAAGAATGTACATGATTACTGCTCAGATAATCACTCCCTCAGAACAAAACTTTGGCATGTTTTATGCTCATTACTAGAGATTTATATTCCTTAAGCTCAGAGTTTCTCTTCTGTTGAACACAACACCCCGAATGTGCAGCAGTCATCTGGCCCTCTTGAGCTGCCATATGGGAATGGAAATTCAGGTTATGTTTACAACACATTGTGCTGAATATTTTAAGCCCACTGTTGAGTCTTACTGCTTAGAACAAAAAGAAATGCTTTCAAAACAATACTGTGCACTCACACTGCAACTGATCATCCAACAATTCTGATGAAGGCATACAATAAGATTAAGGTTGTACCTGCTAACACAATACTCATTCTGATAGATCACTAACAAATTTTTACTTTCCAGCAGGTCTTAATATTTGAGAACCACATTCTCAAATACAATCACTGTCAAGAGAGTGATTACTTTGATTAGAACAAAATAAACTGCAAATCTTTCAGAAAACAGTTGCCATTCTAAGTAATATGAAAATCATTAGTGGCTCTTGGGAGGATGTTAAAATATTAAATCATGAAGATTCTGGAAGAAGTTGTTTCCTTTCCTTATGGATGATATGGAGAAGCTGAACATTTTTTAATCAAGGAAATCACTGTTGATTTGTTGCAAATAGCAAGGAAACTAGGACAACGTTTGGATATTGGCATGTGATAAAATCTCATGAAAATGTAAATGATGAGGAATCATTTCTTATTACTGAATAGAGAGGTGGTTTTGTGAAATGGAATAAATCTATTCCTGGGGAAGAGGCTGCAATCATTGGTGAAATGATAACAAATAATTTAGATTAGTACATAAACTTAGTTGATGAAACTGAAGCAAGTTTTGAAAAGATTGAATTTCTTTTTGAGCAAATGTATATTGTTAATAAAATTCTAACAAAAAGTGTTGCATTTTATAGACAAGTATTTTCTTAAGGAGTTGCTAGGTGCAGAAAGCTTTATTGTTGTTTTGCTTTAAATAAATTGCCACAATCACCACAATCTTCCCTCCATCAACAAAAATATTACCATTCACTGAAGGTTCAAATGATCATTAGGACCTTAGCATTTTAATGATCAAGCATTTTAAGTACTGGTACTTCACTTATATTTGTGGGCATATTTTCACACTTTGGAGACTGCGGTGTACTGTAAATATGACCTAAATATTATTTGGGAAATTGAAACTTTCCGGTGACTCACTTTGTTGCAAAGCTTACCTTATGCCATGTTCTGGAATCAAACGCATAGCATGTCTAGCATATGTGTCTGTACTTTACAAAGAGAAAGTGCCCTGGCCCTGCCCCCAGACAATTTTTTGTCCCCTTGGGGGAGCTATTGCTCCAGTAGATGAGATACATTCCCTAAATTACACCGAGACCAGTTATCTGTCTCTAAGTTTATTTTTCTTACGCAAACTTTGCTACCTGTCCTATCATTGCTGGCTCATCATATCAACATTGTTTCTGTCCCTTGAAAATTTCAAGTTCTTCCTAACTAACAATCATCATTTCCTTTATATTCCTGGACAACCTCCAATTCCAGAGTCTGCTGATTTGCTTTAAAATTTGTAATACTTCTTGACACATTCTCAAGTTATTTCCTTTGAGAAACCTGATTAATTTTTATTATTTGTTTACTGCTTCTACCTCTGATCTTGGCCCGTTCCAATCCTGTTCTCTCTGTTTTCTAAAAAGTGAATCTGAAGCTGAGAGTGTTGGTCGGCTCCTATAATCCCAGTAGGTGGGCAGCAGAGGCAGGAGGACCACAAGTTCAAGTCCCACCTTGTTAATTTAGCTAGCTTTTGCCTCAAAGTTGAAAAGAAAGTTTAAAAAGGCTTGGGATACAGTTCAGCATGAAGGCTTTGCATTCAATCTCCAGTACTAAACTATAGCAAACCTGAAATTATGTAACTATTGAGATTAACCCACTACTATAAATTCTCTATACTCTGTGTGTCCTGAGATAAAATTCAATCTGTATAGCAATGTTTTAATGCTATTTATGATGAATTGACCTTCACTGCATTTCTAGATATGTGTTTTTGGATTTTTTGTTTGTTTGTCTTTGCTTAATATTTTCCAACAATTCTAGGATGTCTCTGTGTCTGGACCTCACTATAACATCTGCGATGGACATGACTTGTGTAATATTGGGGGGCTTAGAATACCAGGACTGTCCTCACCCTGTCTCTGCTGCTTAAACACACCCAATCATCCTTCAAATATCAGCAGGAAGAGGGAATTAAAATCTTAAATAAAGGCTTGCCAAAAGGCCTACCAAGAGTGTCCACTGGACCCAAGTGAATATGTCCAGCTGCCCCAATAACACAGCAGTTCTTCTTTAATGTAAACTCCTGCTTTGCTGCTTTGTGTAACTGATGGCCTTACAATGTAATTTAAAATGTATCCAGATATAGTGGCACATCCTGTAATCCCAGCATTCTGGAGGCTGAAGCAGCAGGATTGCTGTGAATAAGAAGAAGCCAGTCTGGACCACACACTGAATTCAAAGCCATCCTGAACTATATAACAAAACCCTGCCGCATAAAGACCAAAATGAAAAAAGAAGAAGAAGAAGAAGAAGAAGAAGAAGAAGAAGAAGAAGAAGAAGAAGAAGAAGAAGAAGAAGAAGAAGAAGAAGAAGAAGAAA
>NW_004524697.1:1998171-2001363 GCF_000260255.1 Octodon degus | reverse complement strand
GAAGAAGAAGAAAAGGAAGAAGGTACACCATTTCTTCTTTTGTATGACCCATGTTTTGTATAACTGACAACCTTATTATGGAATCTGAAATATTTAAACTCCTTCAGCAACCCATGATGTCACCCAACCCTCATATGTACTCAATTTGCTTTTGTACCTCCTTGCTAACTTTCCCTTTAAAATCCCTGAAGCCCTACCAGGCTGGGCTCTGATTTGAAGAGAACCTAGTGAGAATCTCACTGGTAAAATCAACTCCTCTTTCATGCTGGTACTGTTTTTCCCATATTTGGTCTTTTTTCTGCACCAAGCTAAGGTGTCAGCTCTGCTGGAAATCTCCATTGGCTTCCTCATACAAAGGGAAGTGTGCTGTTCATATTTTTATTTGCTAGTTTGTGCTTTCGCATCATAGATATCTTTTTCTTTTTCTTTTTTATTTTCTTCTTCTTTTTTTACAAATTGTTTATTCATTTGGTACAGGGTCTTGCTATGCAGGTTGGGCTCACAGTGATCCTTCCGTCTCAGCCTCCCCACTACTGGGATTACAAGCATGAACCATGACGCCCAGTTTCTGTGGCAGCGGCCTGCTCCCCAGGGCATGGGACATTGAGACTTGAACCCTAGTCCTTGTGCTTGCCAGATAGGCACTTAGATTGCCAAGCTATCTCCCCAGCTCTATCGCTTTCTTTTTCTTTTTCTGTATTTTAGGGTAAAGTCCACAGGGTGTTCAGGGTCTTACTACTAGACCGGACTTGTAGTGATTCTCCTGTTTACAGCCTCCCAAGTGCTACGATTACAGGTGTGCACCACCATGCCCAGGCTCAATTGCCATCTCAGTGGGCCCTGGGGCCAGGGCCATCATGGCAGGCCCAGGGATTGAATCCCTGTCCCCTGTGCCTGCTTACAGGCACTTTAATCTGCTGAACTATTTGGCCGGCCCTCGCTTTCTTCTTGAATCTTGATTTTTCAAACAGACTATGAGCTCCCTTAGATCAGAACTAGATTTTTAGTTTCAGCCCTTCAATTCCTATGTAACCTTTTAGTAAATGCTCAATAAATCCTTGATAAATGAAAGGAAAAGTGAAGAAATCGTAGCATTAGGTCCACAAATAGAGTCTGGGTACTATTCTTATGGATACAACTTGTTTGATCCTGTACTGTCAACTCCAACAAATCAGACATGCATCGATTTTATCCATCTCTGTATCTCCATGGCAGAACACGATACCAGCAAATGGAAGAGGAAGGAGGATTGTGCTATGGTTTGGATACGGTTTGAAAGTACCCTCCAAAGTCTCAGACACTTAAGGGCAACCCGTATTGTGAAGCACTAAATTTAGTGGGTGGAATCTTAACCTCACCATGGGTATAATAAAGATCACAGAATGTATTACTTAATAGCTGTTTATTTTTAAAGCTTTGTAAAAGAAAGATCTGAGATTAGGACTCCAGCATGGCTGGGTGTTGAAAGCTTTCTCTTCCTGTCTATGTGTGGTCACTTTTCTTCTCTGTCTTCAGGATGGAGAGAGAACCACAAAACCAGATTCAGAAGAGTGGCTCTACTCTTGTAATCTTCATGTCTTCCTTTCTAGTACTTACAACAATTTTTAAAAGTTATATTTATCTATTTTGTTACTTCCGTAATATGTGTTTCTTTTTTCTATTATATGACACTACAGATATTACTTAACAGTGGAAATTACTTATTAAGGGAGGGAGGAAGGAAGGAAAAAGAAGAAAAAGAGGAGTAAAGAGGAAGAGGAAGAAGAAGAAGAAGAAAGAAGAAGAAGAAGAAGAAGAAGAAGAAGAAGAAGAGGAAGAGGAAGAGGAAGAGGAAGAGGAAGAGGAAGAGGAAGAGGAAGAGGAAGAGGAAGAGGAAGAGGAAGAGGAAGAAAAAGAAGAAGTGAGAGTCTACTATTTTTAAAAATAACCCTTTCCCCCCTATTCACTCTCCCCATTACTCTCCAGGGCTCAAAGTCCATTTTGCTTTTGCTAAACTTTAGAGACATTACTCCAGACCATATAATAGGAGAAATGATGAGTATAAAATTTTAAGGACACTGCACCATTTTATATTCACTGTATTCAAGAATTATTCAAGGATGTTAAATAATCCTTTATTTTCTATAGAAAGCACCAAGATGCTATTACCCAAGGTCCAGATCTGGCTCTAATCCTGTTTTTTTTTAATTAAACCTTTTTGGAGCACAGTCATTTGTGCTCCTTCATGTACCGTCTTTGGCTGCCTTGGTGCTGGGATTGTGGAGTTGAGTAGGACTGATCTAGCAGTAGAATCGAACGGTTGTGTTTCATCAGCATGCTTTAGTCGCTACAACAGGGACACCAAGATGCTCAAAGCCCAAAATATTTACCATTTGGCCACTTAGACACAGTTTTCTGACTTCTGCTTGATAACGTCACTCAGCTTGCCAGATCCCATGGCTCAAGTCCCACAGCACATGCCTGACACTGAGCTGCCTTCTGCCCTGACCCCTACTTTAAACTGGCACATTTCTTTGTCTTCTTATAAGTCACAGCAGTGTTTACAAGTATGGTACATGCTTTTTAAGAACCAAAAATGTTTGTCTAGCTATGTGACTCCTACTGTCTGGGAATTCTAATGTCCTGGCATATACCAGATACTTGGATCCTTAACATTTTATAAATGTGGCAGGACCTTTGATCTGGTAAGTACTCATCAAGGTATTGAGAAATTTTTTTTACTTCTTTCTTTCAACAAAGAATCAGAAATATGTTTCAAAGAATGGCCATATAATCAAAATCCCTTCAGATAGAATATAGCTGATTTAACACAGTTCTAAGGCGACATCAAATACTACCTCCTTTCTATCCTAATTAATGTTCTGATTTTCTTTCCTGATCAGCCATGAAATAAAATTCAGTCAGTAGATTAACAACTACTGCATTAATTTTCTGCTTCTGCTGTGACTAATTACCACAACCTATTTACTTAAACCATATAAATTCATCATCTTTATGTTATGTAGATCAGAAGACCGACATAGATCTCACTGAACTAAGATCAAAGTCTTGGCAGGGTGGATATCTCTTGAGGAGGAGGTCATCAAGGAGATGCTCTTATTTACCTCTTTTAATTTCTAATAAGCCCCTTCCTCCATCTGTACAGCCAGCAATATTGGACAAAGTCCCTGTCATTGGCCTCTCTCTCTCTCT
>NW_004524697.1:1984687-1998071 GCF_000260255.1 Octodon degus | reverse complement strand
TCTCTCTCTCTCTCTCTCTCTCTCTCTCTCTCTCTCTCTCTCTCTCTCTCTCTCTCTCTCTCTCTCTCTTTGTAGGTGCAATCTTCTACTTTTAAGAGCCCTTGTGATTACAGTGGACTCACCTAATCCAAGTTAATCTTCTTATATAAATAAATTTCTGTCTTAGTTACTTTTCACTCATTTCTGGGACAAAATACTGGACACTCACAATCATGGAAGGAAAGCTTTATTTAGCTCATGATTTGGGAAGGTTTCAGTCAATATCAGTTGGCTTCAAGGCAGAATGAGACACAGCCGAGGGCAGCAGTTCATGGTGGAGGAAATCAGATAAATAGCAAAAGCCAAAAGAGAAGAGTGGAGCAGAGAGGTTCCCTCTTATATTGTATTCACCCCAGGGCAGTTGTAGCACTCACAGCCATAATCCCAGCAGCACTCACACTCATAATACCAGCATTGGATTATGAATTAATCACAAACTCTAGAAGCCCACCCTATGACTGTATGAGGCTTTGGGGAAACATTTAGACACAAACCATAACAGTTTCCTATTTAGCAATCCTAATCTGAACCCTTAGTTCCCCTGTGCTGTGTAACCTGACATATCCACACATTTTAGGGATCAATTCAGAGCCATTTTTGTGGGACTATGAATTGTGTGTATTACAGGTGCACATCAAGTACTACACTGTATGTTTCTGTGTTCTAGTAAATACACCACGGCAGTTAGTTAAATTTATGAAATTTCTCCTGGAATTTTTTTATAGGCCACAAGCAGTGAGCTAAATGCAGGTATATATGAGTATCACAAAACTTAATTTTTTAAAGTCTCTGACTCTGGCATCAATTTCAAGTCTTCAACTCAGTACACAGCAGTGGTTTGGATTTACTGTTCTGGCTGGGAAGAAAAGATGGTGCTAAAAATTTCTACCAATTCTGTTCTATGCTAATATTCTCCCTCAGAGCAGAGATACACTGTGACAGTTTCTTCCAGTCGCTAAGTGTATCTATGTAAGCACACTCAGGGACTGTGAAAACAGCCACAGAGGAGGAAGTATCTGTTAGATGCATTATTTATGAACTTGGCCAAGGAGTTTCTCCTATGGCATTTGTACCCTTAGCACTGTAATAGGGTAATTATTTTGGTGACTGTCTTATGTTAATCTTAGCTCAGACCTTATTTCCAGCTACTTAAAAAAATAAATTCGTCTTTCTACAATATTACTTTGATATAGGCCAGTTGGGAAAAGATTGAAAAAATAGCTCTTCATAGAGTCCAAATTAAAGACTCTGTTTACATTTGGACCATGTTAATAGAATTTCAATGAAGCAAATATGTCTGATTTGTCAGTACAAAACACTCTGGTGACTATATGCATTGTAGGCATAGCTCTTATAAGAGCTCCTGAGATTCCTGCTCCTGAAGGTACCTTGGGTGAGTCTCGCCTCCTGAACATGAGCAAATCCTGTAACTGTGTTGAGCTTTCACTCTTGCGATTATGTTAGTAGTCAGTTGATTTGGTGCTATGGTTTGTGTTTTATTGTCCCTCCAATGCCTCATGCAGTTATATGGCAGACTTCTACAGTTTGTGATTAATTCCTGGTCTAGTGTTGGGATTGTGGGTGTGAATACTACACCTAGACTGGGTCGGATAGCCTGAATGCAGCATAAGGAAGGTAGACTTGCTCTCTGTTGCTTGCCATTGTTGCTGCTGCCCCTTCCTTTGCTCTCTGCTCTTTGCTGCTGCTGCCATGAACAGCTTCTCTCTGTCATGTGGCACTGTGCTTGAAACCAGCTGAATATGGACTGAAACCTCCAATAACTTTGAGTTAAATAAAGCTTTCCATTTTGGTTGTCTGGTATTTGGTCCCAGCAATGAGTGAAAAGTAACCAAGACAGGGAACTTTTTTTGGTGGGCTTGATATGTTCAGAGAGCCTTTAGAAGGAACTTGAACCTTACTAAGGTCTGCCAGTGTGGAAGGGTTTGTGGAAGAGGCTGGATTTTATAGGACCTGAAGACAGCACATGAACTTAGAGTAACTCTTGACTAATAGCATGCAAGAACATGTGACCTTAGTCCTATAACTTCAAGGAATTGCAGTATACAAAAACCTGAATGATTTTTGATAAAGACTTCATTCCAGCTGAGAACCTAGTCCCAGTAGACACTGATTTTAGTCTGTCAAGAAAACAGATAATCTGTAGCTGACTTGCAATGTGGGAGATGCAAAATTTGTGGTTTTTAAAGGAACAAACGTGTGGTAGTTATTCATGAATAGAAAATTTGCACACATTCTATACATTTCGAAAGTGTTTATGATATTTCTACTAATGAAAGGATGTCTAAAAGTTTTTGGCTAAAATTAATCAAAATTGGTCTGTTTATTATTATATCTGCACCTCATCATTTCCTAGAAGATAAACTGTGTGCTAGGGATTGGATTGTAATTCAGTAAAAAGTTTACATTGTTCTGGTAGGTGCATGTGGCATTTTAATTACTTTTCTTTTTTATCTTTAATGTGTTTGGTTGTCACAGGGTCTCACTGTACATCTCAGACTCCTAGTGATCTTCCTGTTTTCAGCCTCCCCAGAGCTGGGCTTACAGGCATATGCCACCATACCTGGACTCTGTGGCTGCCTCAGCCTGCCCTGGAATAGCATGTGGAACCAGGGATCGCACCATCATCCCTGTACTTGCACAAACTTGCCTACACAGGCGCAATAGTCTGCTGAGCTATCTTGCTGGCCTTTAATTACTTTTCTATTTGTAGGAAATCTGTTTAATTAAGGTGACCCTAATTACAATCATGGCATTTTGTTCCGATATTTCTGAACATATGGTATTTAGTTTTTACTTTCATGTACTTCCTTCAGTTCATATTTATCTGAAATGATAATATTTTTAAATTTTTCCTTTTAATTATATTTTCAAACCCAATGCACCTAATACTCAACTAAGGCTGAGGTTAAAAGTGCTGCTTATTTTTCTTTTCCATCAAAATACTTGCCTTCTCAAATGTTAAAGGGATGGTCCAAAGAAAACCTAATTTTTTATTTGTTCAATTTGAATGTAGATATACAATATTGTACTAAAATCAATTTAAACATTTCTAGATTCTATATTCTATTTACATGTAGCTATTGTTGCTGTTTTGCTTGCTTTTGCATAAAACTTGGCTTTTTAAATGCTCATCTTCTATTTTTAAAAATTGATTTTGCTATTATGAAAGTAACACTGAAAAGCAACCATTGCATTCACTGACTTCACTTCTTATATTTTCTAACTGGTAAAATTAGGTTTAATAATTATTTCAAGTGAACTTTCAAGATGAGTAGTGGGAAACAGGTTGTTCAAACACAGCTCATTACTGTTTAACAATGCTAGCTATTTTTCAGATACCTATAGAAATGTCACATACATACACCCACGCACACACACACACACACACACACTCACACACACACAGTGTGTATGTTCCTGAAAGCCAACATGCTGTGCCAAAGAAAAGATTCTACAGAATTAGGAAAACACAAAAGATAACTTTTAATTTCTAGGTAAGAGCAATTAATTCATGTGAAATATCACATGTTCTGGCAATTCAGAAATATTAGATATTTATTTTATGAACTGTGCCACATTATAGCAAATCAGTCATTTTGTTACTTTATGTAGGTTAATAAAACAGAGTAAATCAGTGGGTTTTTTTTTTCCACTCCAGAATACAATCATCCAGCAATACAGACATAAGCAAGAAATTCCTTCGCCAGGTCTCTGGAGACAATTCTGTGGCTGTGTCATATATGTGAGGGTGGCAAACGTTAGACTAAAGATGGTGTGCTGCGTGTTAGATGAAAGACTTGAATTGGAGCATAAAATAACCCCGAAGTGGGGAAAATTGAGATTATCAGTCTAATTCTCATTCAAGCAGCTACAAGCTGGAAAATAAAAGAGTTATTTTAAAGTGACTAAAAATTCTTTTAAGAGTAAAGCTTCTCTCTTCTTCTTGTTTATTCCAGGTCTTCCTTTTAGTTCTTTGATTTTTACCAGAGAGCTCAAAAGTGACATCAACTGTGGGGATGGGCTCTGTGCACCGGAGGTGACTTCACACTCTGTGCTGAGAAACAATTCAGTGCTGTGTAAAAGCCAGCTCCTCAGAACTTCTGTCTATGGTTTCTAATTGTTCTACTGCTTCACTTATAAAATAATACCTCTTAGGACTATGGTTGAAGATGAACCAAGGACTTATTTTCAAGAGTTAAATGGTACAAGGTGCATATGAAGACCTACACCAACATTTGCTAAATGAAAATAAATAGATTTGTTGAGCCGGGAAGATAGCTCAGTGAAATAAGCACTTGCCTGGCAAGCACAAGGTCCTGAGTTCAATCCCTGGTCACCAAAAAGAAAAAAAAAGTTGAAAATACATAGATATGCTTCTTTACATGCAAGTTGTTCCATAGTATCGCTATCAATATATCAATTTCTCAGAAGAGGAGAGAAAATGAAATTTTTCAAGTCATAAAATTTGAAGTAGTATAACATGACATTAGCCAAAGAAACTTGTGAACATCTGTCATAGTTATTATATGCACAATCGTAAATTTTATTCCAGACGGATACTACAAAGCAGAGACTCATGGCTACCACTAGCCCTGGTGTCTGTAAACTTCTTTGAAATAATTTTTATATTCTCTTGTAAGTACCTTGCAAGTGCCACCAATGTAAAACTGAAGACAGTGAGCCCAATCACATTAGCAGAACAATTTGTAATCCATGCACCTAAGTGACATAAAATAGTAAAAATTGAGAGTGATTACATAATTACTTCATCTTATTCCAAACATGAAAATGCTACTAATGTTTCTGCCTATGTCTATATTTAAAGGTTAGGGCACTTTCTGACAAAGCAAGCAAACATTTAGAGCTTTGCAAGTTTATAGGCATCCAATGGGGCTACTAAAGACTGCCCTCTTAACTGTTTCCACCTCACAATCCCTCATTTCCAAGCATACCTTGACTGGGAACATGATTTGTGTGTGTGTGTGTGTGTGTGTGTGTGTGTGTGTGTGTGTGTGTGTGTGTGTTCAGGGTCTCACTACACAGCCCAGACTCGTAGTGATCCTCCTGATTTCTGCATCTCAGGCTCAGTGCACCCAGGTGCGGAGCCAGCATGGCATGGGGAGCCAGGGATCAAACTCTGGCCCCTGTTCTTACCTAAGTAAGCACTTAGTCCTCTGAGCTATACTCCCAGTCCTATTTCTGCATTTTGTTTTCTGCCTTATAAATCTATTGTTAACCTTCATTTTCCTCAATGTCTATCATCTACACTGTACTCCAGTATACTCTCTCTCTCTCTCTCTCTCTCTGTCTCTCTCTCTCTCACACATACTAACATTTGAAAAATGCTAGTTTTTTAATTCTTTGTTGTTGTTTATTCTTGAGGCACTTCTGAAGCCTGTAATCATCCATCTTGCTGGCTATCAATAATTTTATATTTTTAAACATCGATATTTGATTAGTGCCCTTTTATACAATGCTGTTTGACCTGTTTTTATATCATGACCATTTATCATTTTCATTTAAACATACTAACTTTGAGAAAACAAAATGCAAGTGCTACTATACAAGAATGTTGCCCATAAAATAATAGTAAAATATCAATATTGAAACATATCTTATGTGTGCAAAGTTACTTTTTTCTTTTAATATGTTTGTCAAATATTTTTGTTTGTAATGTTTGATTATTGTCCTCCGTTAAGCACCTGGACATGATGCCTTTACTTACTCAAAACTTTATTCAAGAGCTAAAACAGCCACATTCGAGACCTGCCTCACTTGTTCCTGTGAAAGAGTATAAAAAAATAAATTGAGAAAGAGAAAGACGTCACAGAAGTAATGTCACCAAACATCAAACACTCTTCAGTATTAAGTACTATATTTGCATTACAAAGTGTATTAATTTTGGAATTCCTTCAAAGGGAAGAGCTTTGCTAAGGTCAAATCAGTTAGTAGGAATCACTATTATAAAAAGGCTTTTGTTTAAGGAAGAAATCTTTTTAAGTCTCTTTGTTATGACTGTTCACATAAACAGCAATGAGAGATTTATATGTGGTATTAGTTTATATGTTTGGCTAAAAATTCACAAATTTAGAACATCACTATTTAATAAATGAGATATTGAGTTGTCCTAGTATTACTTGTCAGCTTGTACCTAATAATCATTCATCATTCCATCACAGTGTGTTTGCTATTCTTATGTGTAAATGGAAATAAATATCACCAAACGACAGGTGAAGGTCATTAATATTAATGTTATGTATTTTAATGTGATTCTCATAAATTAATATTGACTTTGAGTTCCAGAATGTCTCTTTATCGTTAGTGTTTATAAAAAGCCTAACCAGGGGCAGGGGCAATAACTCCCAGTCTAAGCACTTAAAAAAAAAAAAAGAAAAGCGTTGCTTTAAGTATTAATAACTTCAAAACTGTGATGTCTGTGCTTTATTAAGTATTTATAAATATTATTTATACTTCATTAACTTTTTAAACTTTGATCAATACTGTGTATTATTTTTATAATTTATTTATTTATTTATTTTGCGGAACTGGGGATTGAACTCAGGCCCTTGCACTTGCCAGGGAAGCGCTTATTTCACTGAGCCATCTCCCAGCCCTTATTTATTTATTTATATCATCCAGGATCTCACTATGCAGGTCGGACTCATGGTGATGCTCCTGTCTTAGTCTCTTCAGTGCTGGGATTATAGGCATGTCCCACCATGCTTGGATTCAGGGACAGCACAGCAGACAGTCCCGGGGATCAAACCTTTGTCCTTGAGCTTACCAGGCAGGAGCTTAGACTGCCGAGCTAACTCCCATTCCCACACAATTTATGTTTTAAAGTATGGTTATCTTTGATGAAATGGATAACAATAAAGGTTAAATTGTTTTAATTTGTAAAATTAAATACATGACAAAACTTTTCAAGACCACATAGTGTTAAATAAAATTAATATAAAAAGCACTTTTCACTTCTACATAATATGAAATCACAACCATTTTATTGATATCAATACAATCAACCCATCTTACTCAGATTACCCAAATTATACTTGCACTAACATTTGTATTTAATTTAGTACAATTTTTTTTAGTACAATTTTCTTAGCACATGTAATTTCCTGTATCAATGATCACAATGAAGATACTCCATAATTTCAGCACTACAGGGATCCTTTATTCTGTTTTTCTTTTATAATCATATTCCCTTGTTCTCTACCACAGCCCATTGTTTCAAAACACTATATAAATGGAGTCATACAATATGTAAATTTATTAATTCCCTTTTTACTCTGCAAAATTCCTTGGAGAATCATTCAGTTTGTTATTTGATTATTACTGTTGCTCAGGAGCACTCTTGAGGCTGGCAAAACCACTCCTGAAATAATAATATTTCCATACATCTGAAATACACCCTCTTTTGTAGAATAACGTATGTTTTTATAACACAATAATATCACAATCTTAAAAAGATATTGAAAGAATGTGGGAGTAAAAGGTTTCTGTTTGGGGAATTAAGCATTTTCTTTGCTTAATCTTTCTCGTGATCCCTTGGCTACCGCTCAACAGACTTGGGCACTGAGTGCATAGCCATCGCTCAGGGATATGGAGGGCTGTTCGCCTGCTGTTCTTCACCAGCATTCCTAGGGCATTCTTTCTGCTAGTCTACGGCTTATCTGGAATGTACCAGTTCTTGAATCTTCTCAACCCTGGTCACTATCGATGCCAATAATCCAACAGTGAGGAAGCAAATATTCTAATCCACAGTAGAGTTTTCCTTTTATTTCTTTTCTCTTTTCTTTCTTTCTTTCTTTCTTTCTTTCTTTCTTTTCTTTTCTTTCTTTTTGTAAGTGTAATTGCTACTTTTTTTGCTTTTTTTTTTAAGGCAAAGTCTAGATGTAATTTGGTTTTGAACTCAAGCCAACCTCGAACACACGGCACTCCTCCTTTCTCAGCCTCCTAAATGCTAAGATTAAAAGTGTGCACCATCATGTCCTGCCTATTGTTATCTTATCATTGAAAATGTGTGAACTTTTTTGCACAGCCACAAGTGTATATTTCCGTGTGCTACCTCATAATGATGGGAATGGAGCCCACTTCAAAATATTTAAGTACATAAATGAATAAAGAGCTGACAGAGAAAATCATTTTAAATTATAATGATTAAATTAAAGGCATGAGGCCATTAAAGGGAAGAAAATTGTACTCTTTCAAGCCAAATTCTCAGTACAGTTGTTAGAAGCTTATATGCTTCATTATCCTGCCCTCTGTCCTAGGAAACATACCTGAATTCCTTGTCCTCTTGTCTAGAGTAAGGTATCAAACTCTGTGTACTTAGTCATTGTAGTATCATTCTCTTGTGAGGTTTTCCTAATTTGTTACCTTTGTAATGAAATACAGTGTTGTATTCAGTAACTCTTCTTTGAAAGAATAAAAATTAAAGATGACTTTCAGCTTCTTACGTTGTTATGCGTACATAACTAGCTACCCTAAAGCAGCATGGTATCCATTTCATGATTATTAAAGAATGAATGCATTGCTTAAAATAAATGATACACTTTAACCACCTCAGTTCATACATCAGTGGGTAATCATATTGCCATATTTTACACACCAGCTACCATTAGTGTTAAGTACAGCATTTAGGGTTCCACAACACACCACAAATTTGTGATACTATCTTCTTGGCTTAAATCCAAAATTTAACTCATTCCTATGAATATGCTCTACACTGAGTATCAATGTTTTACAGATTTTATATATTGAACTCCTAATCCTCAATGCAATATTTGGAAATAGGAAATCTGGAAAATCATGAAGTCAACCGGTTGGAGCCCTGTGAGGGGGTCAATGTCCTTATAAGGCAAGCGAAGACTGCTTGATTCTTTGCTCTGTTCTCAACCATGTGAAGGCCGGCAAAGAAGGAAACTGTTGACACGTGAAAAAGAGGGACTCACCAAGAAGAGCAGGCACAGGCAACTTGACCTTAGACGTCTCAGCTGCCAGAGCCATGAGGCATGAGTGTTTTTTAAATAAGTCATGCCATACACAATAATTTGTCACAGGAGCACAATAGATTAAGTCAAGTAACATTTTTAAAATACATGTAATTTGGGAATATGTAGACAACTCTATTAATAACCATATAGTATCTATTCCTATCTAAAATTTTTGAACTTCCAGATATGTAATAGTGAATATTTAAGGAAATATGAATGAGTATTAAATGAGAAAAGTGTAGAATTCTCTCTGACATACTGGTTTTTACTTTTTTTTTCTTTTTGATTTCAGGGATCAAAGTCAACACCTTGGGTTTGCCAGGCAGGTGATTGAGGCACTGAGCTATCTCCCCAGCTCATGTGTGATGTTTTATAATCACAACTGTTTAGAGGTTTATTTTATGTAAATAGCATCAAACTTAGAGTGTGTGTATATGTGTGTGAGTGAGTGTGTGTGTGTGTGTCCATTTCAGACTACTTTTTAGATTTAAAGCAAAAAACTATCTTCCAGTTGGGTATGTTGGTGCATGCCTTAATCTGAGCAATCACAAGTCTGAGACATAAAGATGGCCGCAATTAAGGCCAGCCTTGGCTACAGAGTCAGTTCTGGAGCATTCTGAACTATCCAGAGAGACCCTGTTTCAAAAAAGCAAAAACAAAAACAAAGCAAAACAACAACAACCAGGTCACCATTTTTGCCAAATGATACTTTACATTTTTCTTGTCTCTATCCTTGTTTTTAGCCCTTACTTGGACACCTGTGGTCTTTGTGGAAGCCCTTTATTCTCTAGAGCCTCTCTGACAATTCCATTGTTTTCCTTCACCCTGATACCTTTCTCCACCAAATGCAATCTGACATTCATCTAGCTTTTTCTCAGGTTCTATAATGGCTGTTTTGGCAGTTATACTGATTCTTAACCCTTTGCCGTTCTTTTAGTATTAGAAGCATTTATTAGTTAGTCTACTATTTATGAATCTCGGAGAGACTGTGAGGGCTGTGTTATAAGGGACTTGATCCGAGGGTACATAGATCCTCATATTATTGTTCAGAAAAGAGGAGCACAGAGAATTTACCTAGCTTGAATTCCCAATGGAAAATTTCAAGTGGTCCATCAGGTGATGTTTTTGAAGAAGCTATTGATTCTAAATAAAAAGAGCCAGGAACCAAACAGAAAGCTAATGTACAGAGAAGGCATGACACAAATAGCTAGAATGTCCCAACTTACTCTGGTTATAATAATATAAAGCTGCAGAGGTATCTTAAATCATTTCTACTTTGGTGTGGTATTAGCACAAATTAAGGGATAGAGTAGATGCCCAAAGGTACCATCATAAATGTATGCTGTGTAGTAAAACTCTAGTCCCAAGGACATTTTCTCCAAGTGTTACCTCATTTTGCATTTGTGCTACTTAGAAGTTTATAAGGAGAAACAAATATAAATAGTAATCTGTAAGACCTGAAGGACCAGAAGATCTTTAACATAGGGCTGCAGATGACTTCCCCAAATGTTGTCATGCTTGCCAAAGGTAATGTTTTGACAGCAACGCTGCTCCAGCATCATTTCTCAAAGCAGTTCCTGTACGTTCCTTAAGCCACTCTTCTACCAGATTTCCTCCTCTCATCTTCTGCCAATTTGTCTGCAATTTGTTCATTGAAACAGTTCAAATATCCCTGTCTAAAGACTGTTCTAATTTATCCACCCTTGTGATATCTGTCTCATAGGAACAGCTGACTGAATCTTTCTTTCTTTTATTTTTTCAGTAAAATAACAGAGTCTGCTCACAGTGCTCAAAGCAATTCTATCAGTTACTGGGGATACACTCATTCTTTAATGAATAAAGTCAGATTCTAGACAAGATTTATTTAAAGAGATACATTTCTTGAATGGCAAATTTATATATGTATTCATCACTTTACTTTCTGTAACAATTCAGTGGTCATAATTAGAAATATATCACACTAATTATGTTTAATTTAACCATTTATTTCAATAACATTTAAAAATTATTGATGTACTTATTTCTAAAAATTTAGTACATATTTTCCATTTTTCAAGCCTATTTTATGTTATGCACCCTTTTCTCTTTTTTTGTAGGCTAAACTGTTATTTCAATAACTCATTTTTCCATTTTAGGAGGCTAAGTTGTAGTGATTCCCAAAATATGTCCATATTTAAATCCGTAGACTATGTGAATATTGATTTATATAGAAATGGATCTCTGCAGATTTAGTTAAGGTTCTGTGCTAAAATGATCATCTTAGATTTTTTTCTAAACACCAGAGTTCTCAAAGGGAGAGAATCAGAAGGTCCATGTGCAGTCAGGGAAAGTGCAGAGACTGATGCACCCAAAGAACGCCTGGTGCTTTCTGGAAACTGCACAAAACAAAGATCCGACAGATCTTCTATGAAGCGTCTAGAGAGAGTGGCCCAAGAAACAGCTGGGTTTCAGACTCTGAGTCTCCAGAATTGTGAGAGAAAATTTTTTTTCCTGCATTAAGAATCGAATCTAGAGTAATTTGTCACAACCACAGGAACGTATATACTCACTAATACATCTTCATTGTGTATCTTTTCATTACCCTCTAGCATCTACTCTAGAAATTACACCTTTTTTTAGTTTCTAGGTTCATGAAAGGAAAAAGTCAGTGGAGCTAGAATTTTTTATGCTATTAAAATTGACCCACAGATTCAATGAAATTCTATGAAAACACCAATAACATTTACCACATAAATAGCAAAAAGAAATTCTAAAAGTTGTATGGAGCCAAGTATACCTGTGGTTTGGGTCTGTAGCATCTCTCAAGGAGTTGTATGCAAAGATGTATACCAGGAGGAAAAGGGAGAAACGTAAGAGGTGGAGCCCAGTGGAAATCTTATACTTATTGATAGTGCGCTGTGCCGGGGATGGCGGGGCCCTTTCTCTTCCTCCTTCCCCTTGGACTTCTCAGTCAAGAAGTGAAGCTTTGGCTCCACCTTATGCTCCTTGCTCAGAAAATTAACTCAGCACAAGAGGAAAAGCAACAGGTGCAATAATAGACTGATAATACTGATAATAGACTAAAAATAATGTACAAGTCAAGATAAATCTTTTCTTTTTACAAGTTCTCTGACTCCCAGTATTTGTTATAGAGATGAAAAACTAATTATCAGTGAAAAACTCCAAACGACCAAGATAATGTTGAGCAAAAAAGAATAAAGCGGTAGTCATCACCTCCCATCATATCTCACTTCATGCTTCAAAACTGTCACATCCAGAAGAACATAAGATTGCCATAAAAAGCAAACTCATAAAGCATTGGTATCAAATAGGGAACTCATAAATAAGTCTATGAATTTACAACTAAGAAAGTTTTCAACAAAGCTGTAAAGAATATAGGTATTGGAAGGGGTGGGCTCTTCAGTAAATAATACCTGAAATAAATGGTTATACACATATAAAAAAAAAACAAGACTTATATGTCTCTCCTTGTATGCTGAAATTAGCAAACGTGGATTGCATTCCAATGTAGGTCCCAAAACTGTGACACAACTAGAAATAGAGAAAATCTTATGCCACTGGTGCAGGCAAAGTTTACTGGTTAAAGATCTCAAAAGCGCAGGCAACAACAACAAAATACATAAATGAAGTTTCATCAGATGAAAGTACTTACATCAGTAAATGAGATTACCAACAGAGCAAAGACTCATGCTTTACTAGGGGAGAAAATATTTACAAACTAGGCATCTGACACATGTTAATATCCGGAATAAAAAAGAGATTCGAACAGTTTAAAAACAAAAACAAACAAAAAAAAAAAACTGATTGAAAAAACAGACAAAAACAACAAATTGATGGTTCTTAAAAGAATCATTAAAATTGGTCAACAGTGTGGAGGATTCTACAAAATTAAAATTGAAGCTACCATATGAGCCAGCAGCTTTACACTAGGTATATAACCACAGAAAATGGAGCCCCAATCATTTACAAAAGGGATAGAGACCAAAAGAAACGAGGGGGGGGGGAAGGAGAAGAAAATGGAAAAAAAATTGAGATGCACATGTGCCAACTCTCCATTATGAGCATAACCATTAAGTCCTGGAAACATGTACTACTAAAATTTAAAAATTAGAGACATGTCTGCACTCCTGTGCTCACTGTGGCTCCATTCGTGGCAGCCAAGATGTGAACCCACACTCTGAGAGGCAGGACGCAGGAGAACCGCAAGCTCCATCCCTGTTTGGGTAACTTAATGAGATAGTAAGACCCTGTTGCAATTAAAAAGCAATTTAATTTAAAAAGAGGTGGGGGGAATGGCTCAGTAGAATAAGCACTTCCCTGGCAAG
>NW_004524697.1:1957397-1977960 GCF_000260255.1 Octodon degus | reverse complement strand
GGGAGGGGTGGGGACGTATGGCGGAGTGGTGGGGGGCGGCCTGAGGGGGCGGGAGAGGGTCTGACCCACGCTGAGCCTGGGCTGGGACTGGTCCCTCTGGCGCAGGGTAGCAGGAATCTCTCCACACACTCACCGGACCTGGGCTAGGACTGGGTCCCTGGGTTCATTCTAATTGCCTAGCAACCTGTGAATGTATTTAAAAATGTGCTGGATAGACACAAGGAAATATTCAACCATAAGGAGAATAAATCCTTGTGATTTGCAATAACATGGATGAACCTGGAAGACATTGTGGTGAATAAAATAATCCAAGCATACTTAGACCAGTTCTTTATGTTCTCACTCACAAGTGGCCTTTAAATCTTTGGCCTCATGAATGGTTATCCTGGCTAGGGAAGACAAAGCAACGGGACTAATTGGACAGAAGTTAGTAATGAGTAAGGTGAAGCAGAATGACTAAGTCCTGGCGTTCTGATGCACAGTTGGTAACTATAGTCAATTATAACGGATTTCATATTTTCAAAATAGCTCTTTCAATGTTCTCATCACAAAACATGATAAATACCTGAGTCAATGAATAGTCTAATTATTGGATTCTACCATTATACGTTGTATGCAGATATTCACTGAAAAGCCACACAGTGAGGTCAATAAAATCTTAAATATCACTTTCTTTAATAGAGAAACTGATTATATATATATATATATATATATATATATATATATATATGTCAAAAAGGAGGATCAAATGACCCCCAAATTATCTGTTCTATTTTTTAATTTAATATCTGTGTCAACTTGTTTCACTTATACTAAGTTTCTTTCAGTTAATTGAGCAAAAAATTTTATGCTAATACGTATTTGTTTCTTCTTTGTAATAGAAAATCTATTTTGTTGATGTCAAACTCTAGTAAATATTTTGAAGATAATGACATAGAATATTATTGGTATCATCTCATGATTTTGTTAAAAATTTTGGGTTTTTTTCATAAAATAGAAAAATAAGAAAAACAAAGAGAAAGTCTCAAGATACTCACAGATAGGAGAGGAAAAAATTGAGAATAGCACCAAAGAATAAATTCTTCGGTGGAAGTACAAGAGAATATGTGCACAAGCTGAATGCTATAAACAAAATAATCATGATTTAAGAAAAATCTTGGGTCCTCTAAATAGATGGTGAGCTAAACAAGGTTTATTCACATTTTGAAACAATATTGGTCATGTCAGTTCCAAGCAAATTGTTCTATAGATTCAAATTGTTCCAATAAAATACCAAATTTTTTTTTGACAAGTTGATTCTCACATTTGCATGGAAAGGCAAGGAAGTAGGTTGGACAAAACACTTTGCTAAAGGAGGCAGTGCAGAATGGAAGAATGAGGCTACCAGGTTGTGTGCATTCTTCAAGTCCGTGATACAGACGGGAAGGCAGGCACATCAGTCAGTGAGCTAGGGCAACACGCTGAGAAACTGGCTCACAAGCTTAACTGATTATTTGCAAAGGCATTTTTATAGAATAGGGATATTCTTTCTATGAATGGCTATTGGAACTGTTGGGCTCTGTATAAATAAATAAGAAACAAACAAATGGTGACATATAGTTTTTTCCTAATAAAAATTAACTTGAAATGGATCGTCGACCAAATTGGAAAACATAAAATTAAAAGGTTTCTAGGAGAACTGCGTGAAATTGGACATACGATGAATACTAAGATAAAATCATAAAACCATAGAACATAAAACATACTCAATAAACTAGATTTATCAAGATGATAATTTTTGCTACTCAAAAGACACTCAAAAAGAGGACACAAGCAATAATCTAGAAGAAATTATGTGAGATTACATTTCAGTGAATGTATTTGTATTCAGAAATACATAGAACATTTAACAATCATAAGAAAACAAATTGCCCAATTAAGATGGACAAAGTTATAATCAAACATTTTGGGAAAGGATTAGGTGACAAAAGCATATTGAGATACTTTTATGTACCTATAAAAATGAAAACAAAGTGAAAAAGGCAAACGTCAAAGTCAGATAAAGATACAGGAAATAGAAATATTTTCATCCTTGATGGAATTACAAAAAGTGTAACTTCTCCTTTGGAAAACCGCCAATTTCTTATAAAATGAAGCACATAATTATCATATGAAGCAATAATAACATGTTTATTTTAAACTCAAGCCAAGTTACAAAATGTTAAATAAAAGTTGCACATCAATGTTTATAGAAGGCTTGAGCTGGAAACAATATTCCCTGAAATATGTTAACAATAAACACAAAGCAGTGTACTAATACAAATAAATACTACTGAACTCTTAAATCAACTATTGATTCACATTCTAATATGAAAGAATCTTATTTTCATTGGGTTAAATTAAAGCAGTAAGGTTCAAATTGCCTTGTGTATCATATGATCTTGATTATGTGACATTTTTTCAATTGTAAAATCATGAAGATTAAAAAAATATGGATTGACAGGAATGTTTGGGTTTGAATATGCAAGAAAACATACAGTGATTTTGCTTGCTATAAGGTTCTCTGTCTGGGTGGACACAAAATTCTATGTATTTTTTTTCAAAATTATAGACGCAAGCAGTATAGAATACATTTAATGTATATATTCATATTACAATACAAGTTCAGCTAAGATTTTAGGAATTCCAAGGTAGAATAAGACCATTTTGAATAAGTTTAACTATGCTACTAACGCATGACAAGTCATTGAAGGTTGTTGAAAAGACCATTCCCATACATAATTGTGGAAAGTAGTATTTTGATTGGATAATATAAAGTTAAGGCAGAAATAACTTTATGCAAACACTGCATTATGGCTGGTAACTCCAATATAACAGGAGTATATTCGGGAATTCTGAAACTGCTTTGCAATCACTAGAGTTATACAATTAATTAAACAAGATGTAATTACTACCTGAAATGTATTTGAGGACACATCATTTCTAATATAAGATAAAAGTTTACAAAAAAGCTAGAAACTCTTCAGTGAATTCTGTGACAGATTAAAGCTATGATAAAGTACATGATAATTTAGCATACTTACATGAAGGAAAACAAAGAAATATAGACATGTGTCCCTCCAAGCATATAAATGTCTACTTTTACTGAAAGAATAGTGAAAACTCAGTAATAATAAGCATCATTAATTTTTATATTAAGATGCTAGACCATATTCTCTAACAGAAAGAGCTAAGGCACTTTTAGAAATGATTAATTCTAGTGCTGGTGCAGGGAAAAACAATTTATTCCAGGGCATCTTTTAGTGCTATGAAGTAAGGAAATATTCATTAATAAATATAAATAAATAGATAGAGCCTGCCAAAATGCAAAAATTAACTGAAATAGAAAAGCTCACAAAAATAGCCCTAAGGGCCAGCCAAATAGCTCAGCAGATGACAGTGTTGCAATCAGGTGCAGGGGCCTGGAGTTTAATCGCTCTTCCTGCTGTGCCAGCCCCGTCCCTGGGGTGTGCTGAGACGGCAATTGAGACTGGGCATAGTGGCGTGAGCCTGTAATCCCAGCTCTTGGGAAGCTGTAAATGGGCGGATCACTATGAATCCGATCTAGTAGTGAGACCCTGAACACCCTGTAAACCCTTCCCTAAAAAGATACAAAAATAAATAAATAGCCCTAGACTAATTTAAGCAACAAAATAAATAGTAGCATTGAATCATAATCCAATTTATAAAATAAATACCTTTGTGTTGTAGGAAGTAAAGAATATAATAGTATAAGCAAAGAGCACACATGCCAAGAACATAGGCTCACTGATCCACCTTCTGCAGGACACCCTGACTTCCAAGTGCATGTGCATTCATAGACATCAGTAATCCCAGTGAAATCAGTGTTTATGGCATACCTGAAGTCCCAGAACTGGGAAGCTGAGGTAGGAAGATCACAAGTTCGAACCCAGCCTCAGAAATTTAGCAACTTTTTGGTGACTTTAAAGTGTCCAATGTTCCTTATTTATATAAGGCAAAATTTCTCTAAACATTGAAGAAAACTGTACCATTTTTTTAATGGCTAGGCCCTATGATATTTGCATGTATGCTGACAGTTCTACCTAATTTTTCCTGAAATCTAACAACTATCACGTGTCTGGAGTGTCTGATGTCCCTCAAGCAGTTTGCATGTCCCAGACAATAACTGTTACCCTCAGACCTTTAACTAAGAAACATTCTCTCCTCCTTTATGACATCACATCCACAAGCACATGAAGTGGTACAGAAATGTACTATAAACTCTGCTGCTGCTGGACTATTCCTGGACATTGCTGAGGATACCTTTCATCATAAACAGGTCATAGCTACTTTAACAATGGCTTATCTGTGCTCTTAACACAAGTTGAAGGCCAAAGAAGTAGCCATTCTTCTAGGCATAAATTATACTGATTTTCAATATTATTTGAGTGGATGTTACCATTTTCACACTATCTCCTGCAAATACCTATGCATCTTTGCACCATTCACTCTAATACAAATCAGTACTACTATAAATATAAGAAGACTTAATAGAGAAGTGGCTTATCAAATCTTCTAACATTCTTTGTAGTACTTCTATATTCTTCCACTCTCTAAGTCAATATACTTTAAGAATCCAAATGCAAAAGTAGATACATATATATTGCCCATAATTTTGGGGACATAAATCTACTAGTGGTCTCCTAGTTCTTTGTTCTACCAAATATAAATATTCTTCTTATCTTTAGTATATAGAGCAGTTACATATTGTATAGTTGTAATTCTTTTCTCTTTCTTTGCTCATTTCTGTAATTCAAAAGCTTATTTGATGTACCTTGAGAAAATTAAAAATACACACTAACAGTTATGATCATAGGACTTTTTTTTTGTGGAACTGGGGATTGAACTCAGGCCCTTGCACTTGCCAGAGAAGCACTTATTCTACTGAGCTATCTCCCCAGCCCTCTATAGGAGTTTATGGAACACCTAATTCTTTTAAATCTTCTACTGGTACCTCAAGGACCATAAATTTCCATACTCTACACTATTGATTATCTACTACATCATATTATGCTTCTTTGTACTCTTAGGTTTGTCAGTTAAAGGTCTGAGGATAACAGTTATTGTCTGGGACAAGCAAACTGCTTGAGGGTTATCAGACACTCCTGACCCATAATAGTTGTTAGATTTCAAGGTAAAATTAGGCAGAAGTGTCAGCATACATGCACATATCATAGGGCCTAGCCCTTAAAAAATGGTACAGTTTTCTTCAATGTTTAGAGAAATTTTGCCTTATATAAAAAGGGACATTGGACACTTTTAGTACTTCTTTACTTATTTTACATCTATTTGGCTGTAAGATTTCTGAAGAAAGTAAAACTTTTTAAAAATTTATTCCTTTCCACATCATTCATATCAAAGTGATAAATTTTTAAGTTTTCAAGAAAATAACCATGAAGAACTTCCCTGCTTACCAACCAAAGAAATCTTAAAGGTTATTCCTTGGATCTCAGTGACTATTACAGACAACAGGTTTCCAAATGCATCAATTTTCTCTTGCTGCACAAGTTAGCACAAACTTAACTATTTAAAATACTATTTTAACATTTACTATGGCATATTTATTATAATATATCTCCACAGATCAAGAGATCTTAAAAGACTAAGCTTTAGCCAAGTCCTCTGTTAGTCTGAGGAGTTAAAAGTAAGACATACGCACTTTGTTGTTCTTTTCAGGAGATTGAAATCTGGTTCATTAAGTTTGTTGGTAGAATTCAATTTGTTGTAGTTGTAGTGCTGTGGTCCTCAGCTTCCAAGACTGCCTCTTCATACTGGAAGCTTTTCCCCTGGCTTTTTGCTTCTCATTGAAGCTATCTGGGAATAGTCTTACTTTTATGGCTTTTACCTATTTAATTCCATCCCATCCAAAATAATGCCCTTGTGATCATTTAAATTCAACTAACTGGATACTCCAGTTAATTTGAAAAATTATACCTTTTTCGTGTAATACCAATTGGTATTCGTCGTGTTTAATGATTCTGCCTACACATGAGGGGAAAGGATAATATAAAGACAGGGGAATACCTGGCTATCGGCCAGAGACACAAGTGCCTGCTTGGCAAGTACAAGGTCCTGAGTTCAATTTCTGGTACAAAAATAAAACAAAAGAAAGAAAGAAAGAGAAGAAAAGAAAAGTAAAAAGTAAGACAGGCACATTAAGGGATTTGGATGGGTCACTAGCATTTTGTTTACCACATCACTTTCAGAAATTGACACAATAATGTAATAATTTATCAAGTCTCTGTTTCCAAAATCTCTCACTTGGGAATTTTTGTGTATATAGGCATTTTGTGCTTTAAAAATTATCATTCCAACAAGGGGACATAATGGGTTGCCTACTCATCAATCCTGTTGTCTACCATACATAATGCATTTGAACAGGCAAAATATATATTCTGACTCATATTTATGGAATTATGACAATCTAATATCAAGCAAACATTTTTCTTTCAAGCCAGTTTTAAAATTCTACTCTTCTAAAGCGTACAACAGCAGGGATCAACTTGGGTGAGTTTGCTGTCCACTGAAAATATGTAACACTTATGAGCACAGGGGGCTTACTTTTAGAAATGTTATTACTTTATTCTTTCTATATTCTGATTCATCATTGTAATATTTAAATCATTTAACTCTTATTAAGAGAAAGAAACACGTGGCTCAGTCATGCTTATTAAATATGTTATAATTCATTAAAATACCCCAAATTATTGAACCATACCTAGAAATCTATAATATATATATATATATATATATAATCTTCTTTGTAGGATATTTCTGAGAAGGAAAGCAGAAAATAACAAGTAGGACATAACATAACAGATAATAACTGATCACGATATGTTATCACATCCCAGATATGATAATTACTCTAAGATGACAAATTCTTTGAGTTTATAATATCTTCCATCAAAATAAAGATAAGAGTATTTATGTACATTAATGAAAGAAGTGTTTTGGAATCATTCATAACTTCTGGAAAACTTTAGAGAAACTATAGTGCTTAGCTAACCAGGATCTTCAGTTTTGAATATTTAGCCGATTAAAGAATTTTATTTATATTTAACTGATAATAATTTCCTGTATTTCTGAAGTGCTGCATGATATTTTGGTCTATGTATAGACTATAAAAAGATTCAATGAGGCTACTTAGCATATCCAGCACCCCACCTACTCTGTGTGTGTGTGTGTGTGTGTGTGCGCGCGCTCACGCGCACTTGGGTGTCAGTATGTGCCAAGAACAGAAAAGGGAATGGAAAGACACTCATCAAAGGGTACAAGCTTTCAATTAGACTGGAGGAATAAGTTTTAATGATATGTTGCATTGAATTGTGAACAGTTAATGTTTTTAATATTTAAGAATTGCTAAAAGATAACTCTTTAGATTGAACACATTGTACTAGCTCTAATAATTCCTGAGTTAACAATTTGCAAGGTAGATACCCATTTAAAGAAATAACATATAATCAAAAGAAAATGCCTGAGTTAATTGTACACCCCGTATTCAATCTTTCTCCAAATCCCAAAACCCAGATGCTGAAAAAAACATTATCTTTAAAGAAGTTCACAAAGAATAATTCAGTATTATACAGTGTCATTCCTTGGCTCCAAGGTCAGAAAAATTTATTTATTACATTCAAAATACCTCTGATGTGCTGAGAATGGCCTCAAGTGAAAACTGAAGAGTTTTATATGACATTACTCACACAGGAAGGACAAATTTTCCACAGTACTCACACAGCAGCAGTGGTTAGAAAATAAATTTCAGCTTCTATTGTTGGACTATTAGTGATGAGAGACACCGAAGAACTACAATATCTGACACATCTATGAGAGCACACTGAATAATAATAGAGCCTCAACTCGTCTCCATTAACCGGTGTTCTCTTAGCTATAGGAAAGCCTGTTTATCTGAAGCCAGACAGTGATGTGTCTCTTTGGTAACCTGATGCTTTATGTAAGGAAAGAGGCTGACCATACTACTTTAATGCATCAGTATTTCCTCTCAGAAAAAAATAAGCTAATATATTTTTCCATATTTACTTTACATAGATTGAATCACTTCTAAAATTCTATTGAACAGGTAGTGTGTCTCGACCCGTAGGTTGGTCAACGAGGACCCTAGAGGGGGAGTGGGGATGAGAAGGCACAGGAGACACAAAGAATGGAGACAAGACAGGATTCTGATCAAGTCTCACTTATTCAGGGGAGGTGCTGGGTATATATAGGGAGTGTAGGAATGAGAAAGTCTCGGCTTTTGAGGTCAGCAGGTATTTAGGCAATGGAGGAAGGTCCCACCCCTGGGGCATATCACGGGGAATGGGCAAGGTGGGAAGGACCAGAAACTTAACTCAGCAGGGGAATAGAAACTTAAGAAAATGGCTGACACTATTATAAAATGGATACCAGTTGTTGGCTTCCCACAGTAGTATCCGTAAAGTATGTTATTAACTGATATAGAAGACTTATATAGCAAAAAGCTATGTGTGTCCTTACCCATGCATGTATACAATTAATTTTTAAATGATCTTCTCAGCAATATCTACACTTCTAGAGTATAGAGATCACAGGGAAAATTCACTCAGAAGACACCAATTTATGATATTTATCAAAAATTGATATCTTCATACTAAAATTCTACTTCATACTAAAATTGATATCTTCAATATGAAACAAAAAGAGAAATAAATGTGTCCATTGAGTAGGCAGGTACTGTCACAATAAGGTTGAAGACCCATTTTGAATCACTTTGTTGATTTCCAACTATGAAATTGTCCATGATTTATTTTAAGCAGTAGATACTTAAAAGGAAGGATAAGTATCAAAACTTCTTAATTATTTTAAATAGATTTATTCAAACATTATAAAAAATTAAGGACTAAAATATGATACTAATAACATGATTTAAAAAAAAAAACTAAAATGCTTTTGTAACAGTCTTGATTGCCAAAACTAGTTCTAATCAACAGTAGTTTGAATCCTAAAATGTCATGGCATACCTCTGATCTATATATGTTATAACATACTGGATTTCAACAAGAAAATCAAGTCAGAGAGAAAAATCTTAACAAAGCCAGAGTAGAAAACACTTCCTGTACACAGGAACAAGAATAAAAAGGAACCATGGAATCAAGAAGACAGTGGAAATTTTTAAAATGTTATGAAAAAACAATCATCCATCAATTCAGAATGTTATGTTCAGGGAAATTATTCTTCAAATGTGAAAGATAAATAAAGGCTTTCATGTAACTTATTATATTTCTCCAAGAAAAGATTTTGTCATCAGCAAATCTGATCCAGAAGAAATTTTGCAATTTATTTGGAAGGAAGAAAGCTCTCTATAAAGCTTTCTTTTCAAAAGCATCTACAAAAACAAGGAAAATATTTCTTGTGATTATGTAAAATTATGTTTAATACAAAGATTTGTAAATCAGGAGAGGATGACAGGTTGAAGAAAGGGGAACAAAATAGAAAGAAAAGTAAAAGCAAGATACATCTCTATGGGTAAAAATTCCTTATAATCAATTTTATGATTGTATATATCTAAAATCTATCAATTGGTCACTTTCCTCTGTGGCCCCATAATCTCCTTGATCAGAAAATTTGGAACACCACTGAGTTGCAGAATGTTACAGAACAGGTTCTCTTATGTCCTGCATCCTCACTGACCTTGAATGACTAGGACCAAAATGTTGGCTGTCCTTGTAGCCCTTCTTTTCTCTAAGTTTTGGTCTGCAAACTTAAGTTGTTAACCCTCCAGAAGAGAAGATTAATGCCTATAACATAGGCAGTTGGGAGCATAACCTCACTATCTGTCTGAATACCAAACATCTTAGATGTAACATGGAACAGGTATTTTACATCAAATATTGATATGTTAAACTTTAAGTCCCTACTAAATGTGAAGAAAAAAATTAAAAGTTAAAAAATAAAAAATGACAAATGATCTACAAACTGTGGTACAGGGTTTCCGGGTAAATCCTGAGGGGATTTGACTGACATTGTCAGAATCATAAGTTACATTTCTTTGTTATATAAGACTTGTTTTATCTTGGTCTTAACCATCCAGTAGGAAAGTACAAAAATGAGGTATAAAAAGTAAAGCCATATTAATATGCTTAGCTATAAAAGACTCAACTTCTTCTGACACTGCTAGTATATGGATAACCCGCTACTATTATTGACTACTGTAGTATATTGTATTATTTTTCTGAATTCACTCACCTACAATACTTGAATGGCAATGGAATATCCATCTCTGACAAAACTAAACAAAAAAAGGGATACAAATGAAGGACCATTTTGTATCTGTATATACAGAACAGTTAGGATAGATATACAGCTACTTTCTCTTAATTCAGTGAGAAGAAAGATTTGTACTAATAATGTTTGGACAGGATATCATGTCTGCATTTTATACTATAAATAACTACTATGAAGACAACAGTATGCAATGTATTAATTATTGTAACTGTCCTACTAACCTGTTTTGAAACTGTCTCATTGTTATTTGTTTCTCAATGAAATTAATAAAATAAATAAAATTTGAAAATTCAAAAAAATTATGTAGTGGGTATCTGTTACACATGGAAAAGTGAAATAATGAACAACACCAGTACCTAAGTAATAGAAGGGGCAACCTGAAAATACTATTTTAAGGTACTTATAATGAATATGAAGTAATCATAGCATTATTTGCAGGAGGCAAAATTAGATTATACATATATATATATATGTATATATATTAAAATAGTAAAGTGAAACTTCAAAAAAATAGAGTATCATAAGCAATATTTTGAAAGGGAAAAGAAAAAGACAGTCATGAAAATGTTAAATTAAATCAGAGAAGGCAAAAGAAAGAAAAAAGTTAAAACCACGTAATAACTAGAAAATAAAGATGACTATGGAAGATATCAATCCAATTATAACAATAATAGACCATTAAACTCACAATTAAAAGATAAGATTATCAGTGTGGACAGAGCAGATTTCTGAAAGAAGAAATTTGTCAAGGATAAGGGCAGACACTATACAATGAGGAAGAAGTCATTTAGATTAGGAGATACCACCTCAGTTAATACGTGTGTGCCTAACAAGGGTGTCCGGATAACAAAGCAACACTCGGGGAAATGTACAGGGAAAGACATGATCGCTGTTATATTTTAAAAAGGTAGTGCTTTTTGTTTTCAAATGACAGATTCAGAAGACAAAATATCAGTAAATACCATAAGGAGTAAAACTGATCCAAGAAGTATTAGCAATCAACTGCATTTAATTGAAATCCTTAGAACATTCCAGTCCAAGTAACTGAATACCCATTTTGCTCAAGCTCACATCCGGCACTTATTAAGACAGATCCCATTCTAGGTTATAAACAGAGTCTAAAATCCAAAAAAGCACAGGAGAAATATATATAAACTACATACTCAGACCGCTAAGTCTAGAATAGAATAAGTCCAGTAATAGAAAAACCACTGAAAAACGACCTGATATTGAGAAGTTTAAAATTTTTTTCAGTAGCTTAAAAAGTAAGGATTAAACAAAGAAACAACATACATTATGTATGTGTGGAAAACTACCAGACATTGATGAAATAAATCAAATAGTATGCAAATCAGTATTGGGGATATACAACAAAGACAATGGTGCTTTCTCAATTTCTGCAATGTAAGAAACCTTAAAAAACTCAAGGTGTTTGATGCTGCAATCCATATGACCATCATTTTTATCAAATACTTTTATGTTCTCATATTTTCTTTCTTTATGTATTTAGTACAGGGTCTACAGGGTCTCACTACATAGATCGGACTCCTAGTGTTCTCAGCCACCCAAGTGCTGGGATTGCAGGTGCTGGCCACCGTGCCCAGTCTTGATTACCGTCTCAACGCCCCCCGGGGGCAGGGCTGACACAGCCAGCTGGGGATGAAACGGCCCTTGCATCTGCCTAAGCGGGCACTTCAATCCACTGAGATATCTGGCTACCATGTTCTCATATTTTCAATGCTTTCTCACTTGAATTTTATCTTTATCAAAAATTCGTTGAGTTATATTTTGAAAACCCTAATGAAATAAGAGTAAGAAAATATTTCAGCAGACATTATTGAATATAATACATAGATTGCAAATATGCATATGGAAGATACTCAGGAGGCTTACTAATTAGTGAAATGTAAATTAAACCCATCCTGGGACCTCAACAAATCTCTTAGAGTGACTGCTAAATATCCCAAATAGCAAGCTCTAATCAGAATGCAAAAAAAAACCACATGAAAGACAAAACTCAGGTATTTCTGTTTAGAATGTGAAAGAGTGAAGAATTTTTAGAAAACAGTTTGGCAGTTCTTTATGAATTTAAATACATATGCATTTACCATCAACACAGATGCCGGAGTTTAGGTGTTTTACTGACTGAAAATTTATGTTTGGGGCAAAAATGTAATATAAGCTGAAATTAAAGAATTGTTTAGATAGAATTGACACCTTTTACTCTGTTGAGTCCTCCAATCCTTTTTATTTCTAGTTTCTTTATTAATATTTTTTAATATCAAACTTAAACTTTTTAACTTAAACTTGGATCCTGTTGGCTTGCTGAAACCACTTATTAATTTTAGGCATTCGTAACAGTATGTGTATTTGTTGGCATTTTCTACAGAGCAGTTGTACTGGTAGGGTCCACGCTGGTGCAGAGATATCTAGGTATTTCTGAGTGTGGCATACGAGTCCCAAGATGAGTTTGGAAAGAGAATTCTTTGGCTCCTCACTCTGTTAGTTGGGTCCTGGAAGATCAGCCCTCCTAGCAGGATCTGATTGCTAATGGGGGAGACATGCCACTGTGATCCAGAGAACGAGATTTTCTGCTCACCTGCCAGATGAGAGGTTGGGAAATGCCTTGCGTAGGTCACTTTTTGTTAGGACATGGTGCTGAAGACGAAGAACCATCATGTTTTGGTTTTCTTTAGTCCCGGTACCCTAAACCAATCTTTCCTGCTAACACTTTGTGTAAGTATACAAAAACTCCACTTTCTATATTTCAACAGTCTATATTTCAGATACCTTGCTATTTTTCTCATCATTCTTCCAAAGCAAACCAAAATACACCAGCCAGGGTGGTGCATTTAGTCTAGGAGACTCCTGCATGAGGAGTTAATATTGCGAGAGGGGAGAGAGAGTAAACTGAACAGACCTGACAGAAAAAATGAGAGCGTTTTCAAGTGCTGAAATGAGTTGGTGATAAAGTACTAGAGGACAGGGTAAGATGTAGGAAATGTAATCAGTCATCTGTTTGTATTTATTTATTTATTTATTTATTTATTTATTTATTCACTGTCAAAACCAAGAAACTTATATTCATATAATTGGAATTCTCAAAGTGGAAAGGAGTAGGCAATAAATATTTAAAGATTTAAGATTTATGAACTTAGTACAATTTATAATATCATATTTCCAAGAAAAATGAACCTTTAGCACAATAAATTTAAATAAAATCATACCAAGATACACAAAAATGAAATTGTCCAAAACTTATTGTAAAGAAAAATTCATTAACACATATGCATAAAAAATATTAGCTATGGAAGAACAAAGCACCTTATTCCACATTAGAAAGAAAAAAAAGGACCAAGTGTATAAGAAACTAGACTAATTAAAGGACTGAAAGAAAAGATCTGTCCTCTTTGAATATTATACTTAGCAAACATACCTTTGAAAACTAAAAGTAAGATTTTCTAGTTATACAAACTTGAAATATTTTAATATTTACAGAAGTAGCATGTAGGAAATAACAAAGAGCATAATTCAAAAGGCAAGAGAAGTTGCAGTACCATATATGTGTGTGTGTGTGTGTGTGTGTGTGTGTGTGTGTGTGTGTACATATAAAAGACAGGGAAGAGGCAATATAAAGTCAATAGAAGATGGAAATACTTTTTAAAGTTTCTAATACTAGGAGAAGATATCATAGGATGACTTTTAAATAAATTGTAAGTCAAAGATATAGTATGAATCTTAGAACAAACATTAAGATTAAGCAATATTCAGAAAATTAAATACTAATTAATTAAAAATTAAATGTTTCAAAACAATTGAACTAAGAAAAAGTTTTCATGATAGCAAAGATGTACTAAGAGTAAAACATAAGATAAATACTGGAATGGCAAGTAAATGACCAGCACTTCTAATAGTTTGAGGATAGGATATCACGCAAAGTTCTAGTGTGTTGTGGACATCCATAAGGTCATCTGTTTTTAATTTACTGTTGCACAACTACTTCTATTTCTGCAAAGACTATAGAATAGGGCTTCCTTCTTTTTAATATGAAATATAATTTCCTTTTGTTTTTGGTGTAATGTTTCAAAAATACAGTGAGTATCAAGATAGCAATTGCCACACAGGATATCTAAGATAATTTTTATCTGTCTTTTGATGGCAACTTAAATTTTTTACCAATTTCAGATGGTTATATCTGGTAACATGAGCAACTACATTGAAGACAACAATGTTCAATGTAGCTACCATTGTTGAATACCTAAAAAAACCCAAACAAACACAATCAAGTTACCTTGAGAATGAAAGTTTCATTTTCAGACATATGTTGGGCACCTGGCTAATACTCATGACCATTCATACACAATTTCTGTGTCTCTGCCTCTCCTCCTCTCCCTTTACCTCTCTCACAGACATACAAATGCAGGCACACACACACACACACACACACACACACACACACACACACACAGATATGGAAAGAAAGAGAACCTTCCTGAAATATCTGATTTTTTTCTCCATTTTCATTTTATTCTGTTTACATTTAATTTCATTGAAAAGACCACATGTTAAGTTTTTAATAACTAATGGGAGTATAATGTATTCAGAATGTAATGATGTGAAATTCTTGCCTGATAACTTCAAATAATTTATGGAAAACTGGCAGGGAAGCAAAAAATCTCTTACAGGCTTCCTTAGGACTCCTTTATGAAGGCATTCATCTTGATCTAGAATAATGTCTGCACTGTTTGCTGTTCAAAGGCCACCATGCAGGAGATGGGAATTTGGGTAGGAGAGACAAAGGTTTGTTAAAGGTCTGTGAGGCCCTGAAGGGAATGGTGAAGCTGTCATCCTCAAATTCCTTATTTGAAAACCCAAGGAGGAGAAAGGATTTTATAAGGGGAGAATGGGAGGCACAGAGAAGGATATGAGCACACCAGGATCTTTATCCTTTCAAGAACGCTTTCCATTTTTCTGATTTCTGGAATTAGCAATATTACTCTACTTCCTGACTATAGCTCTGATTGCTTTTGTTTGTTTAATACTAAAGATTGAGCTCAGGATCTTTACATTGAGATACATCTCTTGCCATTTATTCATTTTTCATTAGAAGGCAGAGTATTTCTAAATTGTTACGTTGCCCAGGCTGGGCTCCAGTTTGTGACCCTTCCGTCTCATGCTCCCAGAGTTCCAAGACTACAGGCACATGCCACCCTCAGTAGATCTTTTTGACGAATGTATTTTCTTTCTGAAAATCAAATCTCACATGAGTGTACATGCTTTCTGGTAGTTAATCCAGATAATTTAAGACTTAGAAGGAGCATTAAAAATTATAACAGGTGTTCTGGGTTCTGCAACTCTAAAGATTATTTCATATTTAACATCTGAACCACTTAAATGGGACCATGCTTCAGAAGTAATCCTATCAGGGACGATTCCAAAGGGGTGACCCTGTTACAGTATTTCTGTGAAACCCATGCTGAACCCAATGGAAACATGCTTTGCATCAAGGGGTAGGAAGGCAATACACTTTGTTATGCAGGCAGGCTGATGAAATGAACTTCCAAAGCATCAGGTCAGAGGTAAAAATTTGCAAGCAGGAAGTACAAAGGCTTAAAAGAATTTTATTGGGCAGCATCTATCATCCCTTATTGCTGATCAGAAAGTCCCTGAAGGGAGTAATAGGGCTGGTCACCTCTCATTGCTGGGAAGGACCAGGTGTGTGGCTAAATGTGGCCAGACTGAGCTGCCTCGGGTTATCTTTGGCTCTATCAAGCCTGGATGAGTGTAACAGACAATTTACGTGGTGGGTTGCATGATCTTACTTTGTCGTAATATGGACTACGAATGGGTTTCTACCTTTTTAAAATATGTATTATATTATCATTCATGAAACAGAGCCTGCATGACTTCTCCCAAAGGCATACGTCATAATAGTGTTATACTTAAGGTTAAATTTTAACGTACAAATGATGGGAGAAGCACATTGAGTCCATAGCAAAAAAGAAATGATGATTTTAATTTTAGAAAGTATGAGCTTTTTTGTTCCTATTCATCCATTCCTCTTGGACCAAGCTAAATCTTTAATAAGAGGAAAACAAAATTTTAGGGAGAAAATGGGCCTCATAGTCAATATAAACTTAAATATTTTTATGTTTCATTGGCAAAGACATTTTTAACAATATTAATTCTGATCAGTGAATAAGAGATCTTTCGATCTTCTAATATCTTCAATTTCTTACTTTGTGTTCTATAATTTTCATTAGATTTTGGGCGAATCACCTGGCAATGTGTAATGTAATTGAGTTTGAATAGCATCTGTAAAATCAACTTATTTCTGATACTATGTTTCAATGTCATTCAGGATTAGAACCAAAATTAACCTTTCATTGAGGCATAAAGTTGATGAACTATCAACAGAGACCTAGTCATAATATCCATATATTTTCTGTTAATTTCATGTTTCTAAGAGACATAAAGTATTTGCCAAACCTCGTTTCTTTCAAGGGGGCATTTTATGTCCATATAACAAAATTCCAAGTATAATGAGTTCTTAGTTTCAGATAATGTGGCTTTCCTGAAAAGAAGGAGGGAGAAACAATGCAGTTCCTTCTCAGATTGTCTCATCTAAAAAAATTCAAGCTGTTCTTCCAGGTAAATCAGTTTTCAATTACATTTCTCTAGTATAAAGGGTCTTAGTTTTTTGTGATAAAAATGTACATATTTTAAAGAAGATGTCATGTAAATCCATACTTAGTGATAATTTTTGCCTTATTTAGAGGCAAAATATTTACACACAAATTGTAAATAACTTCCTTAGAGAGAATCTGTCTTCAACAAAGTGGTCATTATTTATTTGAACAAGAATGAATTGTGGGAAACCCTCCATGTCTGTATGTCCAGGAGAGTTATGCAAAAGATGATTTCTCCACTTCAAAAAGGATTAAATATCTTACATTTTTTTTTACTGAGATTTAAAAAAATTCAGATTACTTTAATAAACATCCTGAAGATTCTTATTTTTAAATGATAAACTCCTTTATTCTTCCGCTGGCAGAGTTCAAGAATATATGCATCGAGGGTTCAGTTCCCAGCACCACATGCCGCCCTGGCTCCACCCCCAGGGCGCACTGAGCTAGTGACTGAGTCCAGGTGTGGCGGCGTTTACCTGTAATCCCAGCGCTGGGGAGTCTCAGAATAGGAGGATCACTAGGAGTCTGAGCTGCGTAGTGAGATCCTGCACCAAATATATGAAAAGAAAAAAGAATATATGCATCTGAATTTTAATTTGTGAAAAATAATCCTTTATAAATCTAAACTTCTATAGAAGCACCAAGTGCTTTTACCCATTTCATTAGGTGATTTACCACCAGAATTTTCATACTAATTATATCTTGACTTTTTGTTTAAATTAGTGAGGCAGCACAGTAAATCACATTATTTCTAAAATTATTGAGATCTGTCTGTACATAGAATATGTATGTAATTTTTGTCATTTTCTTTTAATTTGTTTTACTAAGAACTTATTTCCTCACATACGTCATTTTAATAGTAAGACTCTAAAAGATGGCTACAGTTTTCCATAGTAGTATGGTTGGCATTATTTAAAACAAAATATTTTGTTTGCTTTATATGAAATATTACTTAATAAGCAATTAAGTTTATCTCATATCAAAATTAAGATATGTATGGGAGTCAAGACCTAGAAAGGTCCACATTTTGTTTCTATTAGATTGTGTCAATTATGTTTTTGTATTCTGTATACTTCAAACTCTGTCTTCCTTTTTTGTTGTTAGTAATGCTACTGATTTATTAAAGAAAACATGCCAGCTGTCTTTTAGGATGTATCACAATCATATTAAAGCATCTGCTTGAATGCAGATTCTTTGATCTCCTAGCCTGCTGTGCCAGCCCCGCCCCTGGGGCATGCTGAGATAGCCATTGAAACTGGGCATGGTGGTGCACTCCTATAATCCCAACACTAGGGAGGCTGTAAACAGGAAGATCACTATGAGTCCCATCTACACAGTGAAACCCTGTACACCCTGTGCTCCCTATCTTAAATACAAAAAAAGGGGGGGGGGAAGGGATACATCATAATCGTGATGTGTCTGAATGTTTTTTATACTACATTTTCACTCTCTCACTTGCTTGTCAATGTAAATGTAAATGAATTCTAAATGTTTTATTAAATTTGGAACTCTTAGGGCCTACCAAATAGCTCAGGGGATTAAAGAGCCTGCAAACAGTCACAGGAGCCAAGGGTTTGATCCTCGGGCCTGGCGCACTGGCCCTTGGGGTGTGCTGAGACGTCAATAGAGACTGGGCATGGTGGCTCCTTTCTCTGTAATCCCAGCACTTGGGAGGCTGTAAACAGGCTGATCACTATGATCCTATCTACGCATTGAGATCCTGAACACCCTGTAGATCCTTCCCTAAAAATAAAAAAGAAAAAAAAGAAAAAGTGTGTATGTATTTAAAAATTTGGAGCTGAAAAAGTATGTATGTATTTATTCTTTAAATAATTTTATTAAGAAACAAATAGCAATGAGACAGTTTCACAACCCATTACTAGCACATTTTCAATAATTAATACATTGCATGTTATTATCTTAGTGTGTCAGGGAGATGGCTCAGTAGAACAAGCATTTGCCTGGCAAGAACAAGGACCTGAGTTCAATCCCTGGTTCTGAAAAAAAAATTTAGGGGGGCCAGGGAGATGGCTCAGCAGAATAAGCGCTTCCCTGGCAAGCACAAGGACCTGAGTTCAATCCCCAGTTCCTCAAAAAAAAAAAAAAAAAAAAAAAAAAAGGAATGTCTTAGTGGTTATTTATTGTACAAAATGCAGACATATCCTGTCTCAAACACTTTTAGAACAAACCTCTCCATTCATTGAATTAAGAGAATGGACCTGTGTATCTATCCTATTTTGAGTATACAGATACAAAACAGTTTTTCATTTCTATCCTACTTTTTTGGTTAGTTTGGTCAGAGGAGGGTATTCCATTGTCATTTAAATACTGTAGGTGCATGTATCCCAATACAGACCAGTCTTGGGTTTTCTGTAAGACTGGCAATGTCCGAAGTTGTTGACTTGAGTCCTTTACAGCTCAGCATATTAATATGGCTTTACTTTTTATGCTTTGTTTTTGTACTTTTAGTGTGTTTGTTTGTTTTTATACTTTTATGCTGTATGGTTAAGACCAAGATAAAGCAAGACCTATGTAACAAGAGATGTAACTTTTGTATCTGGTAAGGTCAGTCAGATCCCCTCAGGGTTTAACTTAAAACCCGGTACCACATCTTGTAGATCCTTTGTCATTGTCAGCCATCAGATGAGTCATGGCCATTGCTTGACCAATTGGCTCTCTGTGAAAGACTAAGAGAATGTTTTCTCTCCATGTGACTCTCCTTAGGCACACTCTACGTCATTGATCATTTTCCTCTGTGGCCCCATAATCTCCTTGTTCAGAAAATTTGGGACACAACTGTTTTACATGGTGTCATAGTACAGGTTCTCCTCTGTCCTTTCTTCACTGACCTTGAAAGGATAGGGCTGAAATGTTGGCTGTCCTTGCAGCCCTTCTTTTTCTGTAACTTTTCATCTCCTGAAAAGAGGCTTATTATTATTACCCTACAACATAGGCACTTGAGATTAACCTCACTATCTGTTTGGATATCAAACATCTTAAATATAACGTGGAACAGGTATTTTCCATCAAGTAGTGATATGTTGAACTTTGTGTCCCTCCAGAAGATGAAGAAAAAAGTGTAAAAAGATAAAAAATTAAAATAAGAATAAGTATTTGCATATTTTTACACAGAAATGTAGAAATCTAACCACATACAGCCTTGTGGCAGGACTATCCTGTGACTTTTATTTTGTCTTTTTTTTTCATTTGTGACCTTTTTTTAAACAAATATTTATTTGAGAGACAGTGTGGCAGTAACTGGTATGTCATGACGAGAAGTACGTATTGAGAAGACCAGAATGACGGGCATTCCAAGCGTGAGCCTACATTTACACATTGCTTTCTTCAGTGTAGTTGCTTAGTTTACAAGTATCAGCATATATAGTTAGTCAGGGTGAGAATCCTACCAATTAGCTTCTAGTTTCAAAACATGCTGAAGATTCTCAGGACCATTGCCTTACCTATCTTGTGCATATAAATGTATGACTGTGCCCCTGTCACATTTCCTAGCTTTTCTTCTTGCCCTCTCTTCATTGTCTAGACCTCAAGTTCTTGCTTTCCTAAAAAAGTGTATA
>NW_004524697.1:1945584-1956987 GCF_000260255.1 Octodon degus | reverse complement strand
AATAATCTCAAATTTTATGTTTTCCTGGAAATGGTATTTGTTCTTTTTCTGATTTAACAATACTCCACTATGAATATCTATCACAGTCTCTGTTTCCATTTGTTTATTAACATATATCAGCACTATTTCCATAGGTTAGGCATATTTGAGTCTGCCACAGCAAACAACAGAATACAAACGTAGAATGTTGTCATTCTTTTATGAATATACTAAGGAGTAGAATAACTGGCTGAAATGACGGATTATTTTCAAATAAAAATCAAAATAGTTTCCTTAGTTACTTCATTAATTGCCTTGGTATAAGAAGTTATTGTCCCCACATCCTCACCAGCATTTATTGGTTCTTTTCTTCTTGAAGATAGCCATTTCACTGGAGTATGATGGAGTCTTAAAGAAATTTTGATTTGCAAAGGGCTAAAGTGATGAATATTTTTCTTTATATACCTATTGACCATTAGTACATCTTTAAGATGTGTCGGTTTAATTTGTTTGACCATATGTTGACCGGATTTGTTTTGTGGTGATATTTTCATTCAGTTCCTTGTACATGCTAGATACTAACCCTCCATCAGAAGAGTAGCTGACAAAGATATTCTACCATTCCATAGGCAGTTTCTTTATCTATTAAATGTTTCTTTAGGTCTGCAGAAGATCTTCAACCTGAGGCCATTTATTTGTCAATTATTACTATTGTTCCTCTTATATTAGAATTCTATTCAAAATTATTTACTTGTATGTGTGGTAACAATTGTTTCTCTTACATTTTCTTCCAACAGTTTCAAAGTTTCTTGTCTAGTTCTTATGTCTTTTATCCATTTTGCATTGATCTTATTGTAGTGAGAGAGATGCATTTCTTATCTTCCACAAATGAATATCCAGTTTTTACAGTACCATTTTTAAAAATTATTTCTTTATTTACTTGGTACAGAGTCTTACTAAGCAGCTAGGACTCACAGAATTTCTCCTGTCTCAGCCTTCCCATAGCTGGGATTACAGGCATATACAACCATGCTAGGTTTTGTTTCTGGAATTCCAGGCCTGGCACAGTAGGCAGTACTAAGGATCAAACCCGGGTCCTTGCGCTTACCAGCCAGGCACTTAGACCGCTAAGCTATCTCCTCAGCCCAACGCAGTGCCATTTGTTAAGGAGTTTGTCTTTTCTCCAATGCAGATTTTCGCCTAGTTTATCAACACTTAGATGGCTGTAATTGTGTGGATTTGGTCTTGTGTCCTCTATTTTATTCCAATGGTTAATATGCCTATTTGTGTTTGTCAACTATAGCTTTGTAATATATTTTGAATTCAGGTATTGTGAAGTCTCCAATATATTCTATTGTTCAGAATTACTACTAATTCTGAAGTTTGAGAGCTTTTTTAATCTTTGAGAATTTTAGGATCACTTTTTCTATTACTATTATGAAAATTGTTAATGTTAGGTATTTTCTGGGAATAGCATTGGAATTGTAGATTTCTTTTGACCATTTTAACAATATTAATTCTGGTCAATTAATAAGAGGTCTTACAATTTTTTAGTATCTTCAGTTTCTTTCTTTAATATTCTATAATTTTCATCATCATTATAAAAGTCTTTTAGCTACATGGTTAGTTTAATTCCTAAGGGTTTTTTTGTTTTTTTGTTTGTTTGTTTGTTTGTTTGTTTTGTGGAACCGGTGATTGAAATCACGCCCTTGTGCTTGCCAGGCAAACACTTATTCTACTGAGCCATCTCCCCAGCCCCTAAGTAGGTAGATTTTTGTGTTGCTTTGTATCCTGGTACTTAGCTACATTCTCAATTAAAATACAAAACTTACTGTAATGATGTTTTTAGGGATTTTAGGTAAATGATGACATCATTTACAAATACAGGGTGTGCCTTCTTCTTTTCCTGTTTGCATCCCTATTTTATTTTTTTCTTTTGCCTCATTGCTGTGGCAGAAGTTTGAGTATGATATGAAACACAACTGTGGAGGGAGGATGTCTTTGTTTCTTTTATATTTTTAGAAACACTTTGTTTCCCAACAATCACTATGATGTTTTCCATTTTTCTCACACGTACTTTTGCATTACTTTGAGAAATTACATTTTTCCAGAAGTTTTTTTTATATGAAAGTATACTGAAATTTGTCAAAGTCTTTTCTGCCTCTATCAGGATGCTCATGTGATTTTCATTCTTGATTCCATTTCTGTAGTAAATTATGTTCACAACCTTGGAATGAAATCAATTTGGTCATGATGCAATATGTTTTTAATGTATTATTGAATTCCATTTGCAAGAACTTTATAAAAGAACTTGGATCTAGGTTCATCAAGGTTAATGATCTGTAGTTTTTCTTTGTTGAGTTTCTGGTTTGGTTAAGGAGATGTTGGCTTCAAAGAGCCAATTTGGAAATATTCCTTCACCATCTACAAGATGGAATAGTTTCAGAGGTATTGATGTTTTTTCCTAAAAGCCTGCTTAAATTTGCTGGTAAGTTTATCAGGTCCTGGGCTTTTCTTAGTTGGTAGACTTTTTATTATTGCATGAGTCTCAGTGCTTTCTATTAAAACTATTTATTTTTCTTATATCTTATTGGTTCAATTTTTGCAGGTCATATATGGTGAACAACTTATCTATTTCAGTAAGATTCTACAAGGTCGTGCCAGAGCATGAAGCACTCTAGCTTGATCAGTTTTTTGGAAAGCCCTGAATAATTTTGGACAATGGATATACTTATCAACTTTTTCTCCCCTAAGGAAAGCTGAGCTGAGTGCTGGAATTTTTAATTCTTTCTTTCTTTATGCAGAATAAGGAGAATCTATGATGTCTAATGATCTAACTAAGCCTCAGTTCTAATCTTGTCAGGTGTCTAAACTCTACAGAACCTGTCAAAACTAAACAGAGATATCAATTCTTTGGGTATCTTTAGAAAAGTTGGAAAGTGACACAGATTAATTTTTTTTTCAGCAGGAAGTAGAAATCTGTGCTGGCTTTTTGCTGAGAAGCGGGAGGTAGCATAACAGTGTGAGCTACCATAACCATTTCTTCTAGAACGCTGTACTATGGCAGGCTGGTCAGAGCTCCAAGAGTGAGAAACAGAAACCAGTTCTCCTGGAAGTGTCCTGCAGAAACATGAAATCACTGTACACACAGTGAACCCTTTCCAACCTGTGAGTAAAGCTAAGAGTTACAGGTTAACTTCCTAATTATATAATTCTATGCCAGGAGCAAACACTCCACTGAGAGAGTGTCCTGAATTCCCCATCAAATCTTTTGATTCTAAATTTAATTTTTCCTTTAGGAATACTTCAGTTAGCATCAGCACTTCTTATGAAGTGAATTTTCCCACTGAGTGTTGTTGAATTAGCGTGTTTATCAGGGGAGGATTTCACGAAGCTTCCAATGCATCATTTTGCCAATGTCACTGTGTGACACTTGATTCTGTTTAAAACTTCTTTTTGGAGAGATAGTCGCCTTTCCTACATGAAAGTACTATAACTTACTTTGTAGGCTGTGCCAACAAAAGTTTAGTTTTGAAAGCTTGTCCAATATTATTCTATTTTACTTTGATTTTTTTTTTTTTTTTTAGATTTGAAAGGATTACAGTTCAATCTCAACTGGTACAACACATTGTATTAAAGGGAGGTATATGTTAGCCAATGTAAAAGAAAATTTAAAACAATATAAAAGCATCTTAAAAATATAAAATTTTAAAATTACCTGAAGTTGAAAATTACAGTTTATTTATACTTATGCAAATAAACTAGAACTATCCAAGATAGCTTGTCAACTTAGACTTATGATAATTTTGGTAAAATCATTGATTCTGGAAATGTTTCCCAATATTTATACCTTTAAGAGACAGTATCATAAACCCATCCTGACTACCATTCAATAGTAAATATGAATGTATTCACTTCATGTGGCCTCTCTTCCCTTTACTTGTCAACAATTAAGAACAAATTTCATTGTGCTATTCCTTCATCAAAATGCAAACCACTTTTATCCTGAGCCTTTTCTGTTCTCTGCACTGTGTCTTTTCAGAACTCAATCCATATATTGTGTTTTTTATTTTACTTTTAGGAATACAACTCTGATGATTCAACTTGGCCCAAAGACATAACCTTAGTGACCGGCACTGCATATGTACCAGCTTAGCCGAGACAGCTGTACTATGAATTCCAGACCTGAAGTCTTGGAAGCAATGTTGTTGTAGATGTGGCTTCATAATGACCAGGACTGGAGCCCTGGTATTCATGAGGATTTCATTCCTGGTGCAATGGTTTGGGGTATTACTGTCTTTTCCTGGATTCATCCAAACTAAACGGTACCAGTATCATAGCCCCCCAGAGGTGGTGATTCCCTTAAAATTAACTGGCACAGCCAGAGGAATTCAGCTTCCAGGATGGCTTTCTTATAGCCTTCACTTTGGGGGCCAGACACACATTATCCACATGAAGGCCAAGAAAAGTTTGCTACTCAGACACTTCCCAGTGTACACTTACACGGACCACGGTGCTCTGTTTGAGGATCACCCTTTTGTCCAGAATGACTGCTACTATCATGGTTATGTCGAAGGGGACTCAGAATCTTTGGTGTCTCTCAGTACTTGTTTTGGTGGCTTCCAGGGAATGTTGCAGATAAATAACATTACTTATGAAATCATGCCCTCAATGTTTTCTACTACCTTTGAACATTTAGTATATGAATTGGAAAGTGAAGAGACACAGTCCTCAATCAGAACACCTGACATTATGCAAGATGAAATAGAGCACCAAATGGAATTTGAAGATATTAGTAATTCCACTCTCAAGCAAAGTTCTCATTTGAACTGGTGGATCCACTATAAGACTGTTGAAGTTGCAGTGGTGGTTGACAATTACATGTATAATCATTATGGAAGAAATGAATCAAAGTTACTGGTGGATTTGTTTCGTATAATTAATATGGTGGATTCCATTTATTATATTTTGGGCATTAAGGTATTAGTGTGTGGCTTGGAGATCTGGACTAATTCAAACCCTATTGTAGTAGATGATGTAAGAAAATCTCTGGATCAATTTTGCAAATGGAAAGGTATATATATTACTCATCGGCTAAAACACGATACCATACATCTTTTCATGTACAGGGAATTGAGAGGATTAAGTGGCATAGGAGCCACTAAAGGAATGTGTAGCCCAGGACGTAGCTGTGCAATCGTTACTTTGGTAAACAGAAGTTTGGCCCTTTTCGCCATTGCTGTGGCTCATCATTTAGGTCATAATTTGGGCATGTCTCATGATCAACATACATGCAAATGTAAATCATATAAATGTATAATGCATGTGGATAACCCTCCTACAGTTTATTTTAGCAACTGCAGTTATAATTATTTTTGGGCATTCACAATAGACCAGACACCATGCTTGCTAGAAAATTTATACTCAAAGGACATCTTTGATAGGACGAAATGTGGGAATGGTATAGTTGAAAAAGGAGAGGAGTGTGATTGTGGAGCTTTAAAATCTTGTGCAGAAGACCCATGTTGTATGCCAAACTGCACTATCAGTTATGGGGCTACTTGTGCCTTTGGACCTTGTTGTAGGGACTGCAGATTTGCACCACCAGGGGAACTGTGTAGAAAAGAGGCCAATATATGTGATCTTCCAGAATGGTGCAATGGGACTTCCCACATGTGCCCAGATGATGTATATGTTGAAGATGGAATTCCCTGCAATGATACTGCTTACTGCTATGGAAGGGAATGTTATAGTCTCAATGAAAGCTGCAGGCAGATTTTTGGCCAAGAAGCAAGAAGTGCAAATGAGATTTGCTACAAAAAACTTAACACTCAAGGTACTCGTTTTGGCCACTGTGGTCTCAGTGGTACTAGTTATGTAAAATGTAACACATCAGATGTAATGTGTGGGAGACTTCAGTGTGACAGTGTGGCAGAACTTCCAGTTTTGGCTGACCATACCACAGTACACTGGACTCGCTTCAATGATAAACCCTGCTGGGGTACTGATTACCACCATGGGATGAAAATTCCTGACATTGGTGATGTAAAAGATGGCACAAAATGTGGGGAAGAACACCTCTGCATCAATAGGCATTGTGTCCACATATCTCAATTGGATAGTGATTGCTCACCTGGATTCTGTAACATGAGAGGCATCTGCAATAATAAACATCACTGTCACTGCAACTACCTGTGGGACCCTCCAAACTGCGTGATAAGAGGGTATGGGGGCAGTGTCGATAGTGGCCCACCTCCTAAGAGGAAGAAAAAAAACAAGTTTTGTTACCTGTGTTTATTGCTCCTTATTATTTTGTTTGTTTTATTATGTTGCTTTTTTTACCTGTTTAAGAAGAAGAAAACTAAGGAAGAACAAAAATCTCAGACTCAATCGACAAAAGAAGAGAAAAAGTTTCAGAGACAAACTAGCTCAGTGCTTTCCCAAAGTAAACGTGGGAAAGAGGAGCAAAAACCTCAAATTCCACATGCAAAAGTGGAGAGAAAGTCACAGAGTCAGCCCAGCTCATTGCGTTCTCAGAGTCAACCCAGCTCACTGCGTTCTCAGAGTCAACCCAGCTCACTGCGTTCTCAGAGTCAACCCAGCTCACTGCGTTCTCAGAGTCAGCCTGGCAGACGAAAGCCATCAAACCCAATTTCAAAAACTTCATCCTTGCAAAAAAAGCCTTAATTAAAAGTCAATTCCTAGTATGATTTTATGTGTTTCTCTATTATAAGTAATTTGAAGATTTCTTTACTGAAATTTGTTCCATTATATTTCCTGGAAAATACATGTCACATGAGTGGTGTACCCGTTTTAAATTAGTACTGTAAGGTCTAAATCTCCTTTATTTTTTGCACCTGCTCTATAAAAAAAAAAATCTGCTGAGCCAACTTTCTTTGTATCAGGATATTGGGCTCTACAAAGTGAGAGCAAACAGAAACCTAAAAGCCTGTGAGTCCTATTTTCTTCCCATTATGTCAGTATTTCCTAAAAATCAGCATTGGTGGTCACAACGATATTTAGTCTTTAATCTATTCTTCATCAGATTTTCTTTTCTAATTTATTTCAGACCAACCTCATTGTGAGCCTTAAAGACACCAGCATAGCTGTCCAATGTGACACTCTTAGAATTCTGAATCTCAGCTCTTTCAGTTTTTATCTGTATTCCAAATTCTGAGCACCAAGTCTCTCCCTCAACTCATTCTGTTCTTCAACAGCTGTTTGCCCATTTTCTTATGTCTAATTCATTTTAAGATTATGGTTATGTTTTCCCTTCTTCTGATGGGACTCTGACTACTACTTAGCCAACCTTGGCATGAAGGAGGAATAAATGAGAACACATGGCAAGAAATATATTCAGATTTTTATTAGTTCATGTTTGCTATACATGTCGATTGCATTCCTGGAGAGGAGTATGTGTTCATAATACACCTTCTTTCTTTTTTTTTTTTTTCCTACTTCCTCTAGTCTCCATCCCTTCTCTTTCTGTACTTGGTCACTTTCCCTTTTGGAAAAAAAATACCTTTCTCCTTCGGTCTAACTTCATATTTTGCTTCTCTCATATAAGGAACACCATAAGAACACTATAAGATATTTAAGCTCATGTGTCTTATTTATTTCAATTAAAATTATAATCTCTCATTGTATCCATTTTCTGCAGCAGGGCCCAGGGAGGAACATTGCTACATTGTTAGTGGGAATTTAAAGTAGTACAACCAGTGCACATTTTTTTTTTTTAGTTGTTTCTTCTCTCAGACTTTCACTGCTTTGGGAAATTTAAGTTTTGCACACTTTTATTTGAAAATAAACATGACAATAACATTTCTTTCAACTCTATGTAAAATGAAATGAAGAGAATATAATTTTAGGTAATATGCAGTAACTCTGGAAAGCTCAGTGAGTCTGCTTTAAGAAAAGCTACACAATAACAAATACGTTTTTATGAAAATTATGTTAGGGGCATCAGAGGAATGTGAAAAAATGTATTTTAAAAACATAATTACAGAAAGTAACCATTCTGAATTATGAGAATGTCTTTTTCCAACTTGAGAGTTGTTAATATAAAGTGAACTTAGAGACCCTCTAGTGAGGAAACATGGAAATCTCTTAGTGCCTACCTAAGATTCATCGTTAGAAATTTAGAGGCATCAAACTAAAAAAATCAGTTTTCTTTATGTCTTATCACTAACTTAAATCCTGTCTGAGAAGCTGGGGTGGCAGGGAAAAGTTTCCAAAGACAGGAAAACATGGATAATCCTGCTGTACATGGGAAGCAGAGTCCCCTTCATAGGGGCTTTGTCTCAAGCTCATGTTCTGTCTCACCTTTAATATTTCCCTGTTTTAGAAGCAGCTTGGTGCACAGGCTAGTGAGCTGATATTTCAAGCTACAAGCATTAGAACTCACCCAATTCCCTTTACAGTTTAAAACATAGAGGCAATGAAAATCTTAATAGAAATTCCATAAAATGCATGCTTCTTATTGAAACTACTTTCTTCCCTAAGTCAGTCCCAGAAGGGACTGACTTGAAGCTATTAGTCGCTTGGTCTATCTTCAAACAGAAAGTGGAGACTTTTCAAGTAGTAAGGAATATCAGCCAGCCACTACATTGTATATAACTTCTAACATATTATTAAGATTTCTACATATTGCAAGTAAAATGAATAAGGCTAATAATAAAGAGAGGAAAAGTTTAACAAATATAATAAGCTTGGAGGTACAGTATCTTCGAGTTGATGGAGAGACTGAAAAAAAATGACAACTAACAAAAAATCTTAATAAGTATAATTTTTATAATCTTCAATAATAATCCAAAGAAACATTTTCTTTGACAGAAGAATCATTGCCTACAGGTCAGCACTCAAGAGCAATACTGATGTTATTTCTTCCAGGCAGAAAGAATATGATTCCATCAAGAAATATGGAGATGTGAGTGGCTGTATAAAGCATGTGACAGACAGATGCCTGAGGAGATATAACTCAAAATTATACTGTACAAAAATTTATGCACATTGATCGCCTTAATCTTAAGTCTCAAAAGCCTAAATGATCTAAAACCATAAACTTTTCTTTTCCTTGGCAAAACTGGGGATTGAACTCAGGCCCTTGTGCTTGCCAGGCAAGTGTATATTCTACTGAGCCATCTCCCCAGCCCCAACTTCTTCAGTATTAATATGATGCCATATTGGAAAATTCCACACCTGACCATATGAGTTCAATCGATAACCAGGTACACAATGCACAATTTATTTAGCATCTTTTTATTCATTTATTTATTATTTTTAAAAATGTTTCCTTTATTTATTTTTTTTATGGTCAGCTCAGCCCACCCTGGGGGCGGGGCTGGCATGGCATGTGGTGCTGGGGATCAAACCGAGGTCCGGGCATGCTTGCCTAAGCTTGCCTAAGCAAGTGCTTTAGACCACTGAGCTATCTCACCAGCCCCTATTTAGCATCTTTAAAGTAAAAAAAACAAAGGCTTTCCAGGTCTCTTCTAGCTCTGCTATATCTTTTGTGTGGGAATCCAGATGGCTCCCACAAGGATTCCACAAAAGGCAATAAAATGACACACATGCACAAGCTAGTGAACTGATATTTCACTCTTTCTTTTTTCTTTTCCTTTTTTTTTTTTTTCCTTGGTGGAACCAGGGATTGAACTCAGGCCCTTGTTCTTTCCAGGCAAGTGCTTATTCTACTGAGCCATCTCCCCATCCCAGGAAGTTAAATTCTTTTGGAGACTTGCATGATTCTTCCACATGATTCCATGTAGTGGATTCCCCAGCATGCTTCAGGTACAGTCACCTCTGTGTGTTAGTGGGTGTGGATTTCTTCTTTGTTCATTTATTCTTTGTTCTAAGGTATGAAGATAGCAAGGATTACTGTGGATAATGTTAAAAAAGAGGAAGCTTTTGTGTTTATTCAAAATCAGGAAGTTAAACTCTTTTTTTTTTTCTTTTTCTTTTCTTTTCCTTCTTTCTTTTTTTCTTTCCTTGGTGGAACCAGGGATTGAACTCAGGCCCTTGTTCTTCCAGGCAAGTGCTTATTCTACTGAGCCATCTCCCTGGTCCAGGAAGTTAAACTCTTTTAAACATTGGTTGTCTAAGTGTGAAACATCTTACAGAAGTGTGTGGCATTGGAATGACCACCATGTAAGACCAAAAAAATCCTGAAGAATAAACTATTGGAGTTCTATTCTGTAAGAGATGAACAGAAGTTAATGAAAAATAGAAAAATGTTCTATGAAATTGAAAATGAAGGTCTTAGTCACACAATGAGTGGGTCAATTAGCATTAGAGTGAACACATACCAGTTAATGATACAAAGATGATGAAAAAAGATCCCAATGAATTGCAATTGATGAGAACTGTGAGTACTCAACATGATGTTTGTAGAAATTTCAGGGAAAATGTGGCATGAAATTTCTGGTTTGTGATGACAGAGTGTCTGCTGATCACATAGCAGTAGTGAAACTAAGTAGTGAATTTTCTAAGGTCCATGTGGAATACACGATGCCAGAACAAGTCTAGAATGCCAAAGAATCATTACCTACTTAGCACTACTGCTCCATGAAGATATCAATTAAAGTTGATGAGATAGTTCCTACACAAAGCAAGAATACCAAAACTGAATCCTTGTTTGACAACTGCTCATGAAATATATATATATATATATATATATATATATATATATATATATCAATGTAAACTTGCTTCCATAGGCAAAATCTTATAAACATAGGTAAAAAGAAGGAATTTTTTTACCAGTTCATTAATATGCCAAAAAGTCACAGATTGCTAAGATGAGCTTTTCCAATCAATTTCATAATTTTTTTTAAGCTAGTAGTTCACAGGCATTGAAGGGAAGCTAGACTGCAGGCCTACAACAAGAGTTTGCTAATCCTTGCAATTGTTAGCATCTCCTAGTTGAAGCTATCACTGAAGATAACGTTTGTGCCACATGCTTCCCCTGCATGTAACTTCATTAATTCACCTGTGTGATAGATTATTCTTAAAGTTATAAAGTCACATTACTGAGCTGCCTGCAGGCAGCAATGAACACAGGTGGATGTGGAAGCTTTTGAAAAATCAGCATGAGGAACTCCATATGAGCTGTGGTCAAAACCTGGGACATAATGACCAGAGACACTTTTAGATAAGTTCTTTATTTTTTTATTAATTTTATTGAGAAACAAATAGCAATGAGATAGTTTCAAAACCAATTAGTAGGATAGTTTGAATAATTAATACATTGCAAATTGTTTTCTTCTTAGTGGTTATTCATAGTAGAAGATAAAGATGTGATATCCTGTCCAAACACTATTAATACAAATCTTTCTTCTCATTGAATCAAGAGAAAGTACTATATGTCTAGATTAATTATTCTGCATATACAGATACAAAATTGCTGTTCATTTGTATCTCTTTTTT
>NW_004524697.1:1931624-1944218 GCF_000260255.1 Octodon degus | reverse complement strand
AAAAAAAAAAAAAAAAAAAAAAGATACAACCAATTCACCAGCTCCACTTTCTCTTCCTTGTAACTTTCTACGCCTCACTCTGGATTTTGGCTTGTGTGCCTCTAACAGCCTCCCAGCTCATGGAGCCCCAGAGAAAAGCCTGAAGTCTCCAAAAGGAGTTAGGAGGGAAGAAACCCTGTGGGACTCGTTCATCTACCCTGCAGAGAACTAATTGCCATGGGTCCCAAAAGTTTGAACAAACAGCCTGATGAGTTCCGGAGGTAACGCTGAAGAGCAGTGCGCATGTGAACGTCTGCGTCTCTCTGGGTCAAGCCTGCGCAAATAAGCCCCGCTCTCTCCAGGTCTGCCTGGCAAGTTCCACGGGTATCTCTCCTACCACTGATCTTTTTTTCCCCAAAACACTCTTGCCGACATCTGTGTCTGCTACTTCCCTTTGGCCCCCTGCAGCCACCCGGGAAGACCCCTTGCAGCCCAAATCCTGTGAACTAAAGTCAACACCAAGTCTGATTGGGTGAATGCTAGCTTCAAGAAGAGCAACAAAAAAGGTCTGAGGATGCAGTGTGTGAGGTGGACTAGAGTTGAATTGTCGTCACAGCCAGGAAGCCCCTGGGCAGTGCTGCAAATGGCAAGAGAAAAGTGACAGGACCGTTAATGGGTGAGCCAAGTCGTAGTCGAGTTACAAGTGAGAGTGTTGTGGCTTGGGCTACAATTTCCATGTTTAGCACCGCTAATGTATTCATATAAATCTATACTAGGGCCTTATTCCCAGGCGAGACAACAAATCATCCAACATTTTAAACTTTGGGAGGAACAGGAAGGGACAGGTTAAACAGAGAAAATTTGGTTGTGGGGAAGGAGACTGGGTTTAGAACGTAAGATCTTTGTGGATATCCTGCTCTTTGATGCCAAAGCACTCGGACGACTCCTCCAGAGAGATGTACTTGTCATTTCTAAGTCACGTGTCTCAAAAAATAGGATGATGCAGTGCTGCATGGGGATGAGGGGGGCCCTCAGGGGAGCCAGCTTGGTGTGGGACAGATACCCATCAATGAGGGGCTGGTCCAACTGGCCAAACTGCCAGTGCATGGGAAGATGTAATGGCTGTAGCTAGCTCTTCTCGAAGACCCAGGCCAGCAGCTCCACGGGGTGGTCTGAGCCTCCCAGCATTTCTCATTCTCATGGATCTTCTTCACTTTCAGCTTCTGCTTTTCAGTCAGCAGGTTGTTGTCCTTGTCTCTTTCATATAGGGTCACCAGCGCATTCTTGAGCCAGTCCCTTATGCGCAGGGGTCATTCAGTCAGCTCGGAGTCCAGGCAGGGGGGAATTTATTTGCAAGACCCTTTGTAGTCCAGGTGGAGTTTGTGGCCCTTCTTGGTGCCCTCCAGGGTGCACTTGGTGGCTAAGAAGTGGCAGGAAGAGTTAAAGGTCTTGTCATTGCTGCACACCTTCTCAAACTCACCCACGGTGGCAGGGCAGGTGGTGGGGTCCTGGTACATGCACATGGGGGTGGTGTTCTCATCCAGCTTGCACACCTTCCCATGTTTGCAGTGGTGGCTCTGGCAGGGGTCTTCAGCCACCACATCCTTTACTGTTTCTTCAGTGCCATCTTCAAATTCTCCAACTTTCACCTGGATAGGTTTGGCACCCACAGGAACTTCTGCCACCTCAGCCACAGTTTCCTCCACCACCTCTGTCTCATCAGGCGGGGCTTCCTGCTGCTGCTGAGGGGCCACCAAGGCCCTCCCCACCAGGCAAAGGAGGAAGAAGATCCAGGCCCTCCTGGTTCTGGGAACCCTCAGAGGTAGGCGGCAGCAGAGCAATCTGGGCAGTCCAGGCAGTCTTGTACTTTTACTCTTAAGTACTTGTGACAACTCATTGTGACAGGACCACAATAAGAAATGTCTAGCAGATTAACACAGTTCTGGCTGTGTCTGTAAATGACTGACATATAGGAAGACAAACTGAGTTGGGTAAGACCCACCTCTAGCAACCCATAGAATTATAGCCTGCAAGGAATGGAAAAAGAAAAGAGAGAAGTGGGGCCATCTTGAAGGGACTCTGCTGTTGCCATCACTTTTGCATGTGAGTCCCTGGGTTCTTCAGCCTGCTGAGGCAGACTAGCACCAGGGATGCTCCAGTGAGCTTCCAGGCTTTCAGTTATGGGCTGGTGCTTCATTCTACCCACCTTGTTCTGTGGCTTCCCTCCTGTTGGGCTGAGCTGCCATTCCATTTCCTGGTGTGCTGCACACAGCCAGTGTGCACTCTCCTGCCTACAATCCTACACGCCTATTTAATACATCTTGCACAGAGACATGCTGTTTTCTACTGATATTTCCTGTTCAAACCAGTCAGGAATGGTGACGCACCCAGCCGACCACAGATATTCAGGGAGGGACTAAGATACAGATGCCTGTTTTTCTGTAAGGTTTATTATACCTTTACTTGGTTTCATTCCAAATCAGGTAAAAATACTTAAAATTATTTTCATGATATGGGTGTAAAATATATATGAAACTTAAATGAACTCATGTTTAGACTTGGTTCCCACCACCAAAATAGTCTCAGTTAATAAATGCAAATGTTCTAAAAGCAAAATAGAGTGAGAAATCTATGCTAGAGATACTTTACAACTCAACAATTGAGACAAGTGATGTTCAATGTGTGTTATGTTGTAGATTATGATATATACAGAATAAATGTGCAAATCTAATGCAAAACTTGGGAGGCATACAAATGACTTAATGCATACTAAACATCTAAGAGTAATTAGAAGTGATGAATCAATGCTATGCACTAAAATATATCAAGTTGAGGACTTTTTTCATTTGCTAGCATAAAAATGTGAATAATGATGTAAATAAAAGCAGCTTTTTGTACTCTTCATTTATAAATTCAATCACATGAAGGAGGATACTTTGCAGATTCTATACTTTTCATTATTCTCCTAACTTAACCAATGCAGCATCATAACCATTTGCATAAAGTGTGCATTGCATTGCAATTATAAATAATCTAGAAATAACTTCAGATGTGCTGGAGGACATGTATAGGCAGTGCATAAACACAATGTCATTATATAAAGGATTCGATCTGCAGAAATAGAAGATAGATAACAGAGAGAGAGAGAGAGAGAGAGAGAGAGAGAGAGAGAGAGAGAGAGAGAGAGAGAGAGACTGAATAGTAATAGGGATGTCATCCAAGGCCTTGCCCTGAGCTACATCCTCAGCGCTTTTGTATTTTTGAGACAAGTTCTTAGTGAATAACTCACTTGCCCACACCGGGCTTGAACTGTAGTCCTTCTGCCTCAGCCTCCCAGAGAGCTGCCATCACAAGTGTGTATCCCGTGTTCTTCTGCAGCTGTAGAAATTGGTAACTACAGGTGTCCTGGGGTCCATTGTCCACAGACATCAGAAGAAAAGTATATGAAAGCAGTATAAGAAAAAGTATAATAAAGCAGTTCCTTAACTTTCCACGGCAAAAACTTCTTTAAAAACTGTTAGCCTACCAGGAATAGAGGAGGATTTTATCTCATAGAATCATTTGAAAAACAAATGGCAACAAATCCCTGTAACAAATACTAAATTTAATTGTGAGCTATATGATATTTTTTGGAAAGACTATTAAAGAGACTTTGTTGGGATTCTCACACCACTTCTACTGAATATATTACTAAACATCCAAATGGAAGAAATAAAAGTTATTCACAAGTTCTATTATGATATACTTATAAAATATAAATGATGCTGATAAACCATTAGGATTAATAGTGAAATGGAGCAGATAGATGACTTTAAGACCAGTATTCATACTCAATTTTTAATTAGCTTCAACAAACACATAAAAATCGATAATTAATGACAGAATAATTACAAATATGTGTAGCAAACTCGGAAAATACTAACAGCATATGAGTAAAATATTTACACAGAAAACTAACACTATCACTAAGACATTAAGAAGCAACATGGGCTGGGGAGCTAGCTCAAAGGTCTAAACACCTGCCTGGCAAGTGCAAGGACCCGAGTTCAATCCCCAGTACCATGTGCCATGCTGGATCAAAACCAGGCAGAGTGCCACATTCCCATAATCCCAGGGCTGGGAATGCTGAGTCAGGAGAATCACTACCAGTCTGACCTATGCAGCAAAACCCTGTATTAAATAGATAAATGAATAAATATTTTTTTAAAAAAAGAAGAAAAGAAAAACAAGTAAGAAACAACCAAGTAATAGCAATTACAAAACAATGTGCAAGTGTCCTGGAGCCCCCAGAAGCAATAGTGCTTGCTTTGAGACACACACTGGGAGTGTTCTTGGTCACCAGTGCCATCCCAAAGTCATCCAGAAGTTTTGGAGGCTGCCCTCCAAATTGTCTGCCTTCACTCAGGGCTGAAACCATCACGCCTGCAAACAGTGGCCCAGAGGCCGAGGCCCAGCAGACAGTTTGAGGAGAGAGGTTCTTTTACCCATGCCATGGAGTTCAAATCCCAGCTGCACGGCTTTAAGAATTTTGCATCCTTATTTGAAATACAAAGAAAATGATATTTGTAGCTACCTTATAGTTTGAGAGTGCTCAGAGAATTAAGTATAATGTCAAGGTAAGACAGCGTAGTGGGGCCGGGAACAGAGGTCAGCAGGCTAAAGTGCCTGCTTAGGCAAGCTTAGGCAGGCTCAGGGGACCGCAGTTCGATCCAGGCACCACATGCAAAAAAATAAATTAAATAAATAAATTATTAAATAAAAGATATCACGGTGCCAGCCCCGCCTCTGGGGCGAGCTGGAACAGTGATTGAGACTGAGCATGTTGGCTCGCGCCTGTAATCCCAGCACTTGGGAGGCTGTAAATGGGAAGAACCGCTATGAGTCCAATCTTCCATAGTGAAACCCTGTAGACCCTGTATCCTCTGTGCCAAATGCAAAAAGAAAAAAGACTTAATTGAAAATGACTAAACGCTTAAGAACTAGTATAAGCTTAGTGAAAGAAATAACTAATTTCTGATAAAAAATACAAAGCCAGTTTTTAGAAGCTAGTTTGCGCATTCACCACAAATTAGTCCTTTATGTCACACTAATTTTTCTTGCTGTGCTGCGCACTTACCTCGCATCTTCTCTCCCATGTTTGCATTGTTTTTGCCTAGTATTTGTTGTTTCACAGTTCACATTATTATTGCTCTATTTTATACACTGTTTTTATACTTCCCAAAATTATTTAATATTATTGATTTGTCACAATTATCTTTACTATTCACAGTAACAATAGAGCACTCCATATCTTCCTATTTTATCTGTTTACACTGCATTAGAGAATACTTTTTAAATGTTGATTCCACAGAATCCCTTTCTCATAAAGCTACAGATACATGGTCAGTGAATATGTTACATTTTAGGATAAACTTTCTTGACATTTATAAAAATTCCATATTGCTAAAATTAAATTTATGTAATGACTGATAAAGCAGTAAGCCACTTAACTGTTCTTCAGAACTCATGACTGAATCAAAAGTCCTCTCCACCTTACCTTCACATAAAATCTGTGACTAAATGAAGAAATGCAGTCACTGCTCCTTTTAGAAAGAACTGCTTGTTTGCTGGTTTTAAATACTAAGGTTCTGTGTGCATTTCCTTTTTTATTTTTAATCTCTTTAAAATAAAAAAGTAAAGGAGGAAAGTGTTGCTGTGCTAACAAAGAATGTCAAGATAAATATTTAAGATATCGCATTGCTGGGGCCAGGTCTAGTGATATGCCTGATACAGCAGTACGTGAGAGGCAGCGGCAAGAGATCTCCTAATCCTGCCCACACCAGGCAGTTTAGTGATGTGGGAGACATTGTTGAAAACTAAAATATAAAATATAAAAAGGAGGGCCTATTTTATTGTGAGAGCCTTTGACTTCAATCCCCAGTACCAAAAAAACCAAAATGAAAATATCTCACAGTAGACAGAAGGGTTTCAATATAATTTATATTAGATGAAGGTTTAATCATGTTACAATAACTGAGAACAAGTCTTTGTATTCTCTGACTCCACTTTTAGCTAAATAGTACTGTAAATTTAATTTTCAAAATGCCTAAATCTTGTGATTCTAAAATTCTTTAGGTGAATGTTACACATCGTATTGTATTGTACCATACTATACTGTATTGCATTTTATTGATACCCTAAAATATGAAAGCTTTTAACAATAGCTGTATTAAGATATACTTTACACATTATGTAATTCACTCTATGGGCATAATTCATATTTATTTATTTAAATTTGTTTATTAAAATGAATTTACTAGACTATGATATCAACACAGTTTTATACTATCTGTCATGTTTACATTTAACTGTAAGTCTTGATTCCTCAAGTATTAATTTATTTCAGACTATATATATTTACCTTTACTGGCCATTTCAAATAAATGAAATTACAGTAATCTCATATCTGGTTTCTTTATGTAGCACGTCTTTTTGTTTCATTTATGTTCTACCATGTATCTATAACCTATTCATTTATATATTTGAGACATCATATTGTATTATATGTATATTGTATTATATGTATATTCCACATTTTGTCTATCTACTCACCAGCTGAGGCATAGATCATTTCTGACATTGATCTATTATAAATAAGAACATTAGTAATATCATAAATAACATTTGTAAGTCTATTTAGGTTTCTGCTTCTCTTGTGCACACAGTAAAAGGGAACTTCTAGGTTGCATTGTAAGTTTATATTTAATTATTAAAGATATTACCTCTCTTGTAAAGTGGCTACCCCATTTCATAGCCCTTGTGGCAGCATCTGAGAGTCCCTGTTTCATCACATCCTCATATCTTTTTATTGTAGATAACTTAGTATGTGTAAAGCAGTATGCTGTGGTTTTGGGGTTTTTTTTTGTGTGTGTGGTTTTGGTTTGCATTCCCCTAATAACAATTGATACTGAAAATCTTTCCTATTCTTAATAGCCATTTAACTATCTTCCTTTGTGAATATTTGCAATAAAGAATTGCACTCCTTTCTTGATGTTGATTATTGCTAAATTTCAACAGTATAGCCTAAGCCCTCCCTCATTCTGTCTCAAACATTCATTGATTCCCTTTCTACACAACACTCAGGAGAAAAAAATCAATATATAGATCCGTCTGGTGGTTGCTCATAAGAGGAGGGGCTCTTGCAATATGGCCTTCTTCCTACGTAATTCTGTAGCTGCTACTTCTGCCTATATTTCTGTTGCAACAAGAATTCTGGTCTGATAAGCATCCGTGGCACCCCTGTGAACATCAATGAAGTAATTCAAACCTAACTTAGGATTAGATCTTTAAACTCTATGTAAGACCTTAGAGGCTTAGAGGAAACACTTGATGATGCTGATCTGAGGCTCTTTGAAGTAAGAAACTTAAAGGAATATTTAGAGTGGAGAAGGGCCCTTGCCTGAAAAATAATAAGTAACCACTGATAGTTAAATAACAAAACAAGTCAAGACCTGAAGAGAAGAAGCAAATGAATGACAGAAAGAGGCCCGTGGTTAGACAGAGTTGCATATTCAAATTTACTTTTAAATGTATGCAACAAAAAATTGATTGAATTTTTCCCTATAAAAGTCTCAGAATGAATTTAGTATCTTTTGCAATGCACTTATTGAAATATTTTCACAAATGTAATCAAAGCAATTAAATTGTTTACATTTTCAAATAAATTTAAATAAGGTATCAATATATAATCTATAGGAAGTACTGAATATTAAAAAAAAAGAAGAAACAAGCATGCTTCAATTTAAGCATCCACTCTATTACCTAAATTTTGCATTGTCATCTCATCTACTAATCTAATACGCTTGTAGTGGTCACAGACACATTGGCCTAACATATAATAAAATGAAATCTTTGGCACATATACTTGACTGGACAAAATGGTTACATTTTCATGGATACATTTTCTTAGATAAGTGTGGTGCTATGTCACTGTGTAAATTGAAATGGCTTCAAATGACTGAAATCTACCAGAGAAGATCAATTTAGTGCAAGGGTGGTTATTCCTCTTATTCTATTTAATATAACAGTTACTTACTCTTAAATTTAAAAAGAGCGAATGACACCTTGTGGTACAATACCATAACCTTAGTGCTTTGGCCTCAATGCTTAACACCTGTCTGTCTAATTTCATTAAAATTATATTATCTAATTAAAAACTGGTATTTAGTAGTCAGATTATTATGAATTCTTCATACTATTTTAACTGCTTCTCATCTTGGAAGGAATATAGTATATCTCTACCTGGTTACTCACTGCATAGCTCAACAGTTTTGTCTTTGCCAATGATCTTTAAAGACAAGGCCTTAAGTGCATCCAAATTTCTCCAGAAAAACAGGCAAGATATTGCACTGTTCAGATTCTGCTATAAGGAGAATCAGGTAATGGACAACTGTCCCACATGTCGTAACAACCCTGTCAACTCAGTTATACGACTAGAAATAGCTCATCAGGCCAAGACACTATTGAGAAATAGCTGGTGACCTTCTGAACTCTTATATGTTATCAGAAGCCAAATATTTTACTCTTGGTATCTTATGGATGCAGTAGACAACCTAGTCCTCATTTATCTAAACCAAGTTATGTTTTCATTCCCAAGTCAACCACCTTTAATGATGGTGTTTGCAAAGGAAAAGCTCTGCCATTCATCCAAATTGAAAGGAACATCACACCACCATCAGAGCCTCACGGCGAATCCCTCTCGAAGAGACTTGAGTAACCTCTTCTAGTGGACCCTCCACCCAAGCCCTGAGGCCCTGGTTACAAGTAGTGGCTTCTGATGAACACATTTACCTTCCTTCCCCAGGAAGCACTACAGTATCTACCTGTAGCATGTCAGGTGCTGGTGCAATGAGGGCTCTCCTTACAGAAATGGTTTTCACAGCCCCTGCATCCCTTCGCCTCCCTAAGCTCCCTTTGTCATGAAAGCAACACTCCATAAGCTTAGAACAGAGAGCATCTTTCTTGCTAAAATAGAAACAGCTCCTATGTAATAGAGCCTTGCTTCGTATTTCCCACTGTATCTACAATCTTTTGCCAAATTAGCAGTACTAAAAATGGCCAGCTACCTCTGAAACCAGCTGGCTACATTTCAAGGTCTTTGGGATTAGTCAGGTGAACAATAAAGAAAGTTTAATTACTTGACCAATGATACTACTCCCATTGGATATAAGGAGCTCCTGAGAAATTTTTCATTTTTTAAAGTCATAAACAGAATATTGATGACATGATGTGTGTTTCAAATTTTATGAAATTTACTACATGAAGGGTTGCATTCCTTCCAAATACTTTTATGTCTTCTTTTCCAATAAGGAACTTCTCAGGAACCAACCAGAAATTGGGACACATGCCATTTAGCCTCAGATTCCTGAGGATGACATACCTGTGCTACTGGCCAGAAATATTACCCACTACACTTTCTCCTTCCACTTACTTTTATGAGACAAATATTAATGATTAAGGCACATAACTGCTTGAATGAAGATGGGCATCAGAGACATGGGAAATAAACAGCTGGGTAAAGAAAAAGAGCAAGAGGAAGTATAAATATCATTGGGTGCAAAAGAAATTACTTCAAATATAATAGATCGCCCACCTATCTCTGATTTTTTGGTTGAGCTTCTCATTTCTGATTTTTTCTTTGATCTTCACATTTCTGGAGGTACCTCTTTCAGAGGCTTACTAAACTCTCTTTTTGCACTATCTTTTGCTTGTTATATTAGTTTGAAAATTTTATTTTGATGTTAATTTATACTCATATAATATGAAAATACGTCACAGAATTTTCATACACCCTACACTCTGATTTCCACCTTGGTACCGATTCCTGATTATCGCATCTTATTTCATGATTTTAAATGTTACTCCTGGGCAGACTCAAGTTTATTCTTGCCACATTCTGAAGTGTAGACACTACTTTGACTGTGACAGCCACTCTTTTCACAGTGTCACCAGTCACCCTTCCCCAAGCTCCCCAAGTGAACAGGCAGTTCTGTCCTTGCTCCTTCCTCATTTTCACAGCATCCTTAACTGCCTCAGATTTTGTTAATTTTATGAATATATGCACACCTGTGTGTGTGTTACTGGGACCAAACCCAAAGACCTCATGCTAATTTACATCCTCAGCCATCCATCCATTTATTTATTTATTTATTTATTTATTTTGATACAAAGCATTGTTAAATGGTTTAGGCTTACTTTACACTTGCCATCCTTCAACATCGATCTGCTGAGCTGCTCAGATTACAGGACTATCATTCTGCCCAATTAACCATACGCAATTTTTAGCTCTGTAAAATACACTTCTTTATTACTGACTCAAGAAGTGCAGATGGGCTGCAGAGATAGCCCAGTAGTCTAAGCACCTGCCTGGGCAACTGTAAGGACTCAGGTTTGATCCCTGGTACTGCATGTTGCACCTGCCACCGAGAACCTGGAGTGGTGGCACATGCCTGTAAGCCCAGAGACGGAAAGGCTGAAAACAGGAGAATCACTGAGTCTAATCTATGTAGTAAGATCTTGTACCAAATTCATTTAAAAAATAAAATTAAAATAAAAGGCCAAATCTTATTGCAGGGAAGAGGGGAAAAAAATCACTTCTATTTGAGTGCAGGGGCCAAAGTATTTGCATACATATTTAACATATTCATGTGATATACCTTTAATTTTGCTTTAAAACATCTTTTGTAAACTTTATTCAGTTTGTATGCTGATCCAGGATATTCTATGTTTAACTGCTAAAAATTTAGTAAAATATTATTTTTGTTGTGAACTCAGAAATTTTAGTCATTTCTAGATTTTGTGGCCTAGGATTTTCAAATCTGATATCATTGATATGCCAGGACACCATGTTCTATGCAGATTAAATAATAATACAAATGTAAAAGCAATATATAAACATAAGCATTATATAAAATTACAATACATAATTATCATCAATACTGGGAAGAATCTTCCTTTATTAGTTGCAATCCCAGTCTTAATTGGCCACGCTATCCCATAATAAATTGCTTTTCTTTGAAAAGTTAGTATTCCTTGGCTCTTATATTGAATATGTACAGTGTTTGCTTTTTAGGGATTTTGAGGAAATGTTTGCCTGTGTTCCAGGCTAGCCTAGAACTTAATAAGCAGTCTAAGCTCACCTCAAATTTGGAATCCTACTGCCTCAGCTTCCTAGAGTGCTGGAATTACAGGCATGTGCCAGTGCACCTGGCTAAAATGAGTATTTTTTTGAGGTTATTATAATGAGATGTTTTGGTTTTACATAAATCTTCATTCAGTCCTTCAATTTCCTAATTTTCCTTAGTCTGAAGTATATTATGGAGCCACCTAGCATCTTTGCATCTAAATTGTTGCCATTATATTAATTCTATTTCAGCTATTGAACAAAACCACATTATAAAACTATAATATGTATTTTCTATAGCCTTGGCTTTTTATACCAATTAAAATTTCATGACAAAAATGGATGTAAAATTTATTTTAAAAATAGCTTAAATAGTATATGACCATGAGATTATAATCTAAAGTAACAATACAGAAGTTATTTTTTACTCAGACATTTGAATTTCATACAAATTACATGATCATAGCCTTCACTATCTTGGATAATAATCTTTAGCAAGTAAGATTTTTTTGCTTGTTTGATTGATTTTTTAGTGCTGGAAATTGAACTCAGGACCTTGATGCTGAGCTATATCGTCAGCTCACAGATAAGATTAAAATAGATCTTGTGCTTGTGTCGGTTTTAGCTACACAATTTTAATATCACTGAGGTAAAAATATCTAGAAATCAGAATAATTTTTCTTTTTATTTAATCAAATGGTTGATAACCAAGCCTTTTTTTTCCTTTAATTTTCAAAGTTAATTGTTTAGCATGTTTAAAACAACTTTTCCATTTGCTACTTTTCTTTACTTTGCTACAGTTTTCAATGATCATTTGGCTTTGATCAAAACACAGTAACCTTTAAATCTTTTCCAGCAATGCTTATAGAGTTGTGTTTCACAGCATTGATACTGTGTGCTGTAAAACCAATCACGTATTTTTGCATTCCATGTCTGCTCTGTAATGGGTTGTGTTTCCACTAAGCATGTGTCAACAGAGGATTATTGCAAGTGCAAGAGCCCACTTAACTGAGGTTGCTTTTACAAATATGGTCCACACAAGAACATAAAAAACAAACTCTTGAAATAAAACAAGGCTGTGAAGTATTGCGGCTTTATTTCCTTTACTTTAAAGAATCACAGCTGCTTAGGCTCTAGTTTCAAATGAGAGAACTGTTATAGTGTCTCAAGAGGGAGAGTTAACAAAATCACATCCAATGTCTTCCGTGGGAAGCAGGCAAGATTTAAAAAAATAAACATACCTCAGGTTTGTTAAATAACAATACATGTATTGGGTTGTGTTATAAACATATCTTATGATTTGAAAAAAGAATATGTTTAGACTTAAGTAATAATAGCATAATTGCGAGGGAATGCTACACAGATACTAAGCATGCTATCTTTGTGGGAAAGCGAGATCAAAATCTAGAAAAAAAAATGTTACCTTATTTTATAGGGTATAAATCCTTATTTTA
>NW_004524697.1:1930996-1931524 GCF_000260255.1 Octodon degus | reverse complement strand
ATGAGCTCAAACAAATAAAAATATTCAAACTCAAGCTTCTGGAATTATATTAGTTTATAGGGTGTGATGTATCACCATAATCATTAAAAATGATTAAGTGACTTTATACAATTAGAATTGAGAATCATAAAAGAATAGCAATTAAACCTGTAACTAAACAAAGTTCAGAGACCATTGTATTTGGTACATGTGACATCTCAGTATAGAAAATATTAAGAAATCTCATTCTTTTGCAAAAAAAATTGTATAACTTTAATCAATGAACAGAGCACACTTTTTGAATATATGAAGGTTGCATACCTTTTGAGTTAGTCCCAAAATGAAAGGTATCCAGTCTGAGCTTATGGCAGCTTTCTGATGCTTTTTGTTAGGAGTAATCTTTCAAATACCACTTGTATTAGCCAGTTTTCTTGTCAGTCTGACATCACATCATGCATGCACAATTTAAGGGAGGATGGATTTTATTTGCTCACTGTTTTCATTCTTGATTGGCTGGCTCCAAAGAAGAGACATCGTGGCACAAGGGTG
>NW_004524697.1:1928947-1930141 GCF_000260255.1 Octodon degus | reverse complement strand
GGCATGTGGTGCTGGGGGATTGAACCGCGGTCCCTGATGCTTTGCTAAGCTTGTTCTAAGTAGGTGCTTTAGACCACTGAGCCATCTCTCCAGCCCTCAGAATATTATTGAGCCTAGTATCATGCATACCACCGTGTACAAAGACCACTGAAAAATATATCATAAAAATATGAAAAATGAGGGCCAGCAGGATAGCTCAGCAGACCAAAGAGCCTACTTAGGCAAGCTTAGGCAAGTGCAGGGACTGTGATTTGATCCCCGGTACCACATACAGTGCCAGCCCCACCCCTTGGGCTGGCTGAGCTGGCCAGAGTCTGGGCATGGCGGTGCACACCTGTAACTCCAGCACTGGGGAGGCTGAAAGCAAGAGGAACACGGTGAGTCCTAGCTGTGTAGTGAGACCCTGCAACAACCAAAAACATAAAACAAATAAGTAAATAAATAAAAATATGAAATATAAAGCTTTTTCTTTTCATTTTTGGTTTCCCACATCAATAATTGTTCAAATCAAATAAAAATGGGATCACTCATATTCAAATGTCACATATCAAGCTGAAATTTAAAGGAAGCAGATAGCTCCCTGTTACCATTTAAAGTAAATATTCCCCACCCCCAGGCTTATGTATGTACAAGGTGATCTCAGGGTGCTATAGGCAGCAGCAGATTCACCCACTGAATTCAGGAGCTAAAGTCACTGGGAGGTAGGGACTGCTTGGAGCCGGTCTCACTGGAGGCCTGGCCTGGAAAAGCCTGTCGGAGTTGCCGGCAGCTTCCTTCTCTCTGTTTACTGGTTGCGGCAGGATGAACATCTGGTTCTGTGCAGTGCCCCCTGTCCTACTGTTTCTGTGTTGGAGCCAGCTAACTGTAGCTGAAGCCAAAGTAACCCAAGTAAACCTTAAAAAATGGTTGGTGTTGAGTTTTGCACCTCAGCAACTAGAAAGTGACTAAAACAGTTCCTCAAACAGACACATTTTTTTCCCCAAAATAAGAGATTCCAGTTGACTTGAGTTAGCATAGCAAGGAATCCCTTCTTTTTAAACTTTGGAAAATAAATAAATAATCCAAAGCAACCTGCTGCCGAGTTCCGGGAGCCCCCAGACCCAGTCCTAGCCCAGGTCCGGTGAGTGTGCAGAGAGTTTCGTGCTACCCTGCGCCGGGGGGACCAGTCCCAGCCCAGGCGCAGCATGGGCCGGA
>NW_004524697.1:1918100-1922580 GCF_000260255.1 Octodon degus | reverse complement strand
TAAGAAGAATATATGCAGTGTATTATTTGTTGAAACTGTCCTTCCGATATGATTTGAAACTGTCTCATTGCTATCTGTTTGTCAATAAAACTTTGAAAAAAAAAAAAAAAACAAAGCAACCTGATATTAAACACTCAATGTTTGCCCTATTCTTTTGCTCCCTTGTTGCCACCTTATAAACCCCTCCATTTTCTCACTTCCCTTTGAATTCATTGTTAGACTTGCAACTACCTTGATTCATACATGGCAAACGGAAAGCTAGTTGCATGTAAAACTAAATTTGTTGCAATTTTGTCTTTTGCTAGCATGTGGACAGCTTGCTCCTGGCAGAAAAGAGGACATGGCGCACGCACAGAAATTTCAACTGTTTTTTCCTCTTATTCATCACACTGGAAAGTAGGCAATGGGTTTAAAGGAATTTCGATTATAAGGATCCATGAATATCAGTTTTTCCTTCTTTTTGTGACAATATTTTAGGTACATATAGTTGGTACAATATATACAGTACTTGATACACAAATCTATTGGCAGCAAGTTGTTGTTCACATGGAGTCTCTCTTCTCAGGGCTGCAGCTACCTTCAAATCCTTAGCTGTGAGATTAACAAATACCTTCTACCACATTGAAAACTTTGTGAAGTCCCCATTATCTTTCATCCTTTGGGATTCTGTGAGAATTAGAGTACCATAAAGGCTGTATGAGTGAGTAATGTAGGCACAGTTGTTGAAATGGATTTTGCACAAGGCAAAATCTCCACTTTGATTCAGTCTCCAATTTTATCATAATTCACCTACAAAACACATTCAATGTAACGGTTTTGAGAAATTCAAAGTATTCTCTAAAAACATAGCAAATCAAGAATTGTCAGACAGGGCTGAGTACATAGACCTCACATGCATGTCAGCCTAACCAATGAAAGAGATAGAACTGACCCAGTAAAGAAGTGTGGCCTCTGGCAGAACCATATATTAAAAGATATATATCTTAAGTTATTATAATAGTATTAGTTATAATCATGGTTTATCAAGGACACTTTGAATTTTTCATCCAAGCACCACTGACCTACCCAACTCAAATAACATTTCTGATGTTAATGCATATAAAAGGAGATTACATATCAAGTTTTTGCCAGATCCAAAGTTTACATTTGACCTGAACCACCAGCTTGCATACCAATGGCAAAGAAAACTCAGAATCTGAGTGATTTGAGAAACCAAGACTTATGATACAATAATTTCCCTATATTAAGAAATTAGATTGATATATGCGGATTTCCACTTTCACTCTGTTATATTTAAAGCTGCTGAAGATGAACATGCAAATGTTTTATAGACATTCACTCATTTGGATGTTTAGAAGTTACTTTGCTTAAAAAAAAAAAAAAAACAAAGAAGTTGCATTCCTGAGTCCTATATGAAAGGAATTATTAACTGAATAATTCTCTCTTTCCAAAGTCACTGTTCCATTTTTGAATTCCCACTAAGCAGCTTGGCAACTTCAGTTGCGTCCTATCCTTCCCTTATACCGTGTCTAATAGTGACCCTTGTTTTAATGTTCACCATTTAGTGAGGCAATATTGGTATTTATTCTTATTTTACATTGTATCTATTAAAGGCTAATGAAGATAAGCACTTTTCTGTGCATATTTGTTGTTTGTACAAAGTTTCTGGCTGCAGGCTCAAATCCCATTTGGAATCTTGCAGGCCCAGTCATAGGAATGGGAAGCTTGGCCTGCTGTCGACCTTGTGCTTGGAAAATGCCCCCCTCAGACCAGCTTGCCATACAATGAATGTGTTATAATTTCCCAGTGTATAACTGCAGTGATGAAGTCAACTCCTTCCCTTTGGCCTTGCTCAAAGGCCTATTTAATTCCTAGGCGTCACATGCGACTGGCTAAAACCAAGCTGAGCTGGGAAATGCATGCTTCTCCACACTGACTGGGCAGTTTTCTCCTTCACATTCCTCACATTTCTCATCTCCTAGTCCCCTGGGGTACATAGACAGGCAAGATCATTTTGCTAGGGATTCTTTAGTAATGAGATGATTCTCTCTCATTTATGCTGAATGACCTTTGAAATTGACTAATTCAATTCTACGTGAGAAGCTAAACTACTTATGTCTTGATTGTTTTTCTTCTTGTCTTATTTTCATGGCCACAATAAATAAAAATTTGTCATGATAGTAATTGTATCTTGATGCTCTAATTGGTGAACTCAATTCCCTGCAACTGAACACATTTATTATTCTGCAATGTTCTGCTCAAATTCTTGGGGTGTGTGTGTGTGTGTGTGTGTGTGTGTGTGTGTGTGTTTCCAGAAAAGGCAGAACAGTGAGGATTTGTTAAGAATTATATGTTCAGAAAGAACAGGGGCTTTGTGACCAATAGCAAGCAAAGAGAAAAAAAATGTGTAAACAGAAGGAACTATAGTTTGGTGGCCGGCATGATGGAAGAACAAGAGGTACCAGAGATGGAACTGTGTGTGGTGGCACACACCTGTAATCCCAGTGCTGGGGAGTTCGAGACAGGAGGATCACTATGAGATCTGAGCTGCCTGGTGAAACCCTGTAATAATAAATAAATAAATAAATAAATAAATAAATAAATGTCATTTCTCATTTGCTGAAGTGACTAGTTTTTGACTCCTCGCTGGCTCAAAATGCCCGTGCGCGGGGTCGGCGCGGTATGTGTTTCCAGAGATTGAACCCTGGCCCCGGTGCTTAACGAAGCAAGCACTTACTCTGCTGAGCTATTTCACCGGCCCTTGTTTTACAGTTTTTAGATGTTTTCTTTCCCATATAAATTCACGGATAATCTTTTTATACACATATTTTGGATGAGATTTTGGCTTTAAAATTTTTCATTTTTATATCAATTTTATCTGGTTATGTCATTTATTATTTATTATTATGTACCAGCTGCAAAAAAGACTTAAAATGTCACGCATCAAAAGAAATTGAAATGAAGTCACAAAACTTTTTAGCCCAGGGAATCAAGACTTGAGCTCATAGTCACTTAGGTCAGTCTAACCTAGTGTGGCAGGTTTCTGCAGACCTGATAATGCACTTTTTTACCATTATTTTTATCAGGAATGTGTAGTATAAATTACAATCAATATCCTGTGTTCTTGGAAACCAGCAGTTGAAACAAGCAGTTTGTTATAACCTCCTTTTTCTAATTCTGTCTTTTATCTGTAATCACAAAAAACCCTACCCTTAGATACCATTTGGAAAGCTATTAATTCTAGTGCCTGGAATTTATTTTCTTTGTGTAATCATCCTTATGTTGGCTCGAAAAAAAACTGTGTTCTTTTTTTTTTTTTTTTTTTTTTTTGTATTTTTAAGGAAGGTCTCCAGGGTGTTCAGGATTTCACTACTAGATGAAACTCGTAGTGATCAACTGTTTGCAGCCTCCCAAGAGCTGGGATTATAGGCACGTGCGACCACACCCAGTCTCAACAACTGTCTCACACCCCGGGGGGCGGGGCCAGCACTGCAGGGCCAAGGATTGAACCCCGGCCCCTGAGCCTGCTTGCAGGCTCTTCAATTCGCTGAGCTATTTGGCCAGCCCAAAAACTGGGTTCTTAAACTTAGTGTGTTTCATCTGGCCTTATTGGTTTACTTCACTATTTCCTAGAGATTAGAAGACAAAACATTGGAACTACAACACTCAGATATTGAACACACTGTTCTACTCAGAAATTAGGTTACCAACAAGTAAATCTAAAATTGCAGTGCAGACAGTAATATGAAAAACAAAATGTGTGTTTTATGTGGTGTAGCAATTGTCTGAGCTGCTGCTTCTCTGGAGTCTTGTAGAGCAAATAATGGCCCAGAAAGTTTGAAATAAATAAAAAATAAAATTAGGCAAAACAGACAGGAGGTTAAATGAGGTTATTGAAAGACAACTTAAGAACAAAGCAGAGACTAATGTGAGATAAAGCTAAAGAGCTAGGGAGAAAAATAATTAAAGCACTGCACTGCAGGCTGTTACATATAATAGCACTATAGAATTTTAAAGTCTTCACAAGAAGTCTTAAATATTCATGAAGTTAAATCTCATCATTTTGTGTTTTATTAAATTAATTTCTACTTAGACAACCTTCTTTTACAGATACTTGGAAATTAATTTTTCCTACATATTTGGTAAACAAGTATTTATCCTACTGTGAGAAATGAATGCTGAAATCACTTGTGTTTGTGGTACAAAATTCAGGGAAAAAAACTGTTTCATATTAATGAAAAAAATAAAATTAGAGGGGGCCTACCCGTTAGCTCAGTTGTTTAAGCGCCTGCTCATGCAAATGCAGTCTGACAAAGGATACTGTGGTTCAATCCCCACTTCCACCTGCATTACCACACCTGCCCTTAAGGCAGCCTGAGCCAGCCAAAAAAAAAAAAAAGAAAAAAAAAGAAAAAGCAATCATTAGAGACTGGATGTGCTTGTGTACACCTGTAATCCTAGCTCTTGGGAGGCTGTAAAC
>NW_004524697.1:1911434-1918000 GCF_000260255.1 Octodon degus | reverse complement strand
AAAAAAAAAAAAAAAAAAAAAGTAGAGCACATGATAGAGGAACAAAAAGGTTTTAAAGTGATTAACTGAATTAAACATTATAACCTATACTATATTTTTAAAAGATGTCAATCCATTAAATTTGCTTTTATCAAATTGATCAAAATAGAAATGGGTTTTGTAAAATTTCTCCATAATTATCACATCACCTATATATGAGTAATTTTTACAATTGCTGTTTATCTTGGGTGTGTCTCAAGTTCATATGCATCATTTTTATACAGGCGTGTGACATTGCAACTCATTGTGGTTCTGCATCACATTCTTTTATAGTCTCAATATTCATATGACAAAGATAAATGTAACACTAAGTGCAAATAGATGGGGCCAGGGATACAGCTCAGCGGCACAGTACCTGCCTGGCAAGGTCAAGAGTCTGAATATTCAGTTATAGCAAATTTGAGAAAAATTGATAATATAAGAGTGTCAAGCCATGAATTTATTGTAAAATAATTTGGATGAAATTGGAGGCAATCATAGTTTTTAAAATCTATTTGGGAGTACTAAATGTGTTACTGAGCTGTAAGCTTTGTGTAGCAGTAATAAACAATTTAGAAATTTGCTATGTCAGGATTTTCCTTCTAATGTGAGCTATGAAGATTCCATTCTTATATAATGCTTTATGATATTAGAAATATAATTTTTTAAATTAGCTTTTAGAAAATATGCCTTTTAGCTATCTAGAATGGTAGCTTCTATAGTAAGTAAAGCATTCAAAATTATAATGCAAAATATTAGCAAGACTAAGTCACGGGGAAACCAGGCTGCATTTAAAGATCACATATTCTAAAACTATAGACATCAATCATAAGTGTGTCACAACTATCTTTAGATGTGGATAAAGTCCCCAAACTTGTTCTGAGGAGAAACATGACAACAGAAAGAGGGATATGAGGGTGATGAGTATCCGCTGTGTTTGAGGGGAAGCAAATTGAGTACATTTTTCTTCTCTTATGAAACTGGATCCTAGAATTTTATCTGGAATGTGTGAGGAACTCAATTTATGATAGTTGGATGACTGAATAAAGAGCAGTTAATTACATTTCTTTCCCCATAATTATAATAATCGGTATTACTTATTCTCTCTTTTGTGTTCTGCATATGACAGGTTGAATGATATATAAAAGAACTGGGGCTAAGATGCAAATTATTTTAAGATAAACATAATTCTAGGTTTCCTGAAATAAAGATTATGGAAGTTGTGATCTTTCTGGCTCAAACTCATAACAGACTGTTTAAAATTTGTTTTTCAAATACTAAATGTAATTTTTTCACTTGTTTTTCAGTGCAAGTGTTTTTAGAGTATGACTATAGCCATCAAAAGACAACATAAAGACAAAAACGTGATGGATTAAAGCATGACTTTCATTGCACATACAATGTTCTGCCATACAGTATTCTGACATTTACCACAATGCCACCTTTTTAGTGCATGCAATATAGAAATTAACATAATCTGTAATTACAGAAAATTCTAGAAAATTTGAAATGACACACCTCATTTTTCAGATTAAATTGCTGATGTATTTCTTTGTAGCTGAATATAAAGCAGGGACCTGGCTTAATTAATGGAGCACTACAGAGAAGTAGGAATATAAACATAATATAAAAATGAATCAGAATATGATAAGGTTTAAAACATGACATTTTTAAATCCCATAAAACAACAAAATATAGGTTATACCCTGAAATCTTACATAACTAAAAATAGAATGGAATAGTACTTAACATAAGAAATCTAGGTCAATTCAAAATAGACACTCATATTCTGATGGAATATTGAAGAATAAGTAAATGATATATATTCAAACACATAAAAATTCTGCTTTAATAATTAAATTTTCTTGCTGAAAGATTAACTAGCCCTTTGGAACATATAAGTTTTCCAGTTATAAGATCACAGATTATCAATTTAATAAAATGAATCACAACTTTAATGACATTTTCAAATTTATTAAATTTTGATGAAATGGGAATGAGTTTTAAAAGAAAATTTATAGGAGAATCTCTTAAGCCTTTGTTTTAATAAAATATTCTTAAGCATTATTTCCCAGATAAATTCCATGTTCTGAATAAATTCATTTGATTTAGTATATTTGGAAGTTATACTGAGATTTCAATGAATTAATTTTTCTCAGTTTATGTTGTATTTTTTTCCAGTACCAGGGATTGCACTCAGCACCCTGCGCTTGCCAGGCAAGCACTTATTCGATTGAGCTATCTCCCAAGCCCAATGTTGTAAAATTTAATAGTTCAGTTACATCAAAGTGATGGTTTTCAGAAAGAAGTGATGTAATCAAATATCTGTGAGGTTCATAGATAATGCTATTTCTTCTCAGTGAAATATGACTTTCAGGTGAAATATATAAAAAGGTGTCAGTTCCAACAAAATAGGTTGTATACACACACACACACACACACACACACATAGTTATCAATAGCATATATTACTATATCTGCCATATATTTATAGTTATACATAAATAATATACATAAGGCAGTGATGAAGAAGCTAGATAATGAGATTAAAAATTTTAGATGACACTAATATTTCTGAAAGTTTTATTAATGTTGAATATGGTAAAATCTAATGATTAGCATAAAAACAAGGAAGGGATGCATTACAAAGAGCTCATGTAGTTATTTAGAGAAAGAAGCTGATAGCTTTGACTCTAGTTTACAACTGAAAAGAATAATAACAGTTTGGAAGACTTTCTTTACTTGAGGCTTGTGAAATACTTGGAACATATGTCAGAGACAAATATTATATGTCCATGTGTTTTGTACTTTACTCCTTACTACTGCATTTCTCTAAAAAAGACTGAAAAAGATATAGATACAAAAGACAATTACAAAGAAAAATTACTTTAGTTACTAACAGAAAGATAAAAGGATATTGTTTTCAATAAATTAATCTGATAGAGCTGGTTATTCACATTTAGAAGAATTAAACCACAATATTGTTTCTCTTGATATCAAAAATCAACCCAAAAGAGCAAGATGACTTAAGTTAAAAACCTAAATTTACACAAATGCTAAAATAAAGAATAGGTACAATTCCAAGACATTGATCTAAGTAATGATTTTTGTTTTAGACATGACCCCAAAGGCACAGACAATAAAAACAGAAATAGACAAACATGAGTGCACCAAATAATGGAGACCTTTGAGATCAAAGAACATTATTAAAAGAGGGAAGAGTTAATCTACAGATGGAGAGAATATATCTGTAAACAACAATCTAGTAAGAAGATAATATAAAAAATGTGTAAGAAACAAATTGCTCAGCTGCAAAAAAAAGTAACAACTTAAAACAGGCAAAGAAACTGAGTAAATATTTCTCAGAAAAAGAAAGTATGAATGGCCAACAAGTATATGAAAAAAGCTCAACACCACTAATGATTAGAATACATAAATGTACACCACAATGAGACATGAACTCAGCAATGAAAATGACTGTTGTATAAAACGAACAAAAAAGTTTGCGCAGATGTTGAGAACCATTGTTTACTGTTCACATGAATGTGACTTAATAAAGCCCTTGTGGAAAATAGAATGCTGATTCCTCAAAAAGCTAAAAATAGAGTTATGCTGTGATTCTGCGATCTCATTTCTGAGTGCATATACATATGATCTGTAAGCAGTGGCTTGAGCCGTGTTCGCATGTTCTTTGAAGCATTCTTCTCAGTACCCAGGACGTCAATATGTGTCTGTCACTGGAGAAATGGATACATAAAATGCATTGCATATAAAAATAAACTGTCTAATCTTTAAAAAGTGTTCCTCTTAGAAAAGGAATAAAGTTATGACTTCCAGAGACAAGAAAATAAAAAGTCTAGGAAATTTTGACCAAAGGATACTTAAACTCTACTTGGGAAACAATTTTTTTTTAAAACACCTTAAAATGTGTATTGTAAATGATGTTATAGCTAATAACAATATATTATAGACTTGAAAATGTTAAAGGAGTAGGTTTTAAATATTCCACCCTCCTTGAAGTATCGTTAGTTAATGCATATGCTAAATAGCTTTACTTAGCTATGCTACAATGCATGCAAATATCAAACCATCCTTTACATAATAAATATAGACGTTTCTCTTGTTGCTTTACATACAAATTACAATAAACTTAACAGCAGGAAACAAACCAAAACAGTGATAAAATGCATAAATTCCTAAACTGAGTGAATAAAAAAGTGAAAATTTGAATGTATCTGTAGCTACTAAAAAAAAGAATAAGTATAATTTAAAATATAGGGTTGTAGATACAGCTCAGTAGCACAGTATCTGCCTAGCAAGCATGAACTCATGAATTCCATTCCTAAAAACAAGAACAAAGCAAGCAAGCAAACAAACCCCAAAATCAACAACAAAAAATGTATTATGCAAAATAAAAGATTAATCCCAATATGACACTTTAAATGGTTAAAAAAAGACATATTTAATAAGTGAGGACAATAAAACTGTTAAATTTTACTAACAACAAAGCCCCTGACAAAATAAAATATTGGCTGAAATTTATTTAAATTAGTAATATATTTCACCAAATATCTATCAATATACTATTATTTCACATTTTAGAAAATAAGTGCCATTATACCATTTTAATAAATATTAAAAAGGATGAACATTATCAATGATCTCATTTAATGGAACAAAGATCTTAGACACAAACATTAAGAATGAAAATAAGAAATATGAGGAGGGGATAGTAGGACTTAAAATGGTCCTTGTTGGCGAGATAGCTCAGCAAACTGAGTGTGAGCTTTAGCAAGTGAAGGCAACAGGGTTGGATCCCTGGCCTGCATGCCATGCCAGCCCTGCCCTCGGGGTGCACTGAGCCAACAACTGAGCCCGGGTGTCGTGGCGCAGGCCTGTAATTCCAGTGCTGGGGAGGCTGCAAACATGAGGATCACTACAACTCCGAGCTGTGTAGTGAGACTCTGTGCCAAAATACATAAATGAAAAAAAAAAGGTCCTTGTTCTGCTAAATAATAAATCTACTAAAATAATACATCACAGTTAATAGAAGTAGAAAAAAATTCACAGGAATTCTTTTTAACTAGAGGTAATCACACAAACTGCAAAACAACCCAATGAAGATCTCAGTAGATCCAGAACAAAGTTTATATAGACAACGTTTTGTGTGTGTGTGTGTGTGTGTGTGTGTGTGTGTGTGTGTGTGTGTTACCAGGGATTGAACTCAGGACTGCGCTTGCCAGGCAAACACTTATTCTACTAAGCTATTTCCCCAGCCCCATATAGACAACTTCTAATGGCAAGTAAAATCTAAATAAATGAGGAGCCACGTGATCTTCAGAGATGGATTACATCATTGTTTTAGAAGTTTTGATGACCATTTATTTACCCAATCTATAGAGGCATTTAACTTTAAAATTGTTTCTATGTAGTCAGGAGTGGTAGCATATCCCTGCATTCCCAGCACCTTCAAAGCTTGAAGAAGGATCATGGATTCTACTTGTTTGTTTTGTTTTGGTTTCTGTCTTGTTGAGACATGGTTTCACCATGCAGTTAGTACTGGACTTAAATTCATCATGTAGCTCAGGCTGACCTCAAACTCACACTGATGCTCCTATTTCAGCCACCTGAGTGAGGGCATTACAGTCTAATGCCACCACACCTGGCCACAGATTGAAATCTTCCTGAGTCATTCAGTAGTCCTTGTCTCAAAAAAAAAAAAAAAAAAAAAAAATTAATGAAGGTTGAATATGTAGCTTACTGTGAAGGTCTGAATTCAATCCACAATATCACGAAACATTTCTTTTTAGGTTACACAATTTAATAAAAAGATAGCAAAAATAGAAGGAAGAGGAGGGAAGGGGTACTTTTGCTCCCTGAGATACACTACAAGATTTTATAGCAATCATTTTCCAATAATTTTAATTCTACTAAATATAAAATAAAAACAACAGAGTTGGTCATGTTAAGTTACATTATTAATCAACATTAGATTGAAAAGTGATTTTAGGGTGAAAAAATAAGGACTAATTCATCTCCACAGATGATAAAATATTCCATTGGACTATCTACAAGTGTGTATGGGGATCCACGCACACATAAAGATACAGAAATAGCCACCATAATTTAATTGAAGACCATCTGTTTTGGTTTGAATATTTGTCCTTGTAAAATTCATATATTGGAATGTGGTATCCATTGTAACAGGGATAAGAGATTCAGTCTTTGGAGTGGTGACTAAGTCTGAACCTGCCACCAGCATGAGTGAAATCAGTGCTATTACAAAAGGAGGTAGGAGGGCTGGCCAAATAGCGCAGAGGATGAAAGAACCTGCAAGCCCGCGAGAGGGCCAAGGTTTCCATCCCCAGGCCTGCCCTGCAGGCCCCACCCCTGGGGCGCGCTGAGAAGGCAATTGAGACTGGGCGTGGTGGAGCGCGCCTGTCATCCCAGCTCTTGGGAGGCTGTAAACAGGCTGATCACTACGAGTCCAATCTAGTAATGAGACCCTGAACACTCTGTAGAACCTTCCCCCCACCCCCCCAGAAAAA
>NW_004524697.1:1903950-1911334 GCF_000260255.1 Octodon degus | reverse complement strand
AGAAAGAAAGAAAGAAAGAAAGAAAGAAAGAAAGAAAGAAAGAAAGAAAGAAAGAAAGAAAGAAAGAGAAAAAGAAGTAGGAAATGGTGTCCCATCCCTTTTGCCTTTCCACTGTCTGCCATACCAGCTTTCCTGCTTCAGAGCACTACACTGGAAACAGAGTCAGCTTTCACCGGACAGAAATCTGCTGGCAGCTCATTGCTGACTCCCTAGCTGGTGATAAATCATTCATGTTGAGCATAAATGTGTGGTGTTTTATTACAGTAATAGAAACAGACTAAAGCAAGTGCCTCTTCAAGGTGTGGCTTTCACTCTTGTGTAAAAGACCAAAAATGGTCCGGAACTAGCCCTAATGTAATAAGTGGGGGGAAAAATCCTGTAGGCTATAGTTTTTCTTGTTCTTTTTATCTTTTTTTATAGTTTCCCTCACTTATATTTTGGCCACTTGTATAATCTAAGTCACCACAAAGCTACATTTTTGGGGGACTCACTAGAGAATTTCACTGCTTTGTTCCATTTAAGTGAGCAGATGTTTGCTTAAGAACAGCAAATGTGGCATTCTTTTGAGTCAATGAAATACATGCTGAGGGATGAAATTAGACAGCATACTCTTAAGTGAAATAAATCAGACCTGCATGTGCAAACATTGTGTGTCTCCTGAGTGTGAGAACATGAAAGAGAAACATGGAATCTGAAGGGTACAATAGATACTGGGGAAAGGGAATGAACTTATTCAAAATTAAACAGTTACTGAGTTGAGAAGGACAGGAGAGGGAATGGGGGAAAGAGATTTATCTATGTACGTAAGCAGAATGGTTTGGTACTGTGCATTTCTGCTGGTCTATGGAAAGAAGCAGTTACTGATTTAATTTGTCTCATCTTCTTTTTTCAATTGTTTGTACTTTTTCTCTTTTTATTTCCTTATACCTTTCTTTCATTTTTTTCTTTCTTCTTCCAATTTTGCATGCATAATCTGGTAATAAGAGTAACTGGCTGGAAGACAACATTATGTATCATAATAAATACTATGAAATTCCTGTTACATTGTTAAGTGGAAATCTGTATCACTTGTAATTTTTCTGTTTTAATTCTATTTTGTTCTCTTTAACTAAAAAAATTAGAAAAAAGAAAATTATGCTAACCATATGCATAGAACATATACTGTACAAAGTGACATCAACTAAATTATACTTGTACTGAATCAGCTAATTGAACCATTTCTAACATTTTGAAGTTCATTATTGTTATATAACATAGAGGTATTATTATTTGAATGAATTGCTTTTCAATTTGAGTGATGACTGTTTGAAGTATGATCATTTCACCAGTAAAAACATACTCATATTTTAGCTCATTGTGTTGAAATATTTGTTGAGGATAAGCTGCAGTAAATCAAATTTAGCAGAAATAATATGAAAGCTACTTCAAAATTTAATAACCACCATACCCCTTTTTTTTCTGGAGTAAAACTGTTTGAAATGTATTTGTTTCTTACTATATTTAAAGTTTTAAAAAATTTTACTATTTTTCTAGATTAAATGTTTAGAAACTTTCTGCTATAAACTTGTTATAAACCCTGTTTTTTGTGGTACTTGAGATTGAACCCAGAGAGTACATGTTCCCAGCCTTTTGTACATTTTTAAAATTGCAAGACATGGTCTCACTAAACTGAGCTACTGAACACTGTGGTACAATCCATTTTATTATTTTATCTTTATAATAACCTAGTTAACTCCAAGTACATAAAGTGCTTCTCTCTTACAAAATATTTTAGAATTTACATTCCTTTTGCTTTTGTCTGCTGAAGAATAAAGAAAAATTCTGCTAGTGCATGATATTACACAAACAGTGGTTTGTATGTGACACATTCATGCATGCCTGTGGCACTCTTTGATTATTTCCTCTTCCCCCATTTCTTCTTTTCCCCCTCGGTCCCTTCCCACCCTTTAGATTCAATGTATGAAGGGAAAAATGATATTTATATTTGTCCTTTCTGAGTCTGTGTTATTTCACTTAGTATAATCTTGAGTTCCATCTATTTACCTGCAAATGATTTGATTTCATTCTTTTTGTGACTGCATGATATTTCATTAGATATTTTTACTTTTTGTCATTTGAAGGGCCTATGTAATATTTCTATAGCTTATTGATTATTAATTATCTCCCAATAAATATGTATATGCCAGGATTTGTACAGCACACTGACTTTAATTCTGACGAGAGCATATGTAGGTGTGGTATAGCTCAATCAAATCATGGCTCTAATTTTGTTTTTTTGAGGAACCTCCATATTAATTTCCCAAATGGGTGTCCTAATTTACATTTCCACCAACAGTGTAGAAGCACTCCCTTCTCCCACATTCTCATCAAGATTTACTGGTTCTTGTATTTTTTATGATAACCATTCTGGTGGAGTGAGATGTAATTTCAGGGCTGGTGAAACAGCTTAGTGGATTAAAGTGCTTGCAAGCAGGTGTAGGGGCCAGGAGGTCTATCCCAGGGTCTAGCATGCCAGCCCCACCCCCAGCGCACTGAAACAGCAGTTGAGACTGGACACAGTGGCATGTACTTGTAATCCTAGCTCTTGGGAGGCTGTAAAAAGGTGGATCACTATGCATCCAATCTAGTAGTGAGACCCTGAACAACCCTGTTGACCCTTCCCTAAAATACAAAAGAGGGAGAGAGAGAGAGAGAGAGAGAGAGAGAGAGAGAGAGAGAGAGAGAGAGAGAGAATTTTCAGTAAAATTGGTTTTTATTTATTGTATTTTATTCATTTATTTATTTTCATTTTTGTATTTGGTATAGGGTCTCACTGTGCAGCTCAGACTCTAGTGATCCTTCTGTTTTCAGCCTCCCCAGTGCTGGGATTACAGGTGTGCACCACCATGCCTGGAATCAGTGACCAGCTCAGTGTGCCCCATGTCCTTGCCCTTGCCAAAGCAGGCACTTAGTCTGTTGAGCTATCTCTCTGGCTGGTTTCTATTTTTTTATATGTGTTTCCCTGGTAAGTAAAAATATTGAATGTTTTTTATATATTTATTGGCCATTTTTGCTTCTTATAAGATATATCTGTTCATTTCATTTGCTCATTTCTTAATTAGGTATTTGGCAGAGCATTGGTGTTTTTTGAATTCTTTATATATTCTGGATACTTGTCCTGTGTTAGAAGAGTAACTGGCAAAGATTTTTCTCCCATTACATAGGCTCCCGATTCACTCATAATTATTTGTTTCACTGGACAGAGGCTTTGTAATTTAATGTGATGTCAATTTGTTCTTTTTTTTTTTTTTTTTGTGGAAGGGGGTATTGAACTCAGACCTTCCCTTGTGCTTGCCAGGGAAGCCCTTATTCTACTGAACCATCTCCCCAACCCTCAATTTGCTCTATTGATTAACTGTAATTTGATTGATTCTTGCTGGTACTTTCAGTGCTATTGAAAACCTATTCAGGAAGTCATTGCCTAGGTCTATGACTTTGCTTCACTGTGGGAGCCCAACCTATGAACTTGTACCCGGTCACACAGCAACAAAGATGAAACACAAAGAGACACAGAATAGGTTTAAAGATTGATGCCCAGGGAACTCTTGTCTACATGCAACGAAGAGCCCAAGTGACTGGCTTATCTTGGCTTGATTCATTCAGACACAGAAATGAGAACTCAATAAAACAGAATTTATCTCTCTCCCAGCATCCATAGTTTTTGTCCGGGTAAACAAGAACACCTCAGCTGTTTTTACTTCTCCCTGAAGCATGACAGAAAACTCTCGTGCTGCCTTTCAAGAAGAGGTCAGTTAGGATTTAATTTTCCTATCTGGTCTCCCACATTTCCCTGTGCTTTCTTCTAATAGTTTCAAGTCTTAGATCTTACACTTCTTTCTTTAATCCCTTTAAATTGATTTTTATACAGAGTTAGAGATAGAACTGTAGTTACAATCTTCTGCATATGATATTTTCTTAGCACTGTTCATAAAAAAAGATGTCTGTTCTTCAACATATGTTTTTTACAGCCTCGTCAAAACTCAGACAGCTAAAATGGCTTGTATTTTTTCTCTGGTTTATTCTTTTTCTTTTTATGTATTTACATAAAAAGACCCTGTAGAGTATACAGGGTCTCACTGCACTGATCAGACTCATAGTGATCCTCCTGTTTTCAGCCTCCCAAGTGCTAGTATTACAGGTGTGCGCCACCACACCCAGGTTCAGAGTGCCCTGGGGGCAGGACTAGAATGGTATGATGTGGATCCAACTCTGATCCCTGTCTCTGGTCTATTCTATCCCTTTGGCCTACCTATAAGTTTTTATCCTGCTGTTCTTTTTACTGAGGCTGTTAAGTATATTTTGAAGTCAAGTGACACTAGCATTGCTGTTTTTCCTTATGATACTTCGACTATTGTGGCATTTTGTGCTTCCTTGTTAGTTTTATTACTACTTTTCTATTGCTTTAAAGAAAATTATTGATATTGTTATGGAATTACATTCAGCTTGCAGATCACTTTAGGTAATATAGTCGTTGTAATAATGTGAATTATGCCAGCCATGGAAAAGAGAGGTCTTTGCTCCTCTAGGGTATCCTTCCTTCTCTTTCTTCAGTGTTAGTTCATTTTCATCATAGGAGTCTTTTGATCAGTTTCTTAGCTCTACTTATTTAGTCCTGTTTTCCTTTTGTACCATCTATCCATAAGATATGGAGGAAATTGAAAAATGTCTACACTCTTGAGCTTTCTTATTCTTATTCAAGCAAATGCAACACATTGCTTTTTGGAGAAAATAAATATTTTATTTTTGTTCCACACTGAAGGACTTAAGAGGTAAGTCATATATTCTTTAGACAGTTTCAATGAATTCAGACAATGACTTTTTTCCCACTTCCTAGTGACTATCTATTGTTTCATTTTATGGTTCTTTACAAGGTTTAGGTTATGGGGACAATTTTTTAATCTATCTGAGGTCTGAATAAAAAATTTCAATATATAATTTTTACATTTAAGTTCCTGTCAGAAACAAAACTGAGCCTTGACCCTCATCAATTTTCCCTTAAATTTCATTTAAAATTTAAGATAAAGCTAGGGATTTAGCTAAATAGCACAGCAACAGCCTGGCAAGTATGGGATCCTCAATTTGATTTTCAGTACCCCCAACATAAAATTAAATAAACATATAATACAATCATAAAAAGCTGTCCTTTTAACATACACAATAGATACATACTAATAAACATATTTGGTAAATGTTTTTTGTGCACAGAAAACAAATTATTTAATGTTATTATTAATCTTTTTAAAATTTGATTTTTATTTTTCCATAATTTTATTGAGAAATAAATAGCAATGAGACAGTTTCAAATCAAATTGATAGGATAGCTCCAATAATTAACACACTTCATACTCTCTTCCTAGTGGTTATTTGTTGTACATGATGCAGACATGATATCCTATCTACAAGCACTATTAGAAGAAATCCTTCCATTCATTGAATTAAGAGAATGTATCTGTATATCTATCCTAACCTTTTTGAATACAAAAATACAAAATGGTCATTCATCTGTATTCCCTTTTTTTGTTTAGATCCATCATTTAAATATTATGGGTGTGTGAACCCAGAAAAATATTTGAAAATAGTCCAGTAGTCCATAATAGGACTGGGTTGTCCACTTGACTGCTAATGTCAGAAGTTGTTGACCTGAGTCCCTTACATTTCAACATAACAACATGGCTTTACTTCTTATACTTCATTTTTATGCTTTTCTGCTGGATGGTTAAGACCAAGATAAAGCAAGACCTATGCAACAACAACTGTAGCTTTGGATCTGATAAGGTCAGTCAAATCCCCTCAGGATTCATCCTGAGACCCTGTACTTCAGATTGTAGATCATTTGTCAATGTCAGCCATGTGGATGAGTCATGGCCATTGCTTGACCAATGTGTTCTCTGTGAAAGCCTGAGAGAATGTTTTCTCTCCATGTGACTCTCCTTAGGCACACTCTACATCATTGATCACTTTCCTCTTTGGCCCCATAATCTCCTTGATCAGAAAATTTGGGACACAGCTGAGTTACATGATGTTACAGTACAAGTTCTCATATGTTCTGAGTCTTAATTGACCTTGGAAGGCTAGGGCCAAAATATTGGCTTTCCTTGCAGCCCTCCCTTTTCTCTAATTTTTGGTCTGAAAACTTGGGTTGTTAACTCTCCAGAAGAGAAACTTATTGTTATTGCCATACAACCTAGGCTGTTAAGCATAACCTCACTGTCTGGACTTGAGAACAATTAAGAGAGAGAAAGAAGAAGAGCTAGGAAACATGTCAGTGGCAAGCCATACAGTTTTATGTACAAGATGGGTAAGGCAATGATGCTGAGAATCTTCAGAAGATAGTTGTATCTAGCAGTTAATTGGAAAGATTCTCACCCTGACTAACTATATATACTGACAACTGTGAACTAAGCAACTGCGCTGAAGATGGCAATTTGAAATAGTAGGTTCAGGCTTGCAGTGCCTGTTATTCTGGTCTTCTGAATATGGGCTGCTTGTCTTGACATGCCAGTTGCTGTCATGCTGTCTCTTGGGTAGATGATTGTTTAAAAAGCAAAAGGGTGGTGAATGAAAGCAGCAGACAGGAAAAGGAGTGTTCTGGGACTGTCCTGCTACAATGTTGTATATGGTTAGATTTCTGGACTTATGTGTAAACATACATAATTCTTTATTCCTAATTTTTAAATATATTTTAATTTTTTTCAGCATATTCTGTAGGGACTTAAAGTTTAACATATCAATACTTGATGAAAAATACCTGTTCCATGTTATGCCTAAGATGTTTGATATTTTTAATCTTTTTGAAACAGAGTGTCACTATATACTTCAGGATGGCCTTGAACTCACTTTGTAGGCCAGGCTGGCCTCAGATTTGTAGTGATCCTCCTGCTTCAGCCTCCTGAAGGATGAGATTACTTGTGTGTGCCATTGTGCCCCACTCATGTTAAATGTTTAAAACTGTGTGAGTCTATAAATTTATGGATGGGACATTTATTTCTGGATATTTATAGTAACAGCAATTAGTTGCACATACACATAGGCTCAAATGTGATTATGTATGTATATATATATATATATATATGCAGTCATTGATCATATGCAACTATTTTTCTATCTTCATCTATATACTTTCCAGTTATTAACTAAGACTGTGATGTCTTTAATTGACAATTTTATATACTTTATGTAATGTGCACATGTTATTTTTAAAATAATGTTTATATATATTGCCTAGCTGGATATTTCCTTCTCCTTCTCTTTCTCCTTTTTCTTCTCCTTCTCCTTCCCTTCTTCTACCACCTCCTCCTCCTCCTCTTCCTCCTTCTTCCTCTTCTTTATCCTCATTTTCTTCTTC
>NW_004524697.1:1900195-1903431 GCF_000260255.1 Octodon degus | reverse complement strand
GGAATCAAACTCCTGGAGCAGGAGCTGATGCTGTTCCATTGAGTTTATCCCTGCCCCCTAACTGAATACTTTCAATAAAAACATATAATTGATAAGTATTCATAAAATATTTCAGAATATTTCTTCAAGTCTAGAGACATCTATTTTAAGTAAAAATAGCTACACAGAGACTTAAGATCAAAGATGAGATCAGAATAAGACTTCTGGTACATCATTTTTATTTTATACATATTCCTTTTTAAATTTTTCTTTTACTACAGGCCATGTTCCCTGTGTACATGAAATATATATGTATGCTTGTATTTGTAAAATACTTGATAAATCCATAAAAACTTGAAACTAGTAATCACATAAAATGTTTATTTATTTCAGAAAATGTATTCTAAATCATCTTTCATTTATGTGTTATTAGCGAGAATCCTTTTTTCTTTTAATCATCTATTAGTAAAACATAGTTTAATTTTCATTTTGGTTCAATAACAATATATATGTACTTACACTTTTTAAAGCAGATTTAGTGTAAATATGCAATAATTTGTAAGTAATGGACACATGGCATAACAAATGGAAACTGATACATCCATAAATACATTTTTATTTTCTCTTCATCATAGTTTTAACACATACAATTGACATAGGCTTGACTGTCAAATTTAAAAACATTCAAAAAGTAAAGTAGAGGGAAAAATGCCTTAAAACAAAGAAAGCTGATCAAGAAAGCAAAAAAGATAACATAAACACAAACAAAGTAATATGATGGAAAACAGTCTATAGATTCATATATATGATACAGTTGTAACATAAAATGCAACTATGAAGTGACAATTTTATTAGGCTAATCAATTTCTCTGACCAATTACAATGAGCTATCAATTTTCTAGACACTTAATGTTGAACAACAAGAATAAAAATAAAAACTATTTGCCTGAACTTATATTCTGTAGGAATGAGCTAGACACTTTGTGAGTAATTAAATATTAGTAAGAATTGTGGAAAGGAGAGGCTAGGACAGTGACAGCATTGTACAAAGTGGGACTTTCCGTTTTCACGGTTCACCTGCACGACACACATGCTTGTTTTGCGTCACATATTTGGGGAGATGGAAGTCTTCCTTGGCTGAAGCATCACATATTCCCATCTTCCGTGGAGATGCCACGTGATTTCTTGAACAGATACTTATCAAGGCATTGTATGCCATTTTAGTTATTCAATTTAAATAAATGATCTTAAAAAAATATAATCGCAAATAGCTCAGCGGATTAAAGAGCCTGCTTAGGTAGACGCAGGGGCCAGGAGTTCTACCCCCAGGCCTGCTGTGCCGGCCCCACCCTAGGGACATGCTGAGATGGCTATTGAGACTGGGTTTGGTGACACATGCCTGTAATCGCAGCACTTGGGAGGCTGTAAACAGGAAAATTATTTAGAGTCTGATCTCCACAGTGAGAACCTGTAGACCCTTGTAGACCCTGTCCTAATATACAAAAAGGAAAAGAAAATGGATTTTATTTCTTATCTTTTAGAAAGAATTTGCAAGGCTCCTCATACTGCCATTTGGGAACCACATCCACTTACTGAATTAAATAAAATTATTTTTTTCTAGGTTATGTTAAAGGTTTAACTTGTGAGCATGATCAGTTGTCTTAACATAATATAGACATAGAAGGAAACTGGTGCAAGAAACTACCCAATCGTTTACCTGTGACACTAGTATTCATTATAAAATATCTCTCAACTACTGTCTGCTTTTACACTGTTACTTATGTGTAAATCTGCAATTCAACCATTGCCATATTTCAGCCAGTATGTATGCACACTAATTTAATAGAATTTAGCATGTAATTTACAACTGATTGTTTTATTTATTTATTTATCTATCTATCTATTATTTTTTTTTCTGGTCCTGGGGATCAATCTTGGGACCTTGCTCTCCGCAGGAAGGTGCTTCTGCCGCTGAGTGATCTCCCCGGGCCACAACTGAAAATTATAGACACATTAAATTCCCATTATTAGTAGAATAATGTGTAAAAGTCCTTTTAACAGAGCATGTTGCCTAAAATCTATTTGAACTTTAAAATTCTGTTTCCCAAATTATGTGAATTACTTCATTTATAAATAAACAATATTGTTTATGTGTTGCTGATTTCTACTGATCTTCTGAAAGGAACAGTTAATGCTTAAATGTTTTTAACTCTGACTTTCTTTTCCTCTTTTGAAGTTCTTATGACTCCTTTGTTATCATTTTGTTTTGTTTTCTTTAAGTGAATCTTACACATATATGTCTGCTACTCCGAATAACTACTTTGAATATAGCATCATATAATACATTAACTATTACTGAATACCTATTTGTTTAGTGAAATCTTGTATCATTTCTAATACTGTTTTTTCTATCACTATCTCATATTCTTTAAAAATAAAAAATAAATATATAAAAAATATCTTATTGAAAAATCTACACTCTATGAAATGAAAACAGCAGTAAAAGATAGACTTCAGATTTAAAATAAGAGATAATAAAGTAATTTACAATAAAAATATCCAGAACTTTATAAACTGACACAGTGTTTCCTAACAGATATTACACATCTCAAAAACTGTACAACCTCTTTCACATTCTGTTCAAGTTGAACTTTGTTGGTGTGTTATACTGTTTAATTTTATATACTCACTTCCTATGGCTGCAAGGTGCTCAGTTTTTGCTCCAATTTTCCTCTGTGCGATTTTGCAAACGTGTTTTAGATGACATTAACATTTAAATATATAGACTGACACAGTAGCCCTGCCATCATACAGATCAACTAATTTGATCTGTATTATGATTGAAGGCTGGAAAGAGAATAAAAGAACCTACTCTCCCTTAGAGAGAATTCTCCCTGTGGAACAATCTGGTTCTGTTTGTGTGTTTGTTATTGTGGCCAGCTCAGTCCGCCATGGGGGTAGGGTTGGCACGGTATGTAGTGCCAGGGATGGAACCGTGGTCCCTGAACTTGCCTAAGCTTGCTGATGCAGGCTCTTTCGACCACTGAGCTTTCTCACCAGCCCTGGAACAATCTTTGACGTTGAACAGCTTGGATTCTCCTTCAAAGTAAGTCTAAAATATAAGCTCTCCCTGTGTTTCATGACTATTAGTCTTTGGTGTGGAGCTACACAACTAACTTCCTGTGGTTTTCTGAATTTTGAAACTAACTGATTTTAAACTATCATAACTTTTAGTTCTCCAGGTTGCCTGATTACCT
>NW_004524697.1:1893357-1899390 GCF_000260255.1 Octodon degus | reverse complement strand
TACAAAATGCATCTTTGTTTATATCCCTCTTTTTTGTTTACTTTTTTCAGAAATGGGTATTCCATTGCCATTCATATATTGTAGGTGCATGAATTCAGCAGAGTTAAATAACTTAGATTTTAATGTGCTATTTATACATTATATACATTGAGTAATAAAACTGCAAATATACCATGGAATTACAATATAGATAAATTTGTCTTTTTGTTCCTCTGTTCCTTAATCTATGAAAATTTCAACTCAAAGCAATTATTTCTTAGTTAAAAGCTATGTGAAGAGACAAAGCTATACTTAAACTTTTCCACCAGTGTGACATAAGATATTATACTAAAGAAAAATGGACTATCCCCCAGGAAAAATTCTTAAGTTAGTAATTGGAATGTTTCATTTATAACTTTGCACATGAAGCTTCAGGAAGCTTAAGATAGAACATGGTAATCTTTCCTTTTTTCTAATATAGAGTTTCTCCTTTTTATTCACAGGAGCATAACGTAAAGAACACTTCTTCTACATATTGGAATGTACCAATGCTTCTATGTGTCTGCAAATATAATGTATTTCAGAGAGAATAATGTCTAATAGTCACATAGATATGTATAAAACTTCATAGTGTAACTCCCAGGAATGTAGTTTTGGAAAATTCATCAGATTATCCAAGTAATACCTTATCAGCATTTGCATTTCCTCAGGCATCAGAGACAGAAATTGGGATGTTCATATATGATCAGTCCTTTTAGCTTAAAACTTAGCTAACTCAATTTATTTCAACCAGCTGCACCCTGAAAGGCAGCAACTAAGAATAAAGTTAAGATAAAGTTAGGATTTTGCTTGTATATTTTACAAAATTTTAAAGACCAGATTAAAAAGTGTACATATAAACCATATATTCTTAGTTATATTATCCAATCATAATTCATAGCTCAATGGTTTTCAATTTCTTATACAGTGTAAATGGGGTGATATTTAAATACTACATGCATGATAAATTGCCATAAAGATTATGTAAATGTACAGAAGTATATGATTGTTTGGAATTTACAAATTTTTTAGAGAGGCTATAAACTGTAGTTTCCTAACAGTACATACTTTTATCATTTTACTTGATATTCTTTAACTTTATATTGCTTTGCAGGACAACATACTCAAAAATGAAAAGATAAACTTTGCTTGTAGTCAGTTTATCTTAGAAGAATTTAGGGGCCAGGGAGATAGCTCAGTGGAATAAGTGCTTGTCTGGCAAGCACAAGGTCCTGAGTTCAATCCCTGGATCCACCAAAATAAATAAATAAATAAATAAATAAATAAATAAACAAAATAAAGAAGAGTAAGGGCAATAAAGTACACTCTATGAGTATATATCAACTATTGGATGCAAAGAAATACTTTCACTTTTGAAAATAATAAATGAATAAAGATTAAGAATATGTAAATTATCGACATTAATCCAGATTACAGCCTAACAGTTTGCCCTGCTTCAGTGAGCTTTAACCTAATGGAAAGAACTACTCAGCAGACACACAGTAGTTGAAGGAGTTACCAAGTCCACTGATGCCCAAGTAGGGAGCCATAGGTGTAAAGAGTGTCCACCATTGGCCTGAGGCCTGGGAAGAGGAAAGGCAGACAGACTGCTTGTGCTTTTGTTTATATTTCTCTAGATAAAAGATTGGACGATCATGGATGAATGTTTACTAAGGATGCCTGTAAAGATTGCTTAGATTTACAATTAATGAAATGCATTAATTACTGCAATACTAAGTTTTCAGAATGAGTCATGATTTGAGATTGTAACTGAAAGTATGGTGATTTGACAAACCCCAAAGCTGGCAAGGGGAAAACTATGCTGCCTTAGATATCAAAATCAATGAACTCATCCCTCAATGTAGAACTTTATGTTGTAATTTCAGTCTGGAAAGTTGGTCAGAAGAATTTCCTGGGAAGTTCTCATTTCACCAGTCCACATACTAAAAGAATTTCCTGGGAAGTGCATCACAATATGTTCAAAATATCATGACCAAAACACAGAAATAATGAATCGGAAAACTCGATATAGTCTGGTGAATGTGATATTTTAGCAAATAACATAATTCTTAAATGCATGTACTTTGGGGGAAAAAACAATCCATTTATTTATTTTTGTATTTTAGAGAAGGGTTTACAGGGTGTGCAGGGTCTCACTACTAGATTGGACTCAGAGTGATCCACCTGTTTACAGCCTCTCAAGAGTTGGGATTACAGGGGCAGGCTACCACGTCCTGTCTCAATTGCTGTCTCAGTGTGCCCCATGGGTGGGGCCAGCATGGCAGGCCCAGTGATTGAACCCCTGGGCCCTGCACTGCTTGAAGGCACTTTAATCCCCTGAGCTATTTGACCAGCCCTAAAAAGCCAATCTTATTATCTATTCATTTCTCTTCCATCATTCTATTTCTATACATGGAAAATTCATAGCTGCTAGCTATTAAAATATTTTAAACCCAGATAAAACTATAGCCAAATTGAATGGAAATGTCTACTTTTGTGGGGTTTGAGAAATAAAGTTTATAAAATAGTACACAGTGGGATTTACAGTGCAGCCATATTTAAGAGACACAAGTCAAATTGTAGTCATACATCAATGTTTCCCAAAATTGAAAATCAGGATAAATCACTTATATATCTTGTGAATTTGGAGATTCTGATTGAGGTAATGTGAAGCTTGAGGTTCCCTTTTCTAACAATCCTGTTGGTGATGTAAATACTACCAGTTCAAGGATGATAAAAGAATCAATGGACTAAACTCGCTGATTAAAATGGAATAGTGGTGGACTCTGCCATGTCTCCAAGGAGGATGAACCAATCAACCACATTACAGATTAAAAGGACATTGAATGTGTATAACGCTCTTTCTTTATACACAGCCCAAAAAGTACTATATCTATCTGCTGTGCTGTGCTGTGTCATTCCCTTTTATACTAGGTCTAAGTTTTCAGTTGAATCACTGTTCTTGAGAATTAGACAGGTGATCAATTACTATTTTTTAACTTTTTTATTACAATTGATTAATTGATTAATTTTGTTATAATTGATTAATTCAGTAGTAAAAGATATGTGCCCATGTTTCTCAGGACCTGAATCTCTCTCTCACTCTTTCTCTCCTTGATCTAGTCCTACATATATTTTTTAAGTAAGTCTTTACTAAATCCACTATTTGCTGGTACCTATTGTTCTTTGGCTTCAATTGCAAAGCAAGGGTTATCTCTAATTTGTAGCCTTCTTGATTGAAGAAGCCGAAATGCTTTTAGGAAGAGAAACTTCCATCAACAGTGGAACATGAAATATTTCTCTTTTATTTTCCCTGTAATGATTGTTTTCACCATTATTGTTGAAATTTTTCCTCTGTTGAGGTGAGCAGCAGAGTACTTATCCACCCTAGCATCAATAGGCAGAATATTTTCTGTGTCATTTCTATTCATCTGACATTGTTGAAACACAAATTTGTTACTATAGCAACACTAGAGTTATTATGCATTGCATGTCCTGTATAATCAGGTTATATAGGAAACTTAAATTGATGTTTATATTTCAAGTTAATTTACATTTAAGGACCTTGATTTCACAGAAATAATTTGCAGAGAAATCTTTGAATATAATTTCCCCATTTTTAGCTTTAGATGATTGATATAAATGAAAAAATTCTAAAAGCTCAGAGTACCTTTTACTTCATTGGACATAAATTATGCAGATATAAATTTTACAGATCCTATAGGAAAATTCTTAACATGTGTGATTCATGTCCCATAAATCATTAACATTAATTTACTAAAGCTTAGCATGATCAACTGGTATTTGTCCCCTATGGTTTTAGCAAATTCTAATCAGAATATAAATGAAGAGATGCCTCAGATTCATATACATTTAAAGAATGTTTAAATGGACAAATTCAAAGAGGTCAAAGTTTTGACACACTGAACAAAATATTTTTCTTTTTGTTTCTTTTTCTGGCGCTGGGGATAGAACTCAGGACCTGCCTTGTGCTTGCCAGGCAGGTACTTAATCTGCTGATCTATCTCCCCAGCCCAAAACAATCATTTCTGTAATAAATAATTTACACATAATGGAGACAAGCCCTAGAAAATAATAATTATAAGTAGTATTTTAGTGACAGAGAGATGCATAAAGATGTCTGACAAAGGCTTTCCACATTTTCATACTTTAATTTCATTGGGTTTGCTGCAACTAGAATTTTCCTAACCATGAAGAGTATTCATGAAATTCAGAAGCTGTAAAATGAAGGAAATTAAAGAAAGCCTTATTTAAAATAATTGATTTCCTTTTACCTACATGTGCTCTTTGTCATTCTGAGTTTAATATGTTTGGTGAACACACTTTAGTAAGTAAAAACTTTAACTTACCAAAGTTTTATATCCAAACTTTTACTTTGGATGTGAAAAGGAATAAAGTGAAACTCTACTTTCTTTTTTTTTAAACAATTTTATTTAGAAACAAATAGCAATGAGACAGTTTCAAAAGCGATTAGTAGGACAGTTTCAATACTAAATACATTGTATATTGTTGTCTTAGTGGATATTTATTGTACATGATGCAGACATGATATCTTGTCCACAAACACTATTAGAACAAATCTCTCTGTTCATTGAATTAAGAGAGTGTAGCTGTATATCTATCATAACTATTTTGAATATAGATACAAAATAGTTGTTCATTTGTAGCCCCTTATCTGTTTAGTTTTGTCAGAAAAAGGCATTCCATTGTCATTTAAATATTGTAGGTGCATGAATACAGCAAACTATTCCAATATAGTCCAATAGTCCATAATAGTAGTGAGTTTTCCATAAGACTGGAAATGTCAGAAGTTGTTGCCTTCAGCCTTTTACATCTCAGCATATTAATATGGCTTTACTATTTATACTTTGTTTTTATACTTCTCTGCTGGATGATTAAGCCCAAGATAAAGCAAGACCTATATAACAAGTAATGTAACTCTTGTATCTGTCAAGGTCAGTCAAATCCCCTTAGGATTTATCCTAAGACCCTGTACTGCAGTTTGTACAACCTTTGTCAGTGTCAGCCATGTGGATGAGTCACAGCCATTGCTTGACAAATTTGCTCTCTTTGAAAGCCTGAGAGAATGTTTTCTCTCCATGTGACTCTCCTTAGGCACATGCTAAATCATCTATCATTTTCCTCTGTAGCTCCACAATCTCCTTGATCAGAAAATTTGGGGGCACAACTGAGTTACATGATGTTACAGTCCAGGTTCTCCTATGTCCTGAGTTTTCACTGAACTTTAAAGGCTGGGGCCAAGATACTGGCTGTCCTTGTAGCTCTTCTTTTTCTATAATTTTTGGTCTGCAAACTTAGGTTGTTAAACCTCCAGAAGAGAAGCTTATTGTTATTACCCTACAACCTAGGCAGTTGAGCTTAATCTCACTATCTGGCTGAATATCAAACATCTTAGGCATAACATGGAACAGGAAATTTCCATCAAGTATTGATATGTAACCTTTAAATCCCTGTAGAATATGAAGAAAAAATAAAAATAAAAATAAAAAATTTTAAAAAGGAATAAACAATTGCGTATTTTTACACAGAAGTTTAGAAATGTAACCATATACTGCATTATAGCAAGATAGTCCTGTGACATTTTTTCTTTTCTCTTGTTTTCATTTATTACCCTTTTTAAACACACATTTACTTGAAAGACAGTATGGCAGTAATTGGTATTTCATGACAAGCAGTACATATTTAGAAGACCAGAAAAAGAGGCATTCCAAGCATGACCCTAGTATTATGCATTGCTATCTCAGTGAAGTTATTTAGTTCACAATTATCAGCATATATAGTTTGTGAGGGTGAGAATCCTAGCAATTAACTGCTGTTTTTGAAAACCTGCTGAAGATTCTCAAGATCATTGCCTTATCCATCTTGTTCATATAAATGTATGGCTTTGCCCCTGTCATGTTTCCGAGCTTTTTTCCTGCTCTCTCTCCCTTGTCTAATCCCCAAGTTCTCGCTTTCCCTTTAATTGTGTTATAT
>NW_004524697.1:1888395-1893257 GCF_000260255.1 Octodon degus | reverse complement strand
CTGAGTTTAATATGTTTGGTGAACACACTTTAGTAAGTAAAAACTTTAACTTACCAAAGTTTTATATCCAAACTTTTACTTTGGATGTGAAAAGGAATAAAGTGAAACTCTACTTTCTTTTTTTTTAAACAATTTTATTTAGAAACAAATAGCAATGAGACAGTTTCAAAAGCGATTAGTAGGACAGTTTCAATACTAAATACATTGTATATTGTTGTCTTAGTGGATATTTATTGTACATGATGCAGACATGATATCTTGTCCACAAACACTATTAGAACAAATCTCTCTGTTCATTGAATTAAGAGAGTGTAGCTGTATATCTATCATAACTATTTTGAATATAGATACAAAATAGTTGTTCATTTGTAGCCCCTTATCTGTTTAGTTTTGTCAGAAAAAGGCATTCCATTGTCATTTAAATATTGTAGGTGCATGAATACAGCAAACTATTCCAATATAGTCCAATAGTCCATAATAGTAGTGAGTTTTCCATAAGACTGGAAATGTCAGAAGTTGTTGCCTTCAGCCTTTTACATCTCAGCATATTAATATGGCTTTACTATTTATACTTTGTTTTTATACTTCTCTGCTGGATGATTAAGCCCAAGATAAAGCAAGACCTATATAACAAGTAATGTAACTCTTGTATCTGTCAAGGTCAGTCAAATCCCCTTAGGATTTATCCTAAGACCCTGTACTGCAGTTTGTACAACCTTTGTCAGTGTCAGCCATGTGGATGAGTCACAGCCATTGCTTGACAAATTTGCTCTCTTTGAAAGCCTGAGAGAATGTTTTCTCTCCATGTGACTCTCCTTAGGCACATGCTAAATCATCTATCATTTTCCTCTGTAGCTCCACAATCTCCTTGATCAGAAAATTTGGGGGCACAACTGAGTTACATGATGTTACAGTCCAGGTTCTCCTATGTCCTGAGTTTTCACTGAACTTTAAAGGCTGGGGCCAAGATACTGGCTGTCCTTGTAGCTCTTCTTTTTCTATAATTTTTGGTCTGCAAACTTAGGTTGTTAAACCTCCAGAAGAGAAGCTTATTGTTATTACCCTACAACCTAGGCAGTTGAGCTTAATCTCACTATCTGGCTGAATATCAAACATCTTAGGCATAACATGGAACAGGAAATTTCCATCAAGTATTGATATGTAACCTTTAAATCCCTGTAGAATATGAAGAAAAAATAAAAATAAAAATAAAAAATTTTAAAAAGGAATAAACAATTGCGTATTTTTACACAGAAGTTTAGAAATGTAACCATATACTGCATTATAGCAAGATAGTCCTGTGACATTTTTTCTTTTCTCTTGTTTTCATTTATTACCCTTTTTAAACACACATTTACTTGAAAGACAGTATGGCAGTAATTGGTATTTCATGACAAGCAGTACATATTTAGAAGACCAGAAAAAGAGGCATTCCAAGCATGACCCTAGTATTATGCATTGCTATCTCAGTGAAGTTATTTAGTTCACAATTATCAGCATATATAGTTTGTGAGGGTGAGAATCCTAGCAATTAACTGCTGTTTTTGAAAACCTGCTGAAGATTCTCAAGATCATTGCCTTATCCATCTTGTTCATATAAATGTATGGCTTTGCCCCTGTCATGTTTCCGAGCTTTTTTCCTGCTCTCTCTCCCTTGTCTAATCCCCAAGTTCTCGCTTTCCCTTTAATTGTGTTATATCTTTCTATTTTTATTTCTTCTTTTGAGTTCTTATACTAGGGAGACTATATGATACTTACACATGTGGGTCTGGTTTTTTTCACTTATGAGTATATCTTCAAGTGGCATCCACTTAAATATGAAGGCTTTGAGTTTATCATCTTTATAGCTGAGTAATACTCCATTGTATAGAAATACATCTTTTTCATCCATTCCTCAGGTGATGGGCATCTTGGTTGCTTCCAAGTTTGGCTATCACAGATTGTTCTGCTATAAACATAGGTACACATATATCACTATATGACATTTTCATTTCCTCTGGTGAAAATTCCTAGTAGGGGGGTAGCTGGTTTGAATCTATAAATTCACTTCACAGGGCCAGTCAAATAGCTCAGCTGATTAAAGCACCTGCAAGCAGTCTCAGGGGTCAGGGTTTCGATTCCCCTGCCTGCCATGCCAGCCCCGCCCTTGGGGCATGCTGAGAGGACAATTGAGACTGGACATGGTGGCACGTGCCTGTAATCCCAGCTCTTGTGATGCTGTAAAGAGCTGGGTCACTCTGAGTCTAGTCTAGTAGTGAGATCCTGTACACTCTGTAGGACCTTTCCTTAAAATATGCAAAAAAAATTGCTTCACAAAAAAATTCTATATCTTAAGTCTTATTTAACAAAAATTGCCTAACCTGTGAAATGGCTGAGATGGATGTTGTTATCAATCAAGTATTTCATTTAAGTTATTAAACATTCATATTGATATGTGCGTTGTCTACCTCATTGATGGTGTGTGAGTCACATGGGATGTCATATTTCAGGGTTACTACCACAAGTATCAATTATTATTGTGCATACTCCAAATATATGGCAATGTTCAGAGTCCTGTATGATAGGACTCTGAACATTGGAGAAATGTACTTTTTATTGTACTTCCAGATAAAGATCCCAGACTGTCTTAATCTCTGAAACTTCTAAGGGAAAACCCAAATTCCTCTCATTTTATTTATTTATTTATACTTATTTACTTATTTATTTATTTTGCTTTTTATTACAGGGTCTCACTACATAGACCAGCTTGTCCCGGGGTTGGGCTGGCACAGCATGCCACGGATTGAACCCAGCCACTGAGATCTGCCTAAGCAGGCGTTTTAGTACACTGAGCTATCTGACTGGCCCTTTTGTCTCACTTTAAAGTTAGATTAGTTGGGTCTTAAGGTTGTGCAGAAGATTAAAGAACACAAAACTGATATTTTCAATATAATAAACAATAAGATTTATTAATTGTATGCATAGTTTGCACATTTCATAAGTATCTGCAAAAGCACTATCACAAATTCTTTTACTGGTGATAGATATTCCATTTTCTATAGCTTCTTTTAAAAATGAAATGAAATCAAATACATACACATACATACACCACAACCACAACCACCAGCACCACTCCAGGAAAACAAGGAATTATTTAACACATCCTTGAAAATATGTAAATTTAATTATAAAATGATCAGTCACATCTAAGACTTTAGTGAGAGAATAGAAATTTCTGATTAGAAAACTGAAATACAATGGACAATGAGGAGTCTCAGTGGATATCAGTGGCATTAATGGTCTAATTTTGTCAATTTAAGAGAAGGTAATAGGGATACATGAATACAATACACTCTAGACATTGAACCCACCTCAAAAATGTATGAAACTAGTAAGGGGGAGAAGGAGAGATAGTTGTTAAGGGGACATACTTAAATGACATTTGGTATTTAAAAACCTGTGAAAATGAAAGGCATTAATTTGTATGACAAATATGCACTAATAAGATGTGGGGAAATGTTTAATTAGTAAAATTACTTTCCTATGATATTATATAAAATCAAGTTATTTGCAGAGAATCCAACAAGTCATGAAAAAGCTCATATATCATGACCAAGCAAATCTCATCCCAGGGACACAAGGATGGTTCACCACAAATAGATCAATAAATGTCATGTGTCACATTGAAGAAATAGGGACAATAATCACATAATTTTCTCAATTGATGCAGGAGAAGCCTTTGGAAAAATCCAAAATCTATTCATGAAAAAAAAACAATGAATTATATATTGAAATAACTTATCTCAATCAGATAAATACCATTTATGACAAATTAACAGCCAATACCATATCAACTGAGGAAAAGTCAAAACTTCTGCTCTAGCTTTAGGAACAAGTCCCTCAGGTCATGCTGAGATGGCGATTGAGACTGGCATGGAGGTGTGCACCTGTAATCCCAGCTCTTGGGAGATTGAAAACAGGAGAATCACTACAAGTCCATTCTGTGTAGCGAGGCCTTGTAGACCCTGCACTAAATACATAATGAAAAAGGATGCTCATTCTCGCCACTCCTTTTCAGTATACTTCCCAAAATATTAGTTATAGCAATCTGGAAAATATGTGAAAGGAAGAAGTAAAACATCATCATTTGCAAGTATCAAGATCTCTATAGAACTAAAAAACTTCATCAAAAGACTCATAGAATTAATAACAAAATTCATTTGCATAGTAGGACACAAATATCAACACACATGAAAGAAAAGTGTTCCTGTGTACCAAAATAAAGTCAACCAGAAAGACACAATAACATGGAGAAAAATAATTCATAAGAGTTAATATTATCAAGGAAGTGAAAGATCTCTACAACAAAAGCTAAAGTACTCTAAAAAAAGAATTCAAAATAGACATCAGAACATAAAAAGGTGTCCTCTGATCCTCATTAACCGCACACAAAAAATGTGAAAATGGCCATAGTTTCCAAATGGATACCAACAGCATTCCTCACAGAACTAGAGACAAGAATTCTAAAATTCTTATGGAATCAGAAGAGACCCAGAATAGCAAAAGCAATTCTGGGAGCAAGACCAAATCAAGAGGCATCATAGTCTTAGACTTTACGTTACACTGGAGAACTGCATTGATTAAAAACAACATGGTATTGGCAGAATAAAAACAAATACAGACATGCAGATCAATGAAATAGAATGGATAATACACAAACAACTCTAAGTACATTCCATTATCTGATCTTTTACAAAAGATTACAAACATACACTAGAGGAAACATACACTAGAGGAAAGATAATGTCTTTTATAAATTCTGAGAAGAGTAGCTATCCACATGCACATGATTGGCTATAGAGCCATATCACTCATCGTGTATT
>NW_004524697.1:1885598-1886610 GCF_000260255.1 Octodon degus | reverse complement strand
GCGTGGCATGCAGTGCCAGGGGCCAAAGTGCTTGGTCAGCTGAAAACCAACCAGGAGTGGTGGTGAGCACCTGCAATCCAGCACGCTGTCTCTCAGTGCTGTCTCTCTGGCTTGTCCAAAGGTTGATTAGCCTAAACCTTTCTTTTCAATGAACTAAGAGAACCTAGTAGTATAACTGTCTTACTTTTTTCCTCTCCCCTTCCTTCTTTTCTCTTTTCCCCCATCCTAGTTTCTTTTTCCTTTTGAACAATTTTTTTTCCATTTTTCCATTTCTCCATTTCTCAGTATCTGTTGTGCAGTTTAGACCTTATTTTCTCTTTCACTTACTCCCATCAGGGAGCCAACGTGGCACACAAGTGAGTTCTAAAGCATTCGCTTATGAGTATGGTATCTAGTTGCATCTATTAAAGGATAAAAGCTTCAAATCTATCTTTAGAATTCATGAATTTCTAATTAATGTGCTTTCATTTAGGCTTGTAGCTCTATTCATCAGGTTTGCTTCCAAATAGATGCTCTTAGTCCTGCAGATGTGGAAATCATTGTATTGGCATAATTTTATGATCTGTAAGTATCTATACTGAATTGTTTTCATGAAAATGCATGATTTAACTATACTGTAATTTCCAATTGAGGATGAATGGATTAATGGATTAATAGAAAACTTAATATCTGATACAATGTCTGCCATCATAACTGAAGACGTAAGCTCTAATGTCTGAAGGGAGTGCACAGTGCATCTAGTTTTCTCTTAAAATGGACCTATTTTATTTCACACATGTGCTTTGGAATCTTTCAAAGTCTGTCCTAGACTTTTTATTGTACTAAGATAGTCCTGAGATAGAAAAAACTTAGTAAAAAGCAAATACTAAAATTTTAATAGAAGCCCAACATACATGCTATGTTAGTTTACTCATGCTACCAGAATAAATTACCAAAAGCTAGATGGCCTACACAGTGAAATGTACTTCCTCACAGCTCTGGAGGCGCAAAGGCCCAGATGAACGGTTCTGGA
>NW_004524697.1:1882738-1883993 GCF_000260255.1 Octodon degus | reverse complement strand
TTTTTGTTATATATGAAAGCCTCTATGAGTTTCATATTCAGAAGATCTTTATTTAAGTTTTCTTCAGGCTTTGATCCAATTGCCCATAATGAAGCCAGCAGTGATATATGAAATAGAATAATGCCATTTATGCAAGGACTTTTAATAGAAACTCAAAGAACCCTAGAATCTTTTCTTAATACAATTTTGGAACGATAAGTTGTAAATTCCAAAGATTATTTTCCCTTAAGCTTTTTTAGTCAATTTTATCACAGTAAGTGTATCCACTTGTCATAGCCCATGATATGTTTTGTTGCTTTAAATAGCAACAAAGGATGATGCTCTCAATGGTCGTCAGTTCCTTATAACAGAGGACACAGAAGTTCAGAGGGACCGAGGGCCTGCCTGTGCTATATTGCATGGTTGTCCGTAGAGCTGATGATTGTTCCAAGTTTTCTTGCCCCTACCTAGTGTCTTCATGATAATGTATTATATATTAATTTTGAACTTCTGGATTCAGAATCACAATATCTTTTCTTTTTATAAATCTTAAAATAACAAGTTTTGCACAAATCAGTTGTTCTTCAGTTCAAATAATACAAATTAAAATATTTTTGCACTAAAACCAGTAATTGAAAACTCTTTTAGAAGTCAAATTTAAATTTAATTCATATACAATCTATCCTTCTTAACCTTATCTCATGATAAAGTCAGAATGAAATATACTTAAAAACAAATTTGATCAAGTCACTCTATGCCTTAATATATGCCAGTTACTATTCTTTTCTAAGAAAAGTTTTAATTTTTTCAAGGTCATTTTTTCCTAATATTTCAGCCTTCTTTTGTCTAAATGTCATTTTGGACACAAAACATATTCTGTCTTTAAAAATGTTAAGAAAAAAGCTTCTATTTATCCAAAGTAGTCTTTATGCTGTTGCCTTGCCCTATTGTTTCTCAAATTTTTTCCTACAAACATTTCTCTAGTGACAAATTTACATATATTTATCCTATATGTAAATTAGAATGTGCACCTCAGAAACTAAGGATAAAGAGCACATTTACATTCATAGTTTTCACAGGAGTAAATCAAAGCAAAGCAAACCATAGCCAAAGAAATATTTGAACCCTACATGCTGGGGAATAGGCATCAGAAGAGGAGGTGTGAAGAGGAGCTGCAATCCCCTGGGCAGATGGAGATATCAAAGTTCTAAAATGTTTTTAAAATATTAGATGAATTAGGTTTGAAGAACTGAATTGAAGATTAACATATGAAAAA
>NW_004524697.1:1878431-1881543 GCF_000260255.1 Octodon degus | reverse complement strand
TAAGGGAGAATATTTTCAGAGATATTATAAGCCATGCATCTAATTGTGTCATAATCATAAAATGAAACAGTGTGACAGGTAAGGAAAAATATAGGATTTGTGAAAGACCCTCTAGGCAGAGGGTGGAGAAGAATTTAAAAGGACACAAAATGGATGCACACAGAAGTTGAATAGTTGTTGGACAGTGTCATCTCATATGTGTTGAAAGTGACATTGCCAATTGAGGATTTATATATAGATGCACACAGCACACAGGCACAGTTCATAACATTCAGTGTTTTCCAAATGTCACTATGAAGATGACTCTGAGGTGGATGCACCCAAATATTTAATGATTTTTGCTTTGCATTTATTTATGGAAATGGTCTCTTTATGTTAAACAAGGATGATAGATAGTATTTACACTAGGGTTTCTCCTTTGTGTAGATAATCTAGAAATCAGCTCAGCATGTATTCTAAAGACATACTGCACACAGTGAAATTTGTGTACAAATATACATAGTGTGGAGCATAAGTAATTGTTAAAAACTTAAAATATGAAATTAAGAGAACGATTAATGATAGATAGTAACTACATATGAAGAGTGAGTATGGCCAGTTGAAATACTTTCAACATAGAATATTATCACAAAAAAGGTTTAAGATAAAATGTAAGGGCCAGGGAGATAGCTCAGTAGAATAAGTAATTCCTTGGTAAGCACAAGGTCCTGAGTTCAATCCCCAGTACCACAAAAGATAAGAAAAAAAAGATGAAATGTAGTTATATATAAAAATGCTAACATTCATGTTAAACTGATATGGAGGGCCATTCTTACATATTCCTGAGCACATTATTTCATAAATATTGAAAAATAATTTAAAATTAATTAAAAGCAGAAACTCAAGTTTGAGGCATCTTGAACCTATAATTGTGAAGAATATGTGAAGTCAAAAATAAAGACAAAATTGGGAACATTAAGCATCTAGAGGTGGTTGAATCTAGTGACTTAATAAGATCTAGGTATTACAATTCTTGTTTGTTTGTTTGTATTTGAAAAGTTTAGAAAGATCTCTGCTCTGATTCCTTCTGTCCTGCTGAGCAACCCTACTACCACGTAATCCATTGAGAACAGCTAATCTGTTGAGATCTAAAAGGCAATCTGGTTCTTACAATAGACAAGATTTTCTTTTGTTACCTAAAAAGCTGTAGGGCTGGGGAGATGGCTCAGTGGAATAAATGCTTCCCTGGCAAGCGCAAGTGCCCAAGTTCGATCTCTGGTTCCGCAAAAAATAAATAAATAAATAAAAATAAAAATAAATAATAATAATAATAATAATAATAAGCTGTAGGGAGAATTCCAGTTAGAAAACAGCAAAAGATTAAGTTGACGAGCAGAAAGCAGCTATTAGGTTTTCTTGTATCTTTTCACTTACTGGCTCCAGCTACTTATTGCTAGGTTGCTGCCTCAGGTGGTACTAAATGTATGGAGAATCATTCAACAGATTCCACCTTCAGCAGCCCTTTAAAAATATAGGAGGTACACAAAAACAGAATTTTGTTTGCTGCAGGATCACAACAAAGGCTAAATGGGGGATTTTTATTTTAGAGCAGCAGATGCTGAAATATTTAGACTGCCTTTTCCCCAAGGAAGATAAAACTTTTGAATAACATAACAGGTGACTTCATGAGCCTTTCCATTACTAACAGAGTTACTTATTGGCAGGAAATTCCTGAGGGCTTCCTTATTAAATAAAGATGATGGACTAAGTATTGTAAAATCTCTTTCCCAACACAAAATTTTTAAAAATTCGAGAAAATGAATCTGGTGACTTTTTCATAATTCATACATTTATTATACACTCAATAATGCATAAGCATGTAATATTTTAATGTTGCTGATAAGCTACATGACACAGATAATGCCACTGTAAAACATTTTGAAGAGAGTAAGATAATAGTTATTGAGAATTTTATTTTAGCAATGAATTTGTTAATCAGTTTTGAAGCATCACATTGCACTGGAGATCATGCAACCCCATGTCAATGAGGAAGAAATAAATGATTAGAGCTGAAGGGTTGTATGACAGACACTGCACAGAAGCATGAGTTCCAGGAAACACTAAAATCATTACTGCTAACTGATGTTAAATAAGACAAGCCAATTTATTTAATAGAGTTTAAATGTTTTCAGTATATTTTGCCTATGGTGACATGAAAATAAATAATAAATAAATTTAGAAATTGATCACCACTATGTAAGTGCAAATACTTAAAAGATTAAACAGGGGACCATATTTAATAATAAATGCCAAATATCAATACCACTCTGATAAGTATAGCACCTCTAATTTATTTATTGTCACCTCAATCCTGTGCTAGGATTCCAGTTTCACAGATGAGAAAACTAAGTCTCAAAGAATAAAGTTTCTTGGTTAATGACAAATAAGCATAACAAGAATTTTTGATCAGCTTGAGTCAAATTAATTAACAAGTGTTTGTGTATTCTAACCAATGACTAATAAAAGTATTACAAGTTTAAATGATAAAGTATTGTTTCTCCCTAATTTTATAGTTCAGTGTGATTTGGTGGGTATAGCACAAGTGTCTGATCAACAGATACTAAGAAAAAGATATTTTTTCATGTAGTAGCTTCACTGAAAGGCAATGTCTTATACTTTTGCTAGATTTTCTGTGTTAAGGTAACAAAGAACTATAGAAAATCTACAAGATTGCATAAATTTGGGGGGGCTGAGGAGATAGCTCAATGGAATAAATGCTTCCCTGGCAAGCACAAGGGCCTGAGTTCAATCCCCAGTTACTCAAAAGAAATAAAAAGAAGATTGCATAAATTTGGGGGTTAGCCTGAATGTACATAGGCTGATTTCCCTGTCCAGAGCACTTGTGCTATAGTTCTCCCCACCTTTGCAGCAGGGGCTCTGGGATATCATATGCACACCTAGTTAATCCAACTACCTGAAATCTTCATTTTCTAATCATTCATTTTTGCTGCCTACATGTATTGTTTTTTTTTTCCATAGTCAGACATTTATTCTTTTTTAGTTAGAAAAATAAGGGATATAAGTAATTATTTAGTTTAATATTCAGAGAATTTAGTGAATACAAATGAGATTT
>NW_004524697.1:1875803-1877668 GCF_000260255.1 Octodon degus | reverse complement strand
TATATATACTGTGTCTTACAATTTCCTCCAAAATATTTCAAGCTTCAATCTTACCCCAAGATAAATTATTATTTGTAATAATTTTGGGTTCGAACCATGCTCAGCAAGTGAGTGAGACTTTCCCCGCGCCTGCCGCTTCCTCATTTGAGCCAGAGCCATGGCCCAGCACCTGAGTGGAGCTTCACCCATCAGACAGGCCCAGTGTGCAACCATGCATCATAACTCCCTGCAGAGAGGCTAGAGGCAAGACTGACCCAGCTGATCCAGGAACAGAACATCTTGCCAGAGTGGCACAGCAGGTTCACTTCCAAGGGCTGCAGCAGGAAGAAGTGGAGTACAGCAGCCAGACCCAAGCCATATCCACCTGTATGAGTTTGAACTTCGTAGATCTGGAATTTATGCTAAGGTAATAACTGCACCAAATCTCTACACCAAAGGTCAGAAGAGAGTGCTATACAAAATGACAAAGAGAAGGAGAAAAATGCATTCTCAGACCCCAAGCCCACCCAAAACAAATGCAGGAGATTATAGCATAGAAGGAATTGGAAATCACACACCTGACATCTCTGAAATAATAGCCGCTGAAGTAAAGAAACAATTGCAGTAATGTATAGAGGAAATCAGATCAAAAATAATTTCTAAAGTAAAAAAAGTAATTATAACTAAATGAAATAAATACTAAGTGCTTCTAAAGAAGACAGTGATAAAAATAAAGCAGAATATAAGGATGATGAAAATCTTGAATGAGCAATAGGAGAGAAAATAGAATGTATGAAGCAGATTCAAAGTGCTATACAGGAAATTAAAACCTCAGTCACAAGCTGGCAAAAATTTTTAAATGAAAGTGAAAATAGAGTTTCAGATCTTGAAGACACTATTTCAGCTAGTGAAAAGGTAAGAAAAGATCTCTTAAAAACAACTAGGATGTAGGAAAAAAGTAATTCAAAATCTGCAAGATGATACAAAGATGAACAACATAAGACCAATAGAAATCAATGAGAAAGGAGTCAACACAAATGATATAAAAAAGAATATGGGCAGAAGTAATAGCAGAAAACTTCCCAAACATGGGGAAACAATCTGACATTCAAATAACTGAAGCATATAGAACTCTAAATAACATCAACCTAGTTAAAACCACACCCAGACTTAATAATCAAGATGCCAGAGGGGGTCAGGGAGATGGCTCAGTAGAGTAAGTGCTTGCCTGGCAAGCTCAAGGGCATGAATTCAATCCCTGGTTCCACCAAAAAAAAAAAAAAAAAAAAAAGCCAAAAATTCATCACAGGAATAGTATGTTAAAAGCCTCTAGAAAAAAGAAAAAGATCATATTTAAAAGGAAACCTATCAGAATAATGACAGATTTCTCTTCACAAACCATCAAGTCAAGAAGATCATGGAGTAAAGGACTACAAGTCTTGCAAGAAAACAAATTTCAACCCAAAATGATATACCCTGCAAAACTCTTTCAAGTATAATGTAGAAGTGAAATACTTCCATGACAAAGTACAACTAAAGAATTTCATGACAACAGAGCCAACCCTACACAGACTACTAAAAGATATTCTGGAGAGGGATCAAAATGAGCACAGCTCCATAAAAGAGAACAGAAAAAAGCCAAAAAATAGGGCAAACAATAAAACACAAGATAAAAAGAGGTATACAACAACAGTCTTTCCATTATTCTTTTATATACAGCAGCAAAATATTTCCATGAGCATACTCTACAGATGGACTTCTCTTGCACTCTATGGGTCATGGTTCTGTCTGGGTCTACAGGGTGGATATCAAGGAAATAGCAGTAGCTCAGTCCCATAAGTGACACCTGGCCACCAGTAAGTCTCATGGATACTGTCCATGTCCAC
>NW_004524697.1:1874621-1875380 GCF_000260255.1 Octodon degus | reverse complement strand
GTATATAGTCTCATATAAGATTGATAGCATTCTGTGGAAATCTTCAATGACATTTTAAGTGGGTTCATCTAAGATAATTATATTTTACATAGTCCTGTGCAATTATCATTTTGAGAGCTCTTTATTCTTTATCCAGGACCATATAGCAACTTCCTTTGACTTCTGGATTATGATCTTTGTTATTTTCTATATGCTACATCTGGACATATTAAAATATTTTGAGTTTGTATAACTAGAAAATATCTTTTAGTTTTCAAGTGTATGTTTGCTAAGTATAAGATTCAACGAGGACAGATCTTTTTTTCAGTCCTCTGAATTAATTAGCCTAGTTTCTTACCCACTTGTTCTTTTTTTTTCCTAATGTGGTAAAGGATGCTAATTAATTTTGTTATTCCATAGCTAATATTTTTTATGTATATGCTTTAATGATGTTTTCTTCACAATTAGTTTTGGACAATTTCACTTTATTGTATCTTGGTGTGATTTTATTCAAATTTCTTGTGAAAAAGGTTCATTTTACTCAGAAATGTGGGGCTATAACTTCGACTAAATTCAGAAATTTTAAATCTTTAAATATTTATTGCCTACCCCTTTCTACTTTGAAACTTCTAATTATATGTTTCTTGATTTTGGCATGTTGTGAACTGCTATATAACTCATCTGTAAATTCTTTCTTCTGCATTATTATTTTAGTCAATTTTTATTGTTATATTCATTTAAGTTTGTAAATAATTTATTTATAATGTGCAATTTATTATT
>NW_004524697.1:1853920-1874381 GCF_000260255.1 Octodon degus | reverse complement strand
TTTTTTGATAATGTGTTTTATAAAAAGAAAAACAGATTTTTTTCATTATGAAAGCCTTCAATTAATTTTTCTGCCTTTATTTCACTGGTTAGGATCTGGGTGAAAAAAACCCTGATATGTATATATAAAGCTGAAGTGAGTTGACATCTTTGTTTTGTTTTCATTTTTTAAACAAAGCTTTTTTAAAGCTTTATATTTTTTAAGTTTATTGGTATAATTTAGGTTTACATAGTGATCACAATTGTCTTAGGGAATTTGTACCTTTATATGATATATTTTGGTTTACCTTTTCTTTGCTTTCACCTCTCTTTCTTCAACTTCTCTTTCCCTCCTTATTTACAAAATCTTTGCTTCCAGTTTATCCTTCTTTTCTCATTTTTTCTTCCTTCCTTTCCCACACCTCCTCCCTAGTTCCCCTTTCCTTTAAATAATTTCTTCCTATTTTATAATATCTATTATACATCTTGGCTCCTATTTACATTTCCAGAGAGATGATCCAATAGTTACACACGTTTTTAAATTATTTTGCTTTATAGAATGTGGCCTCTAGGCCCATCCATTTAGCTATGAATACATGTTTCTCAGCAGGAACAATCTAAACAGCAAACAAATATGAAAAAATGTTCAAATTCATTTATCATTCAAAAGATGCAAATTAAGCTAACACTGAAATATCATCTTAACCCAGAAAGAATGGCTATCATGAAGAAATCAACTAATAATAAATACTGTAAGGGCTGTGGGGAAAAAGAAGCCTTCTCCACTGCCTGTGGGGATGCAGACTGGTGAAACCACTGTAGAAACCAGCCTGCAGATTCCTCAAAAACTAGGATGAGAGGTCCAATTAGCCCTTCTATTCTCTTGTTTGGTATCTTCCAAAATGAATTAATGGCATCATACCACAATGATACATGCATACCCATGTTTGTAGTGGCAGAGTTTGTAAATAATCCAAATGTCCACTAATTAATGCATGTATAAAATGGTTTTATATAGTAAAATATTATTCAGCCATAAAGAAGGTAAAACTTGAAATATTTCTAGCTAAATTTTATTACAAAGTATGATGTTTATTACAGTTCTTTTGTAGCTGCCCTTTGTCAAATTGAAAACATTATTCTTTTACTTTACTAACAGCTTTTATTATGTTAGTTATGAGTATGAAAAAAGGCCTTTTGTTTCATCTATTTAATCCATTATCTATATTTTTAATTTGGTAAAAATTATGATTTCCTTTAAATCTGCCTTGGATTTCTTTTTCTTTCTTTTTTTTTTTGAACCAAGGATTGAACTCAGGCCTTTGTGCTTTCCAGGAAGTGCTTATTCCACTGAGCCATCTCCCTGGCCCCTCTACCTTGGGTTTCTAACACCAGCAGCACTAACTTTGAGGTGAGTATCTGATAATATTATTGAAGACTTTTTAAAACACATGTGAAATAGTGGCCTATTCCTTAGGAAAGACAGTTTTCTAATTTTGGTATGAGTATAATGCTCATCTCCTAAAATGCAGTGAAACTATTCAAATTCCTTTTAAAAAAGTTCAGGATTAATTTTTTTCATAAATACTTAATAAAACTCACTAATGATATTTCCTAAGTTGATGTTTACCTAGTGGAAACAGTCTTAATGAATTTCATTTATTCAGGCCCATTAAAATTTTCTATATCCAATGGTCTAATTTTCAAATGCTATCTTCTAAAGAAATTTGAATTTCATCTAAAGTATAACTTACAGTTGTGTAAGAATACTTAAAACTGCACGTATTTTAATGTGAATAAGATATTTAATGATATCTATACCCCTGACATATCTCTAACATTGGTAATTTTTCTCCTTTCATTTGAATTTCAAAGGATCTTACCAATATTTTAATCTTCTTAGAGAATCAAATTTTGCTTGGCCATATTCTTCATTTTAAGTCAAAATATGTTTAAATTTATCAATTACTTCTACTCAGGTATAATTAAATGTATTAATTACTTTTGCTTACTTTTTTCATGATCTTAATTTTTTTTTTAATTTTAGGACAGAGTGTACAGGGTCTCACTGTATAGATAGGACTTGTAGTGATCCACCTGTTTACAGCCTCCTAAGTGCTGGGATTACAGACATGTGCCTACTCTCATTCACCAGTTCTGTGGGCTTTGGGGGCAGGGCAGGCACAGCAGGCCCAGGGATAGAACTTCTGGCCCCTGTATCTGTCTAAGCAAGTACTTTAATCCACTGAGCTATTTGGCCAGCCCTAATTTTTCAAAATTTCCACAAAAATTGTGTTCCTTCAATGAGAAAAAGAACCCATATGTGTTACATACTTTTTTTTTTCCATGTATTTAGTACAGGGTCCATTATGCAGCTCAGACAGGTAGTTCCTGTTTCAGCCTCCCAGGCACTGGGATTACAGGTGTGCATCACCACACCCACACTCGGAAGCCAGCTCGGTGTGTCCTGGGACGGGGCAGGCATGGCATGTGGTGCCGGGATTGAAATCTGGTCCTTGTTCTTGCCTAAGCAGGCACTTAGTCTGCTGAACTCTCTGGCCGGCCCTTACGTGTTGCATACATTAAGTTTAATGAGGCATGTTGAATGTAGTGATGAATAAATGAGGTGAGGAAACTTTATAAAATGTCTAAATAGAAATGTCTTGCTTAAATACTTTGTGATCGCAAATAGATCTTAACTAAAATTAACAGAAACATTTGTCAGGAAACCAAAGGTGCCTGGCTGCCTGGCTGCTGCCTTGCTTTTCCTTTCTGTCCCTCTTTTTAACTTCTTGTAGAACACAGGGAGAAATCACACCCAACGTTTTTAAATGACACTGATTTTTTAGGTTAAAAATTTAAAGCTATGATTTTTATAGTATAAGTCGTATGCTTTAATTCATAGTAAAATATTTTTTGTTTTATAGCTTTACAAGAAAATTTGCTGTATTTATTATCAAGTTTCTCCTTTTAATCTATCTCTATTTAAGACAATTGCTTTTTAAAATTGTTTTAGGTCCATAATTTTCATTTACAATGATAGTATCGAAAGAGGTCCACCGGTTCTGTGAGTGCAGATGGAGAGTGTTGGGTTTATTCAACGAGACGCCTCTGGTTAGCTCCTCTGTACTTGATAGGCAGCTTCCATGTGACGTTCTTCTCCTTAATCTGGTGTAATTATTTTTCTTGATTATTTTGTGGAAGAACAAAGCCTTCTTTTCTTCAGTGTAACTTTTATAGAATATCATTACACTCACACTTTCCTCTACAGAGACAGCGCTATGCTTCTCATCCATTCGAGCTCATAAGCTCTGCAAAAAGGCATGAGTTTAGTGCTGGTGATGTTGCCATTCTTGGAACTTAGTTGCAATTTCTGTATCTCCAGTTTCCAGTACTTAAAGGGAAGATTATTTTAATCAAAATAAATGAACAGACCATTTTCTCTTTTATGATGTGATGTGAGATGTGATGTGAGACGTAGTTCGGTTCTGGGATGAACTGATCTGACTGAGAGTTAGAGCTGCTCAAGTATGTGTACAGATGCTAGGGCAGCAGTCTGCAGTGATGACACAGGCAAAAATATCACGTAAACCCAAGTAATGATTTTGTGGATGGTCCCAGTTCAGTGCAAAGCAACAGACAGTATGGATAAAATAGTCTTCTGCCTGACTGCATATTGTATAATACAATTATTTTATTAATGCAAATGCTTTGGGGTTTAACAAGCAACACATATTTTATTCTATGCATAATACTCTACCAAATATTATTACCTGTTTAAATAATTCTATCCCTTTCTTTTCTTCAGAGTAATCTCAGATACAAGAGCCTCATCTGGATAGAGCTAGTTGTCTGGATGAGTTAGCTACTTTCTGCTAATTTCAAGTTATTGTGCATATAATACTTAAAAGAGCATAGCTAAATTGGTCATGATTAACGCTCTGGAAATTCTGCAAACATAGCAGATCTGACTAATTTAATGGAAGTGTTGATTTGTCTTTCATAAAGCTAATTTAGTCCATAAGCATACTAAAATATGATGATGGAAGACATACACTCTTCCTCAAGGTTAACCAACACCTTCTTGTTTCAGGTTATATTTGAACTCAGCCTCCTCTGCAGGGACCTTTCTTTAGATATTATTTCCTTTCTCTTTCCTTGTCTTTGGCCTCCTTCCCCACCAGGGCACTTGTTAGATAAAATTTTCCAGGACTTAATGATTCTACACTGAGACTTGTGTAGCACTCAGTGATACATGAAGAAAGATCAAACAACGTGGAGAATGCTCAAGTTCAAGGGAATTTATTACAGTAAATGTCATCAATCTGCCTCAAAACACATCCTCTTGCTTTGAACACACTTGTCCTATCTTTCTCAACACTTTCCAAAACTGCTCTGCAGGTCCTGCTTCCTGTGTTCTAGGTGCCCTGTCATGACTGCTCCTGTGTTCTAAATCGACACAAAACTTTTACCGTTGAGGGGTTTATTTATTTATGTACTTTGTACCAGTGATTGAACTCAGCGCCTTAAGCTTTCCAGGCAGGAGCTCAAGCCCCTGTGATATCTTTGGGAAACAAATTTTTATTTGATAGAAATTTCCATTCCAGAACAATGCATGACATGAAGTACAGAGGATAAAACCATTTCCCTTTTCCTCAGGCTGTGTCCTATGTGTGTCACTGCTTTACTTTTTAAAATTAATTTTAGTGAGAAACAAATAGCAATGAAACAGTTTCAAAACAGATTAGCAAGGCAGTTTCAATAATTAATACATTGCATATTGTTGTCTTCATAGTGGTTATTCATAGTACAAGATATAGACATGATCTCCTTCCCAAACACTATTAGTACAAATCTTTCCTCTCATTGAATTAAGAGAAAGTAGCTGTATATCTATCCTAACTATTGTGTATATACAGATACAAAATGGTCCTTCATTTGTATCCTCCTTTTTGGTTTAGTTTTGTCCGAGATGGGTATTCCATTGCCATTTAAATATTGTAGGTGCTTGAATTCAGAAAAATAATCCAGTACAGTCCACAAGTCCACAATAGTAGTGGGTTATCCATAATTTTGGCATTGTCAGATATTGCTTCTTTAATTTTCTAATATGCTCTTTAAATATTGGGAGTTCATAGAAGTGTTCTTGGGTACAAACTCAGTATGCACAATTCTGCCAAGGTTGAAAATATAATACATATCATAATCTTTTAATTTTTAAAAATTTTACTAGTACATGTTGAAGGAGGAGGACGAGGTCATTTCCAATGAGGACTCTGACTCGTGGGCCTAGGATCATAACTGTAGATCAGAGATTTATCTCCAGGGATGACATGTTAAAATGCATCTTCTTCAAGCCGCTTTTTTTCAAAGATCTCTTTTTAGTTTGGATAGTATTTGTCATCAACATTCTCCAGTTTTAGATCACACCTTGGAATAGTCACAGGCATTAGGTAAAAACATGATATCTATAAATGAGAAAATGACACAAAGGGTCATGAAAAGGGAAGCATTGCCCTTTCTTTGGAGACCCTGATAAAGGAACCAGTGTTCTCACTGTTCTCTTGGAAAAAAAAAAAACCATAAGGTACAGACATCATACAAAGTCATAACTTGCAATGACCCTTTGGATAATCTTTGTACAATATACTGTGTCTATGCTTCTCACTAGGGCCACAAGACTATGGTGCCTAATCAATATCTTACACTATAATATTGTTTTAAAAATGATAAACTGCCAATTAGTAAAACAATATGTCAGTAAGTATCTCAGTCTAATGAGACCATCTGTTTTATGAAACTTTTAACTGTCACAAAAAGCAAAAACCATTTAGTTATAAAAAGCAGTGAATATTTGGGAACTAAATGTTCTTAAACTTTAAAAATTCTTTTACAGACAAAAATCAATTATTGTAATAATTGTAAAATATCAGAACTGAATTAAGGTCAGCATCTACAGTGTTCTGACTAAATGCCCACTTGCTGGCTTTCTGGAGTATCTGGAATATATTAGATTCTGGGGAAAAAAAATCTAATGATGGAGACATCCTCAAAATACAGAGCAAGGAGCTGGCTGATAAGTGTTTAAACCTTCCTGATAGATTTATTTGAAGATTTAACAAGGAGAATTAGGGAGGAAGGAAGGAAAAGTCTTAGAACTCATGAACTTTCTAAGCTATCCTGGAGTAAGCATAAAGTACCACAGAGTTCCTGTGGAGCCCAGCTGGTGTGTGTTTGGTGATCTGCATCTGCAACCTCTTCCCTTGTATCTTTATTGCATCTCCCTTTTCCATCAGCTTCCTGTTGTAGGCAGACATCCTATTTGATGGACGGCTACACGGTTTTGTGTGATAGACAGAACAGCCCTAAAAATTAGACCAGCTATCTCTGAGGCCCCATGTTCTCTTCGTGACACTACACAGAAAGAATGTTTTTCATACTCTGCCCTCCTCTAAGCATGAAATGGTCCCGTTGGCCTCATGCAATATGCACCGCAAGTTCTTATTTAAACATCAAATGTAGAGACTCTGTGGGCGGCTGGTTTAATTGAGAGAGCACAGAATGTCCTTTGCAAGTCCTCATATCTAGGACAAGCACGTTCCTCAGCAGTCTAAAAACAACTGAGCAGAGAGCAGTCGCTCTTTCCTGTGAGCACAGTGCAGAGGCAGCAGAAAGGGTAGATAATGTGCTGCTGCCCGGGCAGGTGTGACGGAACAGTTGCGTAATCTCTCCAGAAAGGGGCAGGGTTCGTGCAAGGCATTTCCCTCAGCCACTCTGCAATTAACTATGGTCACTATCATTTCTTTAAAAGTCTAATACTTAAAAAACAATCACAGAAAAACAAAAAGACTCCAAAAGAGGTGTTAAGTCTTAGACAGTTTTAGATAAATTTTGTTGAAGTTTGTGTAATAAAAAAACTAGCCAGAGAGCAAAGAATTTAATTTTTTTGGTAAATTTAAGTTATTTACCAAAAGTACTTATAATATGATTTACCACTTAAAGTATGTAGACTTAAAGCTTCCTACAAACACACTTTCCAATTTTTATTTTTGGGGGGTCCTGTAAATTCCAAGAGACCTGAGGATATTAAGTACACTGACAGCATCTATATTAATACGTAGTGTTATAGTATATGTTCTCTTTGAATTACTATTTATTTGTTAGTGTTTAACTGGAATTTTCTATAACATGCCATATTTTTATTTTGATTTTCTGCAGCTTGCACTAACGTGGAAGCTATAATTTGTCTGGCCTATTTTCAAACTATATTTTCTCTAGAAAGCAAATTGTCTCTGTTCTGTGTGCTCTGTTGACTCAGGGAACATTTCACTAATGAGGTACCGAGAAGGCTGGCCTCACGCAGGCTTCTGGCTCAGGTTTCCTCCTAAGATGTTTTCAGTGAGGCAGTTTCCAATCGGTGTCTTTGGAATAATTTGGCCTTGAATATTAATGAAGAAATTAATTCCCTGGAACTAAAGCCCAAATCACTAGCATTATGAGACAAAAAAAATTAAGATAAATGAAGACAACATGAATAAAAGTGGACATTATGTCTTCTGATACTTGAACAACATCAAGAATTTTTTTCTCAAGTATTTAATAAGCTCAATTTAAACTTGCTCTGCATATAAAATTAAATATTCATTTATCTGTTATAACTCATAAAAATAAAATCACTGAACACATTATTTGTAAATTATACTCCGTCCTACACTATATTAGTATTGAGTACTTGACTGTCTTGTTTTTATCTCTTTCCTGTTACTGACCTTGTCTCTGGTGAAGCTTTTACAATAAAGATTTTTTAGTAAATTATTAATGACATCTGACATCCAGAACAATGAGACTGACCAAAGTAATCAATTTATATATCTAATTTTATATAATTTTCATGAAGAGTTAAAAATAAGTGTATTCCAAAAGTGACTTCATATGTCTTTTATCTTTTCAAATGATTTTATAGGGACTATTCAGACAAACACCATAAGGATGAAAATAGGAAGAGAAGAACTCAGGACAATGCTTAAGAGAATTCAAAAATCCTTAGGCAAGGAAAGGGACCAGGGGTTCCTTCCCCAGCACCACATGCTAGGCCTGCACTGCCTTTGGGTGTGCTGAGTTGTCCAATACTAGGCATGGTAGTCCACACCTGTAATCCCAGTGCTGGGGAGGCTGAAAACAGGGGAATCGCTATGAGTCCAAGCTATGTAGTGAGAACCTGTATGAAATACATTAAGAAATAAACAAAAAATTAATAAAAGAACATAAACCAGTGACAAAAGGCACCATCACTGTTGTAATTAAGTATGAAGGCTAAATGTATGGTTCTGTCTGCCAAGCTAGAAGTTAAGTGCTTGCTCTCATTATCAGAAATATATCAGTTCTCAGAGGAAGGCAAAATATTCTGGTTGTTAAGTGTGTCTGGGTATTAGAAGTCACCAGCCATCATAAAGTGGTAGTTTAGCACCTAGGCTTTATTTTCCTAGTTAATGATACATCTGAACACTTGCAGTTGTGTGCTGTCTCACAAGAACATCAGGATGGCCCTCTCTGCCACTTTCTGATTTTTCTCTTCTGCTCCAGAGTAGTTTGCTGAACTTTAGTAACTTATGTTCAGGAGGGTCCTATCTGAGACCTAGAATTGAACTCTGGGTGGGAATGTTTAATCGATGTTGGTGCTGTGCCACAAATCCCCCTAGGTAGAAACTGGAGCTCAAACAGCAGGGCCTTAAACTCCAACTGGGTTCATGCAGAAGGAACAATTCTGAGATGATTTTGAGATTGCTTTGTGAGAGCCGATGTAAAAAGTGGTAGCCTGTGCCCTCGAAACAATAAAGAAGCCAATGCTCACATGAAAAGTGAGCCAAACTGAAGATACAGAGCTGGTTTTATGTCTGTACCTCCTTTAACATTTCCTAGACTAACCATGAGGTTTTTCCAAGAATGTTATGTGAAATTATAGTGTGTACATGGAGGTAAACTATGGGAATTGAAATATTGCCAGAGAAAGAATGTTTTTACTCCCAAGGTTACTTTGTAAATATGAGAAATTTTGGCCCAAAATCTACCATTGATAAAGGGGAGGGAAATAGAAGAAATACCTTTCATGCCAAGGGAGAAGCATACACACAATAGTGTGAAAGCCTGAGAGAGTGTTTTCTCTCCATGTGACTCTCTTTAGGCACACTCTACATCATCGATCACTTTCCTCTTTGACCCCATAATCTCCTTGATCAGAAAATTTGGGACACTATTGAGTTACATGATGTTACAGTACAAGTTCTCGTATGTCCTGAGTCTTAATTGACCTCAGAAGGCTAGGGCCAAAATGTTGGCTTTTCTTGCTGCCCTCTTTTTTCTCTACGATATAGTTTCAGAAGACTACAGTCAAACCTGTATCCTCCTGAACATCATTCATAAATACACTTCCTCTAGTACAGCATTTAAACATTATAGCATATTTAAAGAGAATGCCATGGTTATTTATAGAATGATTATATACAATAGTTCTTATAAATGTTTAGAAGGTTGGCACATTCAATTTTATTTATTTATTTATTTATTTATTTATTTATTTATTTATTTTTGGCAGAACCAGGAATTGAACTCTGGCCCTTGCTCTTGACAGGGAAGCACTTATTGCACTGAGCCACATCTCCAGCCCCTAATTATACTTATTAATGCTTTAAATTTAAATTTTTAATTGGTACTGTCTAAATAAGCATTACAATTAACTTTAAACTTCTTAATTTATACTATCTCTCTGGACATTTTCATCTTGAAAAGAGAAGTCATTAAACACATATTTCTTTTAAAGTTGCCACAGGAAATGGTTTAAATATATCCTTAATGTTTTTCTGATTCTTTCTTGGTTTATAAGTTGTGAAGCTGTTATTGTGTTGGATGCCACCTTGAAAATTCATGCATCCTAGAATATGAGAAGAAGCTTCACTTATGTAGAAGGCTTTTCCTGAATTTCTATCTTGGTGCATTTGAGAGACCTGGATACTAGGCAGCTGTGCTCCAGCTGAAGGAGCGTGTGTGTCCCGACAGCGCTGTGCAACTGAACTTCACTAAACACGTTGGAATTACAGTGGAGAGAGAAGTCCTTTTACAACTGATGTTGTTGTTGTCATGACTTGGAAAGTGTTCCTGAAGAAGCTTTTTAACTACATAGCACAGTTCAAACAAAAATATCTAAAATGTGTGTGCACTGTGTCCTTGTAATTTTGAAATGCAAGAATAAGGTTTCTTCCTCTATCGAGAGTACATTTCGATTGATTTTTGCATTCCTCCCCCGGACTTTGCTGCATGACTGCTTCAGCAGTTGTTCCTCCACTGAGCATACATTCCACTTCACTTTAAAATTAAAGCAAGTAAACTGAAACAAGGGTGGTGAGTGGCAGCAGAGGAATAAGCTTAATAGAAATATAAAATGAGCTAATATACTTTTATAAATGTCCCAATGGGCATAGATTGCCACTGAACATGGCACATTATTATATAATGCAAATAAGCAAGATACAACACTGAGTAAACATGTATAAAGGTGAAGTAGACAGCTTTTTTATTCTTTCATTAGTGTTGGGAATAAGAAGTGTCTATCTGTAATAGAACGTGCGTCAAATGGGGGTTGCAAATGTTGATACTACTTACACAAATACTTTTAATACCTATATGAATATGGGAAGACTCTCTTCCAGTGTTTTGGCTAGAGTATTTACACCAAGGAATCCTATCTAGTGAGGGAAAAGCCTACGCAGCAGTAGTTATGCACATGGCTAAACATACCTATTTCCTCATTCAGGCAACAGAGCTGGGATGTGTAATGCTGTCATCCACCCTGTTATTCACAAAGACAACTTCTTTCTCTCCAGTGATCTTACTATCTCCTCCTAGGATATTAAGGTCCTTTCCTGCCAGCTGACAAACAGACATCAGTGCAGAGGGTCACTCGCTTCTAACCATAGCTACCTAGAAGCACAATAAGTCACTTTCCATTCACAGATGCTAATGCTGGTGTAAATTGGTTGCATGAGCATCACACAATTCCTGAGAAAGAAGACTTGGATTTAGAGATCGGCTGAGCTACTACTTGGCCATTTGGTAATGACAGCTTTATACCATTAAAGGAGAGGGAAACTTTTAGTAGTCTGGCTGAAAAGTCCAGAATTATTTGCTCTGATTTTACATTCCAATATCTTAGAGGATCCAAACTCTATACGGCTGCAGTCCTTGTCACAAGTTCCAAATTCAAGATACATTGACAATTTGAATCTTTCCTCTGAAATCAAGAAGTCAGCACCAGGGATGACCAGATAGCTCAGCAGATTAAAGTGTCTGCTTAGGCAGAGGCAGGGACTGAGGTTCAATCTCTGGCTGTTGTGCCAGCCCTGCCCCCAGCGTATGCTGAGACAGAGATTGAGACTCCGTGTGGTGGTATGCACCTCTAATTCCAGTGGTTGGGGCCTGAAAACAAGAGGATCATTATGAGTCTGATCTGTGTAGTGAGACCCTGTAGACCCTATAGACACTGTACTAAATACATTTAAAAACAAAACCAAGTCAGCATCAAGTGATCATGGTAGGTAATGGGTATTCTTAAAGCACAAGACACCTGTTAACCTGAAACTTGGCAATTTTTCATAAATGATAAAAAAATCCTTTCCTATATATAAATAAACATATGGACAAGCCTGAAAAGTTACTGAAACTCTTCTTTTCCACAATACACAGATCAAATAATGTATAGTGGGAAAGGCTCATTTTATATGAGTCATTTGATATGGCATGTTTGGAGTGTTCCAGTGGATTGTACTCTCTTCAGTTTTCATATTGGAAGTGCATAGCATCTGAGAGCAGGACAGGTTCTTGTTATACACTATGTGCCCATTTTCTTCCCAGACAAGTGAGGTTATTGTAGCATGTGCTCACGGGGCCCAAAGCAGATGCGCAGTGCCGAGCTCGTGCTCAGCTTGCACGCTCCATCACATCTCCTCAGCAAGGTCTGCCTTCAAATTCTCTAGGCCTCTGTGCTATCTTTTCCAGTGAGGCTATATGCATGTTGGCTTTGTTGTATTTAATCTGAATCTGTTGCAAGAACAGATAGATAGATAGATAGATAGATAGATAGATAGATAGATAGATAGATAGATGGCATTTCTTCATCATAATCACATTCCTTTGATATGTATTCTATAAATAAATACCATGATGGAAAATTGAAATCAAGATGTAATTGGTTATTTTACAGATAGAATTTTGAGCTATCAGAGAAAAATAATTACATCTGTTCTAACAACACAAACCAGCTATTAGTAAATGTCACTTATGCCTGAAATATTTTTATAATTTCGTAAAACTTATGCATTTATAAAGGTATAAAAGTGCTTGTGTCTAAAAATGAAAATAACTAAATCAAATTAGAGAATCTTGAGGTTAATGCTTTCTGGAGCATATTCAGAGCTTTAGCATATCCATAACATACAGCAATGAAAAATATATTCTTCTACTTTAATTCATTCATGTGTTCATTAAGTGTTTATTTTGGAAAGATATACATATATAGACAAAAACAAAATAATATTGAAATAAAAATATTGAAATTTTTTGTTAATTTGATAACATTTCAGTGATCCCTAAAATAACTGAGCAGTTATTTTTTATTATGAGAGTAAGAGTCTCATAACAAAAAATTTTGAAATTAGTGGCTTAATATTTCTGCTTTAATGACAGGAGGGGAGAGAGGGTAGATAGCTGCCAGAGCTGCTGCTTTTCTCTTTTGCTCTTTTCTCTCTGCCTCTACCATGAACAGCTGCTCTGTGCCATGTACTGCTGTGCTTTATAGCCAGCTCAGTATGGAGTGAAACCTCCACTAACTGCAAACGAAATAAGCCTTTTTTTCTTTCATTTTGAGTATTGGGTATTTTATCACATCAATGACTGAAGAGTTACTAGTGAGACAGAACTTGGTTCCAGAGAAGTGGGGTCATTGCAGGGACTACCTGACCATCTGGATTAAAAGCTTTGGGGAGTGGCTTATGGGAAGAGATAGGAAAGATTCAGAGATGTCACCTACAAGAGAAGTGCTGGAACAGCTTCAGCTGTACTGTGTGGGAGATTCTGGTTGGAGCTCAGAAGACCAGCATGATGATAGAAATCCTGCCTGCAAAGACCAGGCTGGGGAGGCTTCTGCTGGGGAAAAGGACTGCACTGGTTGTTGAACTCTAAATGAGGTGCGTTATGTTTTGGCAGATAGTTTGTCTGAATTTTGATCCTGTCCAGAGACTTTGACTGAGACTAAGATTAAGCATGATGGACTGCTTAATCTGACAAAGGAAATGTCAAAGCAATCAAATGCTGAAGCAGTGGCATGGCTATTGTTGGGAGCTTTTAGTCAGATTTATATTAAGAAGCAAGAGCAAATAACTCAGTGGGCTGATTTAAAATGTGAGTTTGGCCAGAAAGGAAGCTCCAGTAAAGCTTTGGAATGTAAAGATAGAGCTGATACTCTCTCCAATGCTGAGAAGAAATAAGAAAATAAAATGTATGTCCTGAGAGCATCACAGAAGGCAACAGATCTCCACCCTTTGCAGTCTCAAAACTGTAGGACTGAGGGACTTTGCCTTGGGAAAAAAGTCAGAATGCCATTTTTCACAATGGCAGTGGCAGCTACACCCACTTCCTCCATGGCAATGGTACAGAAAATTTTTTCCTCAGAATCACGGTTAGGGTTCTGAGTAATCTAGGCACTCAACCCCTACATCCAAGAGAGAAGAAAGCCTGGCTACTGCTCCGCTGGCACCAGACCTTGGCATCATCCATATGGAGTTTGTTTTAGGTGTTTGAAGAATGCACGAGTTCTGAGGTTAATAAGACTTCCACACAGATTTCAGAAGAAGGCCTTGGAGGCTAGGCAGTGTACTCCTAAGAGGGCAGTGTGTAAAGTTGTAAGTAAGAAGCCTATTCAGTGGAAACCTGAGAAAACTGGAAAAGTCAGAAACGTGGATCAGCTGAGGAAAGATGCAAAGTAGCAAAGCCAGCCCTAGAGAGAAGCCAGGAGTTATAACCAGCAGAAGAACCATAGAGGTGGAACCAAATAGAGCTTATAATTTGCCAAAGATTGTCTCAGATGTTCCACATGGAACTAGAGGACTAAATGTTAGTCCTTCTGGATTTTGTACTTGCTTTGGTCCCAATGCTTGGTACCCTGCTTTGTGTACTTTTTGGAATGGCAGTGTTTATCTTGTATCATTGAATATTAGAAGTGCTTAACTTTTAATTTCTACAAGGAAGTTTTCCTTAGATCTTGGAAAAGACTTGGAACTTGGACTTTTCATCAGTGCTGAAACTGTAAGACTTTGACAACTCTTAGATTTGGACTAAAATGTCTTTTGCATAAAGGAATGTGCATGAGTCTTTGGGGAATCAAAGGCAGAATGTTATGGTTTGTGTCTACATGTCCCCTGAAAGTCTCATGCAGTCAAAGGGATACTTCTGCAATTTGTAATTGATTTTGATCCCATGCTGTGATTATATGTGAGATGATGTAAGGAGGGGAGAGAGGGTAGCTATCTGCCAGAACAGCTGCTTCTCCCCTTTGTTTTTGTTCTTTATTGCCACCATGAACTGCTGCTGTGTTCATGTCCTACTTTGCCTTGGAGCTAGCCTAGAATGAACTGAAACTTCTTCTAATTGTGAACCAAATAAACCCTTCTTCCTTCATTTTGGGTGTTGGGTATTTTGCCCTTGCAATAAGTGAAGACTAGCTGAGACAGAATTAATGATGTATGTGCAAAATATAAAATTTCACATTCTTCACAATTAGCTGTGCTATATAAAAATCCAATACTTTTATTTTAGTCAACATTAGTTTCTTTAAAATAGGTTTTTAAAAATTCAGGCAACAATTTTATGAAAATGAAACTTTCTACTAACAATATAATGTGGATAATCTTTGTTGCTGCAGGAGAAGCATTTTGCTTTAATTTGGTTAGGAAGGAGGTTCCCCTTGGATCAGTCTCAATAGTGACAAGGAAGTACTTCATAGCTGATCATAATACATATACTTTTGAAACTTAGAAGGGAAGAATTAGGAGAGGAGATTCTCTGCTGGAATTAAATTGACAGATTGGCAAGTTTGTGATAAAGTATACATTCACTTACGACAAAGGAAATTTTTGGAAGTTTGACAGTTTTCCATGCAAAGAAAAAAATTAGGGATACCTTTCCAGCCAGAGCTCAGCCCAACATATGTGTGAGATCTTGCACTGGCTTGCAGGCTCCCTGAAACCTTTTACAGTCAGAGCCCGGGTGTAATGTGTGTGTGAGACCATCCACTGGCTTCTCCACTCTCCAGAACCCTTTCCAGCCAGAGCCCAGACCCAGAGTATGTGGAACCATCTGCACACTCAGGGAAACTACCTCCATCAGACAGCCCTGGTGTGGTGGCCTGCAGCAGAACTCCCTGCAAAGAGGCTGGGGGCCACACAGCTAATTCAGAAGTTGAACATCTTGCCAGAGGGACACAGTGGGTTCACTCCACAGGCTTCAGCAGAAAGAATCTGAGCACAGCAGCCAGACCCAAGCCAGACATATCTGGACCAGTTAAAACTTAGTAGATCCAGACCCAATAAGCTGAGACACTTTGCTAGACCCAGATCTATGAGAGCATTCTCTCTTTCTCTCTTGATCAAGACAGAGGTGGCAACAGGTAACCAGGTGAACTAGTCTGCCTGGAAGATACCATGTATATTAAGGTGATCAGACAGAACTTAAAGGAGCTAATTTAAATAAAAATTTCCAATTTAATATCTTCTTAGTTACACAGACATAATGTTTGCTCTTATACAGACCCATTGGTTACAGAAGATGTCAAATACTAACTATCACTACCTGTTATTTGTGTTCCTAATTGTAGTTCTGTAAACACAAAACTGCAACTACTTTACATGCATAATCTCTCTTGGGTAAGAATTTCAATAGGTGCTAAGGTAATAACTGCATCAAAAGTCAGAGGACAGTGCTATACAAAATGACAAAGGGAAGGAGCAAAATGCATTTTCAGACCCAAGCCCACCCAAAACAAATGCAGCAGACACTAACATAGAAGAAATTGGAAATAACACATCTGAAATCTCTGAATTAATAGTATCTGAAGTAAAGAAACTACTACAGAAAGGTATAGAGGAAATCAGATCAGAAATAACTTCTGAAGTAAAAAAGGATAACTATAATGAAAGAAATGCTAAGTGCTTTTAAAGAAGACACTGATAAAATAAAGCAGAATATAAAAATTATGGAATCCTTGAATGAGCAATACAGGAAAGAAATACATGCATGAAACAGAATCAAAGAGATATACAGGAAATTAAAACTTCAATCACAAGCTGGTAAAACCATGTGAATGAAAGCGAAGATAAGAGTCTCAGATCTTGAAGACACCATTCCAAATAGCAAAAAGTTAAGAAAAGATCCCTTAAAAACAACTAGGATGCAGGAAAAATAATAATTTAATATCTGCAAAACGATGTGAAAATGAACAATGTGAGACTAAAAGGAATGAATGAGAAAGAAGGAGTCAATATAAATGATTTAAAAAGAATATGGGCAGAGGTAATAGCAGAAAACTTCCAACATATGGGAAAAAAATCAGACATTGAGTTATCTGAAGCTTATAGAACTCTAAATAATATAAAACAATTAAAAAGACACACATATAGTAATCAAGATCCCAGAAATCCACCACAAGAACTGAAGTCTCTAGAGAATAGAAACAGATGACATTCATAGGAAAGCCCATTAGAACAACGACAGATTTCTCTTCACAAACCATCAAATTAAGAAGAGTATGGAGCAAAGTACTTCAAGTTTTCCAAGAAAAAAATTCCATCCCAGGTGGCTATACCATGCAAAACTCTTTTTCAAGTTTGATGGAGAAGCAAAATACTTCCATGGCAAAGAACAACTAAAGAATTTCATGAAGACAAAGCCAACCCTATACAGACCACTGAAAGATATTTTAGAGAAGGACCAAAATGACCACAACTCCATGAATGAGAACAGAAAGAATCCACCAAATATGTCAAACAATTAAACACAAGACAATAAGGGTTATACAACAGCAGATAAATAACTTGTCAATCATAAGTCAATACATCTCAATGTAAATGGACTCAATTCACCAATTAAAAGAAATAGACTGACACAGTGGATTATGAAACAAAATCCAACAATATGCTGTGTACAAGAAACATATTTAAGCCATAAAGAAATTCATAGACTGAAAGTCAAAGCATGGAAAACAGTACTACGTAATAGCATTTCAGAGAAAAGAGGAGGTAGCAGTTCTGTTCGCAGACAGTCTGAAATTCAAACCAAGGATGATCAAATAAAATAAAGAAGGTCATACATACTGGTTAGGGGAAAAATAAGAGAGGAAGAGGTAACAGTAAATATGCACACACCAAACACAGGAGCATCGAACTATATAAGACAAATATTAAAGGACTTGAAAAATCTAATATTCAATACCGCAGTATTAACAGGAGAACATAACATGCCCTTATCCCAAAAAGATAGGTCAAGCAGACAAAAAATTAGCAAAGCAGCAGCAGAACTGAACCAAAATTTGGAAGAAATGGACTTAGGGGACATATGCAGAGTGTTCCACCCAACCACATCAGAATATGAGTTCTTTTCAGCTGCACAAGGAAATTTTTCTAAAATAGACCACATACTAGACAATGGGTCTTGCTTATGCATTTTCATGGAAACAGAAATTGTCCCAAGCATATTATCTGACCACAGTGCAATGAGACTGGAAATAAATGATAAAATAAACCATAAAAGTCCCATAAATATATATAGAAATTAAATAACACCTCAGCAACCAATGGGTTGCAGATGAAATCAAACAAGAAATTAAATAATATTTACAATTCAATGAAAACTCAAACACAACTCATCAGAATTTATTAGATGCAATGAAAGCAGTTCTTATGTGGAAATTTATAGCTGTGAACCCACACATTGGGAAAACAGAATGTTCCAAATAAATAGCCGAATGCTGCAAATCAAATGTCTAGAAAAGAAAAGCAAACCAAGCTCAAAGCCCAAAATTGGGAGGAAATTAAATATTAAATGAGAAAATAATGCAATCAAAACAAAGAAAACAATACAAAGAATTAACAATACAAAGAATTAATAAATCAAAAAGATGGTAATTGAAAAATTAAATAAAGTTGATAAGCCCTTAGATAATCTCATCCACAAGAGGAAAGAAAAACCTCAAATCGAAGCAATAAGGAATGAAAAGGGTGAAATTACAACAGACCCTGTTAAAATTCAGAAGATCATCAATAGTTATTTTGGGAATCTTTACTCTCACGGAATTGAACACAAGAAGAAATGGACAGATTCCTAGAAAGGTACATATTACCAAAAATGAATCCAGACGATATAACAACTCTCAATAACTCAATAACAAGGGTCAGCCAAGTAGCTCAGCAGATGAAAACACCTGCAAGCAGGCACAAGGGCCAGGGATTTGATCCCCGAGCCTGCTGTGCCAGCCCCGCCCCCTCAATTGCTATACTGAGATGTCAATTGAGATGGGACTTCGTGGAGAGCCTCTGTAATCCCAGCTCTTGGGAAGCTGTGAACAGGCAGATCACTACGAGTCCGATCTGGTAGTGAGATGCTGTACACCCTGTAAACCCTTCCCTAAAATACAATAAATAAATAATCCAATAATAGTCAATGACATTTAAAATGTAATAAAAAATACACCAACAAAGAAAAGTCCAAGTCCTGATGGACTCAGAGCTGAATTCTGTAAGATATTACAGAAGATATAATCCCAAAACTCCTCAAACTCTTCAATGAAATTAAAAACAAAATGATTCTTCCAAAATCTTTCCTGGAGGCAAGTATTACACTGATCCCAAAACCAGAGGAAAATGTAACTAAAAAAGAAAACTGTAGACCAATCTCTGTCATGAACAAAGGTTCAAAAGTCCTCAATAAAATCATAGCAAATAGAGTACAGCAGATCTCTAAGAAGATTATATATCATGACCATGTAGGATTCATCCCGGAGATGGAAAGATGGTTCAGCATATGTAAATTTTTAAATGTAATACACAGTATCAAGAAAGCCAAACTGAAAAGCCACATGATCATCTCAATTGATGCAGAAAAGGCTTTTGACAAATTCCAACACTCACTCATGTTCAAAGTCCTACAGAAAATTGGAATAGATGGCCTCTACCTCAATCTGATAAATGCTGTCTATGACAATCCAACTGCTAATGTAATTCTAAATGGAGAAAAAAGGAAACCTTTTACTCTTAGATCTGGTACAAGACAAGGATGTCCTCTATTTTCACTCCTATTCAATATAGTTCTGGAATCATTAGCTAGAGCCATTAGATAAGAGAGAGAAATAAAAGGAAAGAGAATAGGTAAAGAAGAACTTAAATGATCATTATTTGTATAGGACATGATACTCTAACTGGGAGAGTCAAAACCTCCAACAAGAAGCTACTAGAATTATAATATATACAAAATCAGTATCATACTACAATACAAAGTCAATACCCAAAAGTCAATAACATTCCTCTACACAGATGACAAACACACTGAGAGGGAAATTAGAGAAACATTAACTTTTAAAATAACAGCAAAGAAAATGAAATACTTAGGAACCAATCTAACTACAGAAGTAAAAGATCTAGTCAATGAAAATTGCAGTACTCTGAAAAAAAGAGATCTTAAAGGGTTTAAGAAAATGGAGAGACATTCCCCGCTCCTGGATAGGAAGAACCAACATTGTGAATATGACCATACTCCCAAAATTGTTGTGCAGATATTTTTTCATAATTTTATTGAGAAATAGCAATGAGACACTTTCAAATCAAATTGGTAGGACAGTTTCAATAATTAACACATTGTATACTGTCTTCCTAGTGGTTATTTATTGTACAAGATGCAGACATGATAGCCTATTTACAAACACTATTAGAACAAATCTCTCTATTCCTTGAATTAAGAGAATGTAGCTATATGTCTATCCTAACCATTTTGAATACACAGATACAAAAATGGTCATTCATGTATATCCCCTTTTTTATTTAGTTCCATCATTTAACTATTATAGGTGTGTGAACTCAGCAAAATATTCCAAAATAGTCCAGTAGTACATAAGAGTATTGGGTCTTCCGCATGACTGGCAATGTCAGAAGTTATTGACCTGAGTTCCCTACAGCTCAACATAACAACATGTCTTCATTTCTTTTTTTTTTTCAAAATTTTATTGCTAAACAGACAGCAAAGAGACAGTTTCAAATCAAATCGGAAGTACAGTTTCAACAAATAACTCACTGCATATATTCTTCTTAGTGGTTAATTGCTATACAAGATGCGGACTTGAGATCCTATTTACAAACACCATTAGAACAAATCATTCTATTCATTAAGAGAAT
>NW_004524697.1:1845183-1846884 GCF_000260255.1 Octodon degus | reverse complement strand
GTTCTGCTCCTGGACTAGCTGGTTGGATCTATCCTCTACACTTTCTGTAGGGATTGCAGCTGCAGGATTACACCCCAGGCGTGTGTGCCAGGCCTGAGCTGTGCCTGGAGGGGGCAAGGTGAAGTAGGGGGAAGAGGAAGTTCTCCCACACACTCCGCGGACCTGGGCTAGGACTGAGTCTGGGTGTTCCCGGATGAGGCAGAAATTCCTACTCGGTTGGCGGGGTGCGGGAGGTACTGCGGAGTGGTGGGGGTGGCCCAAGAGGGTGGGAGAGGGTCCGGCCCATGCTGCACCTGGGCTTGGACTGGTCCCACCAGCGCAGGTTAGCAGGAAGCTCTCCACACACTCACTGGACCTGGGCTAGGACTGGGTCTGCTGTTGTGCAGATTTATGCAATCCCTACCACAATATGAGCAACATACCTCAGAAACTAGAGAAATCATTCCTAAATTTTATATGTAATCAGAAAAATTCTAGAATAGCAAATGTAATCCTGAGCAGTAAAGACAAGGCAAGAGGCACTAAAATCCCTGACTTTAAATTATACTACAAAGGTATTGTGGTAAAATCAGCATTGTATGGATAAAGAAATAGACCTGAGTATCAAGGACATAGATTAGAAGATGCAGATACAACTACAAACACACTCAGCGACTTTATCTTCAACAAAGTGGCCAAACATGTTTACTGGGAGAAAGACAGCCTCTTTAACAAATGGTGGTATGGAAATTGGCGCTCTACATTCTGAAAACTAAAACTTTACCCGGGTTTATCACCATGCACTAAACTAAAGTAAAAATGGATCAAAGATCTACACATTAAAACAGAAACATTAAATCTCCTGAAAGAGAAAATAGGTGGAAATCTTGAGGACATGAGTGTAGGCAAAGAGTTAATGAACAAAAATCAATCTGCATGGGAAATACTTGAAAGAATTAAATATTGGGACTTCCTCTTATTGAGAAGTTTTTTTATTTGTTTGTTTTCTTTTAAGAATCAGGGATTGAACTCAGACACTTGTGCTTGCCAAGGAGGCACTTATTCCACTGAGCCATCTCCCTGGCCCCTATTGGGAAGTTTCTGCATGTCAAAAGAAATTACCAAGCGACTGAAAAGACAACCAGCAAATTTTGAAAAATCTTAACTAACAAGCACTCAGACAAAGGTATTCTATGTAGAATTTATAGATAACAGCAACAACAACAAAATGTCAGAATATCAAAACTTAAAGACCTAATCCAAAAATGGGCATTCGAAATGAATACACCCTTCTCAGAGGAAGAAATACAAGAGACAACTTAATACATGAAAAAGTGCTCCATGTCTCTAGTCATTCATGATATGTAAATTACAACAACACTGAGATATCATCTAAACCCAGAAAGAATGGCTATCATAAAGAAATCAATCAACAACAAATGTTGGAGAGGCTGTGGGTGACAAGGAACCCTTCTCCACTGCTGGTGAGAATGTAGACTGGTGCAACCATTATGGAAATCAGTGTAGAAACTCCTCAAAAAAACTAGAACTGGAAATACCATTCAATCCAGTTATTCCCTTTCTGGGAATTGTCCCAAAAGATGTGAAAACTTCTTATCATAGTGATATATGTGTGCCTATGTTTATAGCAGCACAATTTGTAATAGCCAAATCTTGGAAACAACCAAAACGACATCACATGAGGAATGGATGAAAGGATGT
>NW_004524697.1:1834316-1845083 GCF_000260255.1 Octodon degus | reverse complement strand
TATATGGATGCTACGTGAAGCTATACTCATAAGTGAAATAAACCAGGCCGACGTGTGTAAATATTGTATTGTTTCCCTAGTGCAAAAATGCAAAAGAATAAATAAAAATTGAAAGATATAACACAAATAAACAGAAAGCGAGAATTTAAGGATTAACCAATGAAAAGAGAGAACGGAGAAAAGTTAGGAAATATGTCAGGGGCAAAACAAGGTGATTAAGGCAACAGTCCTATGAATCTCCATCAGATTTTTGAGAATAGCAGTTAATGGGTAGAATTCTCACCCTGATTAACTCTATATGCTGATACCTGTGAACTAAGCAATTACACTGAGGATAACAATGTGCGATACTAAAACCAAGCTTGAAATACCTATCATTCTGGTCTTCTAAATGCACACTGCTTCTAAAGAAATATCAATTATATTTCTATAAATGCTTCTAAATAAATATTAGTTATATTGCTATATTATCTTTAAATTAAATATTTGTAAAAAAGATAGCAAAATAAGAGACAAGAAAAAATGTCCTTGGATTGTCATGCAACAATGTTTTATATGGTCTGATTTCTAAATTTCCGTGTAAAAATTTGTAATTGTTATTTTACACATTATACTGGGATTTAAAGTTTAGAATATCTATGGTTGTTGGAAAATACCAGGTTAATGTTGTGTCTAAAGTTTGTGATATTCAGACAGATGTTCAGCTCAACTGTTTCTATTACAGGGTAATAATATCATTAAGTTTCTCTTCTGGATGTTGAACAACTAAAGTTTGTAGACCAAAAATTAGAGAAATACACATGCTACAAGGATAGCCAATATTTTGGCCCTAGCCCTTCAAGCTCAGTGAGGACTCAGGACATAAAAGAACCTGTGTTATGATATCCTGTAACTCTGTGGCGTCCCAAATTTTCTGATCCAGAAGATTATGGGGCCAAAGAGTATAATGATCATTGATGCATATCATACCTACAAAGAGGTACACTATACACACAGAGAGAAAAAAATTATCTCAGGCTCCCACAGAAAGCAAATTGGTCAAGAAATTGCTGTGACTCATCCAGATGGCTGCCACTGACAAAAGATTTATAAGGTGCTGTACGTGGTTTCAGGGTAAATCCTGAGAGGATTTGACTAAACTTGCCAGATAAAAAGTTACATTTTTAGTTATATAGGGCTTGCTTTAACTTGGTCTTAAGCATCCAGCAGAAAAATATAACCAAGAGGTATAAAAAGTAATGCCATATCAATATGCTGAGCTGTCAAAGGCTCAAGTCAACAACTTCTGACAATTGCCAGTTCTGCTGATAACCCTCTATTATTGTGTACACTTGGACTATATTGCTTATTTTTCTGAATCCAAGTCACTACAGTATTTGAACTGGCAGCAAGTATGAAAAGGTCCTTCAAAGACTTTTCTAACAGCAATGGAAAATACACCTTCTCTAACAACAATGGAAAACCCATTCTGACCAAACAAAACAAAAAGTGGAGTATAAATAAAGCACCATTTTGTAGTGAAGAAGAAAGTATATTTATGTACAAAATAGTTACCATAGATATACAGCTACTTTCTCTTAGTTCAATGAGAAGAAAAGTTTATAGTAATATTGTTTAGACAAGATATTAAGTCTGTCTTGTCCTCTGAATAATATGAAGACAATATGCAATGTATTAATTAGTGTAACTGTCCTACTAACCTGTTTTGAAACTGCTTCATTGCTTTTTTTCTCATTAAAATGAATACAAATTTTTTAAAAAGAAGAACACTTATACAGACACATTCAAAACAGTTAAGCTTATACATAAACATAGAAGATAACACAAAAATCCATCCGTGAATGAGTAGATAAAAATTATTATGATCAATACACATGATGGAATACTATTAAGAATAAATATGATCTGACTACTAATATGTCACAACTTGGTTGAATCTCAATATTACCCCAGACACATGAAAACATATATGGCAAACTTAATTCATATAAATTATGGAGCAATCAAAACTATACAGGTGCTGTAGAAAGTATAGCAATAGTTACCTGAGGGCAACGGACTGATGGGGTTGCAACAAAGAGTCAAGGAACAACCTGCCAGGAAATTGAATGTGTGTTTTCATTACAGTATTGATTAAAATAGTGTACGTAGTTTTTTCGTTTCTTTTTTATTTTAAAGAAAAAGGGTAAAAACAATTAAACAACTTCAAAACAGGTTAATAAGATAATATTGTATAATTCCATCTTCATCTTCATGGTAGAGTACAAGATGGTATGAAACATTGTCCAAAAATATTAGTTCGGTCCTTTCCTTTCAGTGAATTAAAATCGCTGTATAACTATCTTAATTGTGTGTGTGTGTGTGTGTGTGTGTGTGTGTGTGTGTGCGTGTGGTGTGTGTTTGTGTTTCCTTCCCTTCCTTTCTTATTTAATCATTCCAGTCACTCTTTTCTTTTGAACATTTTTTTACCAGCTCACAATATCTATTGTACATTTTGGATCATATTTAATCATTCAGTTTCTCATACAAGTGAAACAATATGATGTTTACAGATGTGGATCTTATTTATTTCACTTATCACTATGGTCTTGAATTGTATCCATTTACCTATAAAGTCCAAAATTTCTTCTTTTTTATTTTTTAAAGAGAGTACAAATTAGAGTTAAAACAGAAAAAATTACAAGTGATACAGAATTTCACTTAACAAAGTAATATGAACTTCACAGTATTTGTTGCAATACATAGTGTTGACTTCCAACCAGTTATTCATATTACCATGTATGTGCATATAAGATTAGATGAAAAAAGAAAGAAATGAAGAAGAGAAAAAGTACAGACAATTGAAAAATGGAGACAAAACAATTTAAGTATTATCTGCTCCCTTTCCATAGACCATCAGAAATGCACAGTACAGTTGTGGAAACCACACTGCCTTACTTCTAGATGAATCTATGTATCCCTCTCCTCCTTATCTCAGAAACTCTTTCCTTTTGAATAAGTTCATTCCCTTTTCCCAGTATCTACTTTAACCCTCAGATTTTATGTTTCTCTTTCAGGTTCTTAGACTAAGGAGACAACACAATGTTTGCTCATGTGTGTCTGATTTATTTCACTTAGGAGTATGTTCACTGATTGCATCCATTTACCGATAAGACTCAAGTTGATCTTGTTTTATAGCTGAATAATATTCCTTTATGTAAAAATACCACATCTTCTTTTTTTTTCACATCTTCTTTATCCATGCTTCATTTGATGGGCATCTGGATTGTTTCTAGGACTTAGCTATGATAAATTTTGCTGGTATAAACATTGATGCACATATTGCTGTGGTATGAAGTTTTCAGTTCTTCTGGAAAAACACCCAAGAGGCTTGAATGGGATTTCCATCCTAGCTGTTGAAGGAATCTACACACTGATTTACATAGTGATTGTACCAGTCTATACTCCCACCAACAGAGGATAAGCATTCCTTTCTCTCCTCAGCTCCTCCAGCATTTGTTATTGGCTGACATATTGATGTTGGCCATTCTTTCTGGGGTGAGATAGGATCTCACTGTTATGATTGGCATTTCTCAAATGAACAGTGATATTGAACAGCTTTTCACAGATGTACTTGCCATTTCTGTTTCTTCCTCTGAAAGTGTATAATTATCTCAGATTCCCATTTTTTGGATTGGGGCTTTTTTAGGGGGCTTGACTTTTAAAAAAATTTTATATATTCTGGGTAGAAGGCCTTTGTCAGAGGGGCAGTTTTAACAGTTTGTGGGTTTTTGTTTTACTCTGTTGAAGATTTGCTTTGAAGTATAGAAACTTTTCAAAAAGATGAGATCCTGTGGTTGGTTCTTTCAAATATTTCCCATGAAGTTTGTTTTTGTTTTTTCATGAACTCTCTACCTGCCCACATGTATTTAAGATTTCTACCTAAACTTTCCTCTAGAAGATTTAGTGTTTCTATTTTAATATGTAAATCTTTGATCCATTTTGACTGTAGCTTTGTGCATAGTGATAGACATGGGTCTAATTTTAGACTTCAGCATTTGCAAAGCCAATTTTCCAGCACCATTTATTAAAGAAGCTATTTTTCTTCCAGTGAACATGTATAGTCCCATTATCAAAGATAGAGTGACTGAGTGTGTTTGCAGTTGTGTCTGCATCTTCTAATCCGTTCCATTGATCCTCAGGTCTGTTTCTATGCCAGTGCTATGCTGATTTTATTGCAGCATTTTTATCATATAATTTCAGGTCAGTGATTGTGTTACTTTCTGCCCTTCCTTTGTTGCCCAGGATTTCTTTCAATATTCTGGATCTTTTCTGGTTCCAAATGAATTTGATGAATGTTTCTCTAGCTCTGTGATATATACTAATGGTATTTTAACTAAGATTGCATTGAATCTGTTTAATATTTTCATAATGTAATTTTTTCCTATCTAGGAGCATGGAATATTTTTCCATTTACTCAAATCTTTGTAAAATACTTCTCTCAGAGTACCATAATTTTCACTTTATAAATCTTTTATATCCTTTGTGAGATTAATCTCTAAGTATTTCAATTTTTTGATGATATTGTGAAAGGCATGGTTACACTATTTTCTTGCTTAATGTACCCATTATTTGTGTACGAAATATGACTGGTTTTTGGGTTTTGACTTTGTATCCTGCTACAATACAGAATCTGATAATTAAATTTACAAGACTCTTTGTGGAGTATTTGGGATCTTCTAAGTAGAGCATTGTGCCATCTGCAAATAATAATTTCACTTCTTTTCCAATCCTTATTCCATTTATTTCTTTGTCTAATTACTCTTGCTAACTTTTCCAGGACTATATTGAATAGGAGTGCAGACGTAAGACATCCTTTCCTTGTTTATGATTTGAAGTTGAAGGCTTTCAGTTTTTGCCTATTTAGTAAGATGTTGGGTATTGGTTTCTTATAGATAGCTTTAAACAGTTTGAGACACAGACCAGGTATTCTGACTATCTGTAGAGTTTTTGCCATGAATGAGTGTTGGACTTTGTCAAAATCATTTCTGTATCTATTGAGATGATCATGAGGTTTTTGTTCTTGGTTCTACTGATGTGGTGTATTACATTTATGGATTTGCATATGTTGAACACTCCCTGCCTTCCTGGGATGAACCCCAATTGGTCATTATGTACAATCTTCTTGATGACTTGCTGCATTCTGTGTGCTCTTATTTTATTGTGGTATTTTGCATTTATATTCAAGTGATTGTCCTATTGTTCCTGTTTTAGTTGGATCTTTCTCTGGATTTGGAATCAGAGTAATCCTTGCCTCCAGGAATGAGTTTGGAATAATTGCTTCCCTTTCCATTTCATTGAGGAGTTTGAGAAAAGTTGGCACTAAATCTTGTCTAAATTACTTACAGAATTCTTTTGAGAATCCATCAGGACCTGTGCTTTTCTTTGCTTATTTTCTTTGCTCAGTTTTATTATTAAAATTTCAGTTTCATTTCCCATTATTGGGTTACTCAGATTTTGTATGTCTTCTTTACTCAGACTCGGCATTTCATATGTATCTAGAAACTTTCCATTTTCTGTGTGTTTTCCATCCAGTGAGGGTAAAGATTTTGGAAGTAGGTATCGATGATCTTCTCTGTATTTCTGTAGGGTCTGTAGTAATTTCACCTTTATTGCATAAATTTGAGTTTTTTCTTTCCTTTCTGCAATTAGGTTGGCTAGGAGTTTGTCAATTTGATTTATTTTTTCAAAGAACCAACCTTGATTTATTTGTTCTTTTTATTGTTTTCTTCATCTCCAATGAATAAATTTCTACTCTAATCTTTATAATTTCTTGACTGCTTTGTTTTTGGGGTTTGACTTGCTCTTCTTTTGCTAGGAGATTGAAGTACAGCACAAGATCCTTTATTTGGGCTTGGTTGGTTTTCCTAATGTGTGAATTTACTGCTATAAATTTTCCACTTAAGAAATCTTTCATTGTATCCCACAGGTTTCGTAGGTTGTATTTACATTTTGTCTTGATTGTACTTACATATTTATTTATTTTTAATTTCATCTGTAACCCAATGGTAGTTTAGGAGGCTGTTATTTAATTTCTTCATTTTTGTGGTATTTTTGTACTTTCTTTTCTGTCTATACTTTTCAGTTTCATTGAACTGTATCAGTTTTATTGCATGTATATCATATACATGGGGTAATTTCAACTCCTTTGCATTTACTTAAACATGCTTTTCATGTTAGTATATGATATATTTTGGAAAATGTCCCACGTATAGCTGAGAAGAATGTGTATTCTGTTGTTGCTGGGTGAAACACTTTGTTAAGGTCTACCAAGTTAATTTATTCAAAAGTTTGCTGATTTTGTCCTTAATTGATCTATCTTGTGACAGTGGCATTTTAAATTACCACATTACTATTGTATTATTGTTCATTTGATTTTTCATATTTGTTAAAATTTGTCTTATGTAGGTTGGTGCTCCTATATTTAGTGCATATATATTTATAACTGTTGTCTTTTCCTGTTACATTTTTCATTTAACAATTATATAGTGATTTTCTTTATCACTTTGAATAATTGCTGGTTTGAAGGGTGTTTTTTCCCCATAATTTTATTGAGAAACAAATAGCAATGAGACAGATTCAAATCAAGTTAGTAGGACAGTTTCAATAATTAACACATTGCATACATTCTTCCTAGAGGTTAATTGATGTACAAATGCGGACTTGATATCCGATTTACAGACACCATTAGAACAAATCCCTCTAATCATTAAGAGAATGTAACTATATATCTAACCTAACCACTTTGAATACACAGATACAAAATGGACATTCATCTGTATACCCTTTTTTGTTTAGATCTGTCATTTGAATATTATAGGTGTGTTAACTCAGCAAAATATTCTAAAAGAGTTCAGTAGTCCATAATAGTATTGGGTCTTCCGCTTGACTGGCAATGTCAGAAATTGTTGACCTGAGTCCCCTACAGCGCAATATAACACCATGGCTTTACTTCTTATACTTTGTTTTTATACTTTCCTGCTGGATGGTTAAGAACAAGGTAAAGCAAGACCTATGCAACAAGAGTTGTAGCTTTTGGGTCTGATAAGCTTTTGGGTCAGGATTTATCCTGAGATCCTGTACCTCAGATTGTAGAACCTTTGTCAGTGTCAGCCATGTGGATGAGTCACGGCCATTCCTAGGCCAATGTGCTCTCTGTGAAAGCCTGAGAGAATGTTTTCTCTCCATGTGATTCTCCTTAGGCACACTCCACATCATCGATCACTTTCCTCTTTGGCCCCATAATCTCCTTTATCAGAAAGTTTGGGACACTACTGAGTTGCATGACGTTACAGTACAAGTTCTCATATGTCCTGAGTCTTAATTGACCTTGGAAGGCTACGGCCAAAATGTTGGCTTTCCTTGTGGCCCTGCTTTTTCTCTAGTTTTGGTCTACAAACTTAGGTTGTTAACCATCAAGAAGACAAGCTTATTGTTATTACCATACAACCTAGGCTGTTAATCTTAACCTCACTATCTGTCTGAATATCAAACATCTTAGGCATAACATGGAACAGGTATTGTTCATCAAGTATTGATGTGCTGAAATTTAAGTCCCTATAGAATATGATAAAAAAAATCTAAAAATTAGAATATATTTTTTAAAAATAAGCATAAAGAATTGTATACTTCTTATGTTTACACGTAAGTCCAAAAATCTAACCATATACAACCTTCAAGCAGGACAGTCCCACATATTCCTTTTCCTATCTCTTGCCTTCATTCACCAATCCCTTGTTTTTGAACAATCATCTACCTGACAGATAGCACAGCAGCAACTGGCATGTCATGACAAGCAGCCTGTATTCAGAAGACCAGAATGACAGGCACTCCAAGCATGAAACTACTATTAGAGATTACCATTTTCAGTGCAGTTGCTTAGTTAACAGGTATCAGTATATATATAGTAAGTCAGGGTGAGAATCTTTCCAATTAACTGCTAGATTGAAAAATCTTCTGGAGATTCTCAGGATCATTGCCTTGCCCATCTTCTGCATATAACTGTATGGCTTGTAGCTCTTCTCCTTTCCCACTTTTGATTAGTTAGTCCTTGATATCTTGCTTTCCTTTTACTTCTATTACACCTTTCTATTTGTATTTCTTCTTTTGAGTTATTATACTGGGGAAACTATATGATATTTAAACATGTGTTTCTGGTTTATTTCACTTATGAATATATGTTCAAATGGCATCCACTTCTATATAAAAACTTCGAGTTTATCATTCTTTATAACTGAGTAATACGTCATTGTGTAAAAATACCACATCTTTTTCATCCATTCCTCAGGTGCTGAGCATCTTGGTTGTTTCCAAGATTTGGCTATCATAAATTGTGCTGCTATAAACATAGACACACATATATCCCTATGATATGATGTTTTCTGATTCTACGGGAAAATTCCCAATAGAGGAATAGCTGGTTTAAATGGGATTTCCAGTCCAACTTTTCTAAGGAGTCTCCACACTGATTTCCATAATGGTTGCACAAGTCTACATTCCCACCGCAGTGGAAAAGGGTTCCTTTTTCCCCACAGCCTCTCCAACATACGTTGTTGGGTGAAATCTTTACGATAGCCATTCTCTCTGGGATGAGAGGATATCTCAATGTTGTTTTAATTTGCATTTCATGGATGACTAGTGATGTGGAGCATTTTTTCATATATTTATTCGCTTCTTTAATTTCGTCCTCTGAGAAGTGTGTGTTCATCTCAGATGCCCATTCCTGGATTTGGTCTTTAAATTTTGGTGCCTAGTTTTTTTCAGTTTTTTATAAACTTTAGAGAGCAGACCTTTGTCTGAGTACTTACTTGTCATGATTTTTTCCAAATTTCTGGGTTGCCTTTTCACTTTGTTGGTAATTTCTTTTGACATGAAAATATTTTTCAGTAACAGCAGGTCCCGGTTGTAAATTCTTTCAACTGTTTCCCGTGTGATTTGATTTCTGTTCATGAACTCTTTGCCTACCCCTATGTTTTCAAGAGTTCCTCCTACTTTCTCTTCAAGGAGGTTTAGTGTCTCTGCTTTAATGTTTAGATCTTTAATCCATTTTGACTTTAGTTTAGTGCATGGTGATAGAACTGGGTCAAATTTTAGTTTTCGGCATGTAGGGAGCCAGCTTTTCCAGCACCGTTTGTTAAAGAGGCTACCTTTCTTCCAGTGAGTATTTTTGGCCCCTTTGTCAAAGATAAGGATTGCCTTTGCTATACTAGGACTTTTCTGCTTCCAGATAAATTTTAGGAATGATTTCTCTAGGTCTGTGAGGTATGTTGGTGGTAGTCTGATAGGGATTGCATTAAATTTTTACAGCAATTTTAGGAGTATGGCCATCTTCACAATGTTCATTCTTCCTATCCAGGAATATCTTTCCATTTTCTGAAATTCTTTATGGTCTCTTTTTCCACAATACTGTAATTTTCCTTGAAAAGATCTTTGACTTCTTTAGTTAGATTAATTCCAAGGTATTTCATTTTCCTTGATGCTATTGTAAAAGGTGTTGTTTCTATAATTTCCCTCTCAGTGTGTTTGTTCTCTGTGTAGAGGAATGCTATTGACTTTTGGGTATTGACTTTATAACCTGCTATGCTACTGAATTTCTGTATTAATTCTAGTAGCTTCTTGGTGGAGTTTTTGGGTCTTCTAAGTAAAGTATCATGTCATCCGCAAATAAAGATAATTTAACTTCTTCTTTGCCTATTCTTATTCCTTTTATTTCTTTCTCTTGTCTAATGGCTGTAGCTAATGATTCCAGAACTATATTGAATAGGAGTGGTGATAGAGGACATCCTTGTCTTGTACCATATCTAAGAGTAAAAGATTTCAGTTTTTCTCCATTTAGGATTATGTTAGCCATTGGGTTTTCATAAATGGCTTTTACCAAATTGATGTAGAGGCCATCTATTGCAATTTTCTGTAGGACTTTGAACATAAATGAGTGTTGGACTTTGTCAAAAGCCTTTTCTGCATCAGTGGAGATGATCATGTGCTTTTTAGTTTTCTCTCTTAATATACTGTATTACATTTATAGATCTTCAAATATTGAACCATCCTTACATTCCTGGGATGAATCCTACCTGGTCATGGTGTATGATGTTCTTCATGATTTGCTGTACTCTATTTGTCAGGGTTTTATTGAGGACTTTAGCATCTATGTTCATGAGGGAGATTGCCTGTAGTTCTCTTTCTTAGTTGTGTCTTTCCCTGGTTTTGGTATCAGTATAATACTTGCTTCCAGGAAAGATTTTCAGAGGATTGCTTCCTTTTCAATTTCATGGAAAACTTTGAGGTATATAAGGACTACATCTTTTGTAAACGTCTTGTAGAATTCAGCTGTGAATCCATCCGGACCTGGACTTTTCTTTGTCGGTAGGTTTTTAATTATATCTCATATTTCATTGGATGTTATTGGGCTATTGAGAGTGGTTATATCTTGCCGATTCAGTTGTGGTAATTTGTACATTTCTAGGAATCTGTCCATTTCATCTTTGTCTTCTATTATGTGAGAGTAGAGGTTCTCAAAGAAGCTATTGATAATCTTCTGAATTACCACTGGGTCTGTGGTAATTACACACTTTTCATTCCGTATTGCTTGTATTTGAATTTTTTCTTTCCTGTTTTTGATGAGGTTAGCTAGGGCCTTCTCGATTTTATTTCATCTTGCAAAGAACCAGCTTTTTACTTTTTTAATTCTTTGAATTGTTTTCTTCTTCTCAATTGAATTAATTTCTGCTC